>NC_084736.1:31813960-31991460 GCF_033978785.1 Entelurus aequoreus | reverse complement strand
CGAGTCCATGGTTCTCGCCCGGAAAAGGGTGGAGTGCCATCTCCGGGTTGCGGAGGAGACCCTGCCCCAAGTGGAGGAGTTCAAGTACCTCGGAGTCTTGTTCACGAGTGAGGGAAGAGTGGATCGTGAGATCGACAGGCGTATCGGTGCGGCGTCTTCAGTAATGCGGACGCTGTATCGATCCGTTGTGGTGAAGAAGGAGCTGAGCCGGAAGGCAAAGCTCTCAATTTACCGGTCGATCTACGTTCCCATCCTCACCTATGGTCATGAGCTTTGGGTTATGACCGAAAGGACAAGATCACGGGTACAAGCGGCCGAAATAAGTTTCCTCCGCCGGGTGGTGGGTCTCTCCCTTAGAGATAGTGTGAGAAGCTCTGTCATCCGGGGGGAGCTCAAAGTAAAGCCGCTGCTCCTCCACATCGAGAGGAGCCAGATGAGGTGGTTTGGGCATCTGGTCAGGATGCCACCCAAACGCCTCCCTAGGGAGGTGTTTAGGGCACGTCCGACCGGTAGGAGGCCACAGGGAAGACCCAGGACACGTTGGGAAGACTATGTCTCCCGGCTGGCCTGGGAACGCCTCGGGATCCCCCGGGAGGAGCTGGACGAAGTGGCTGGGGAGAGGGAAGTCTGGGCTTCCCTGCTTAGGCTGCTTCCCCCGCAAACCGACGTCGGATAAGCGGAAGAAGATGGATGGATGGATGGATGGACACACATGTATATATATGTGTATGTATATATATATATATATATATATATATATATATATATATATATATATATATATATATACACACACACACATGTATATATATATATATATATATATATATATATATATATATATATATATATATATATATATATATACACACACACACATGTATATATATATATATACACACACATGTATATATATATATATATATACACACACATGTATATATATATATATATATATATATATATATATATATATATATAAATATATATATATATATATATACACATGTACATATATACATGTATATATATATACACACACATATATATATATACACATGTATATATATATGTATATATATATACACACACATATTTATATATATATATATATATATATATATATGCACACACATTGATGTATATATATATATATATATATATATATATATATATATATATATATATATATATATATATATATATATATATATATATATATATATATATATATATATATATATATATATAGTAATGTGTATAGTTAAAGGCTCACACAAGTTCTGTAAATAGTTTTCACAGAATATGGTTGCTAGAGGTAGATAGCGGTTTTTTTTAAAGTAAGTTTGAAGGCACAAAATGGCATGTAGCATTATCTTCTTCTACTGTATTTACTAGCATAGTTAAATAAGCTGAAACGACCACAATCGCTCCCTAGTGTACGAGAGGCTCACTGCGTGTGATCATCAGTCCCATTATAGAGATAGGAGCATGGAAACGAGAACTGCACATGAATCTGGGAAAATAGAAGAAACTGAATTATATGACTCATTTGGAACATAGAAACGTACGGACTGTAAAAAGTGACATGAAGTCAGACAAGGCAGCAAAAAAAATCTCCAATGATTACTTTCAAACGAGTAAAAATAACATGTATGTCATGTGATGTCATCTGTGTCTGTAGAAATGTTCACAGTTCAGTTTACAGGAAATCTAATTCCAACGAGAGAAAAAGATGTTGAAGTAAATTGTGAATGAATTTTATGTTTTACACATACACACACACACACACAAACACACACACACACGCGCACACATTCTTGTATTTGTTAACTCCTTGAGACCGCCGAAAAATGCCTGCCTCTTTAAGACCAATCAATCAATCAAACAATCAATGTTTATTTATATAGCCCTAAATCACAAGTTTCTCAAAGGGCTGCACAAGCCACAACGACATCTTCGGTTCAGAGCCCACAAGACCACCCTTTCTAGATATATAAATAAGAGTTTTTACAACATGAATAATATATACATACTATGCAAATATAAAAAAGCTTGTTGTGAAAAACGAGTTGGAATTTCATAAGAAAAAGGTCACAATTTCACAAGAAAAAATGTTGGCAGTTATGATAAAAGTCGTCATTTTACTCAACGAAAGTCAAAATGTTACAAGCAAAAAACTGAACATTTGTGCAATATTATAATAAAAGTTGAAATTTTACTCTAAAACAATCGCAATTTTACAAGAAAAGCTTAACATTTTGACAATTTTTTGAAAAGAGTCGTAATTTTACTCAACAAAAGTCACAATTTTATAAGAAAACTTTAAAATTTGGGCGATATATTAATCATCAAAATTTTATTTGGCAAAATTATGACAAAAGTCATAATCTTACTCAAACAAATGTCACTATTTTACAAGAACAACCAAATAATTAGCAATATTGTGATAAAAGTCAGAATTTTACATGACAAATGTCACCATTTTGCATCAACAAGTAATAATAATTTTACATAAAAAAGTTATAATTTTACGAGAAAATATTGCAATATTACAGAAGACACACACACACACACACACACACACACACACACACACACATATTTGTTACCTTCTCGAGACCTCCGAATAATGCCTACCTCTTTAGGACCACCCTTTCAAGATATATAAAGATTTATATTTTCAACATATATATACACTCCTCTCTGAGTTGCCACCTTACCGTGGTAGAGGAGTTTGCGTGTCCCAATGATCCTAGGAGCTATGTTGTCCGGGGGCTTTATGCCCCCTGGTAGGGTCTCCCAAGACAAACTGGTCCTAGGTGAGGGATCAGACAAAGAGCAGCTCGAAGACCTCAATGAAAAATAAAACCTATGGACCCAGATTTCCCTCGCCCGGACGCGGGTCACCGGGGCCCCCCTCTGGAGCCAGGCCCGGAGGTGGGGCACGATGGCGAGCGCCTGGTGGCCGGGCCTGTCCCCATGGGGCCCGGCCGGGCACAGCCCGAAGAGGCAACGTGGGTTCCCCCTCCAATGGGCTCACAACCCATAGCAGGGGTCACAGAGGTCGGGTGCGATGTGAGCTGGGCGGCAGCCGAAGGCAGGGCACTTGGCGGTCCGATCCTCGGCTACAGAAGCTAGCTCTTGGGACGTGGAACGTCACCTCGCTGGGGGGGAAGGAGCCTGAGCTAGTGCGCGAGGTGGAGAAGTTTCGACTAGACATAGTCGGACTCACTTCGACGCACAGCAAGGGCTCTGGAACCAGTTCTCTCGAGAGGGGCTGGACTCTCTTCTACTCTGGCGTTGCCGGCAGTGAGAGGCGACGGGCTGGGGTGGCAATTCTTGTTGCCCCCCGGCTCAGAGCCTGCATGTTGGAGTTCAACCCGGTGGACGAGAGGGTAGCTTCCCTCCGCCTTCGGGTGGGGGAACGGGTCCTGACTGTGGTTTGCGCTTACGCGTCAAACTGCAGCTCAGAGTACCCACCCTTTTTGGATTCACTCGAGGGAGTACTTGAGAGTGCTCCCCCGGGTGATTCCCTCGTTCTACTGGGGGACTTCAATGCTCATGTTGGCAGCGACAGTGAAACCTGGAGAGGCGTGATTGGGAAGAATGGCTGCCCGGATCTGAACCCGAGCGGTGTTTTGTTATTGGACTTTTGTGCCTGTCACAGATTGTCCATAACAAACACCATGTTCAAACATAAGGGTGTCCATATGTGCACTTGGCACCAGGACACCCTAGGCCGCAGTTCCATGATCGACTTTGTAGTTGTGTCGTCGGATTTGCGGCCTCATGTTTTGGACACTCGGTTGAAGAGAGGGGCGGAGCTTTCTACCGATCACCACCTGGTGGTGAGTTGGCTGCGATGGTGGGGGAGGATGCCGGACAGACCTGGCAGGCCCAAACGCATTGTGAGGGTTTGCTGGGAACGTCTGGCAGAGTCTCCTGTCAGAGAGAGTTTCAATTCCCACCTCCGGAAGAACTTTGAACATGTCACGAGGGAGGTGCTGGACATTGAGTCCGAATGGACCATGTTCCGCACCTCTATTGTCGAGGCGGCTGATTGGAGCTGTGGCCGCAAGGTAGTTGGTGCCTGTCGTGGCGGTAATCCTAGAACCCGTTGGTGGACACCGGCGGTGAGGGATGCCGTCAAGCTGAAGAAGGAGTGCTATCGGGTTCTTTTGGCTCATAGGACTCCTGAGTCAGCGGACAGGTACCGACAGGCCAAGCGGTGTGCGGCTTCGGCGGTCGCGGAGGCAAAAACTCGGACATGGGAGGAGTTCGGGGAAGCCATGGAAAACGACTTCTGGACGGCTTCGAAGCGATTCTGGACGACCATCCGCCGCCTTAGGAAGGGGTAGCAGTGCACTATCAACACCGTGTACAGTGAGGATGGTGTTCTGCTGACCTCGACTGCGGATGTTGTGGATCGGTGGCGGGAATACTTCGAAGACCTCCTCAATCCCACCAACACGTCTTCCTATGAGGAAGCAGTGCCTGGGGAATCTGTGGTGGGCTCTCCTATTTCTGGGGCTGAGGTTGCTGAGGTAGTTAAAAAGCTCCTCGGTGGCAAGGCCCCGGGGGTGGATGAGATCAATCAATCAATCAATCAGCTTTATTTGTCCATTCTTACATGTACAAGACACATAAGAACTGAAATTACATTTTCGGCACAATCCCGCTAAGAGCAGACATACGTTACAGGGAGACAAGACGGGACCGCCAACGGATCAGCCTCACTTAGGCGCTCCTTAAAAAGGTGGGAAAAAGGTGACATTGGGGAAGGGGGGAAGTAAAAAAAATATCAGTCTGAGGCTGGACCCTCAGGAATGGTCCAGACTGAGTCCGAGGAAAAAAACCTCACATAGCATGGCACACATAAACATAGTACATGTAATCACAACAACTCGCAACAGAGTCATCCAACAGGGCTTTGGAGGCCGGCAGCTGCTGTTGAGCGCTGCTCAGCCCCCACAACCCCGGAGGAATTAAGCAGTGGTGAAGGCGTTGATTTGGGGAGGGGTGTGTGCGTGCATGTATGCCCAATTAACTTGGGTGAGATGTTGGAATTGTCTTTATGGGCCGAGGCCGGCCCCAAGAGTTCAAGAGTTCAAGAGTCCGACCCAGGTGCTTTTGAAAAAAAGGGAAAGGTCAAAAGCGTCCATCTTTGAGGAGTCCTCAGGGGAGTGTTTTCAAACAGCCTGTTCCTCAAGGCCATTCGAGGGAGTCAAATCGTAGATTAAGATGTTGTTTTTTCTTCGAGCAGTCAAAACAATGACATTCCTGCTCTGTATGCTGGCTCTGACAATTCCAATTTATTCTTTCTATAACTTCATCAAGATGGAATCTACCTTGCGATTCAAATCAGCAATCGCTCCAGTCTGTGATCCCACAGCACGACCCAATCCTTCCATTGCGTTGAACAGCCTGTTGGCCCCTTGAGTGGCTGCCATCGTCTTCCGAATTTGACGATACACCAGAGCAATGCCCAGCCCAATCAGCAAATGCCCTGCGATCACAGCTCCAAATAGGTAGATGTCTTCCACGTCCTCGATGGAAAGGACTGAGAGGCACATGATTCTCCAAGTATTCCAGGAATCTCTCACGTACCCCGCAGAAATGGTTCCATCAGGGCAGCCAGGCTCCCCCGAACCTCTTTTCCTTGTCGAAAAGACTGTGTCAATTGCGTCGAGAGTCCAGTTGATCAAATTCATTTTGATGTTTAGATTTGAGGACAGCTCAAGAAAAGAGGCTTCAAAATAGTTCAGACAAGACAAAAACAAAGAGAGCAAGCAGGGAAGGAGGGAGCGGAGAAAAATGCGACCGCCCTCACCAGAGGCAAGACAGAATGCCCGGAGTTCCTTAAGGCTCTGGATGCTGTGGGGCTGTCTTGTTTGACAAGACTCTGCAGCATCGCGTGGACATCGGGGGCGGTACCTCTGGATTGGCAGACCGGGGTGGTGGTTCCTCTCTTTAAGAAGGGGAACCGGAGGGTGTGTTCTAACTATCGTGGGATCACACTCCTCAGCCTTCCCGGTAAGGTCTATTCAGGTGTGCTGGAGAGGAGGCTACGCCGGATAGTCGAACCTCGGATTCAGGAGGAACAGTGTGGTTTTCGTCCTGGTCGTGGAACTGTGGACCAGCTCTATACTCTTGGCAGGGTCCTTGAGGGTGCATGGGAGATTGCCCAACCAGTCTACATGTGTTTTGTGGACTTGGAGAAGGCATTCGACCGTGTCCCTCGGGAAGTCCTGTGGGGAGTGCTCAGAGAGTATGGGGTATCGGACTGTCTGATTGTGGCGGTCCGCTCCCTGTATGATCAGTGCCAGAGTTTGGTCCGTATTGCCGGCAGTAAGTCGGACACGTTTCCAGTGAGAGTTGGACTCCACCAAGGCTGCCCTTTGTCACCGATTCTGTTCATAACTTTTATGGACAGAATTTCTAGGCGCAGTCAAGGCGTTGAGGGGATCTGGTTTGGTGGCTGCAGGATTAGGTCTCTGCTTTTTGCAGATGATGTGGTCCTGATGGCTTCATCCGGCCAGGATCTTCAGCTCTCGCTGGATCGGTTCGCAGCTGAGTGTGAAGCGACTGGGATGAGAATCAGCACCTCCAAGTCCGAGTCCATGGTTCTCGCCCGGAAAAGGGTGGAGTGCCATCTCCGGGTTGCGGAGGAGACCCTGCCCCAAGTGGAGGAGTTCAAGTACCTCGGAGTCTTGTTCACGAGTGAGGGAAGAGTGGATCGTGAGATCGACAGGCGTATCGGTGCGGCGTCTTCAGTAATGCGGACGCTGTATCGATCCGTTGTGGTGAAGAAGGAGCTGAGCCTGAAGGCAAAGCTCTCAATTTACCGGTCGATCTACGTTCCCATCCTCACCTATGGTCATGAGCTTTGGGTTATGACCAAAAGGACAAGATCACGGGTACAAGCGGCCGAAATTAGTTTCCTCCGCCGAGTGGCGGGGCTCTCCCTTAGAGATAGGGTGAGAAGCTCTGCCATCCGGGGGGAGCTCAAAGTAAAGCCGCTGCTCCTCCACATCGAGAGGAGCCAGATGAGGTGGTTCGGGCATCTGGTCAGGATGCCACCCGAACGCCTCCCAAGGGAGGTGTTTAGGGCACGTCCGACCGGTAGGAGGCCACGGGGAAGACCCAGGACAGGTTGGGAAGACTATGTCTCCCGGCTGGCCTGGGAACGCCTCGTGATCCCCCGGGAGGAGCTGGACGAAGTGGCTGGGGAGAGGGAAGTCTGAGCTTCCCTGCTTAAGCTGCTGCCCCCGCGACCCGACCTCGGATAAGCGGAAGAAGATGGATGGATGGATGGATGGATATATACAAACTATACAAATATAAAAAAGGTAAGCTTTTAGTTTTTGTTTTTTTTTGTAATTGGTTTTTAATCTTCATTCTTTACTTCAAGTTATTACAGTATTTCTCTATATACATACATATATTTTTTTTAATTAATTTTGGCCAAAAGGGGTGCGTTTCAATTTCTTACACACTTGTTATTTCATATGTTGACCAGAGGGGGAGCACACAGTCAATTTGAAAAATGCATCCTATTTGGGACCACCCTAATTTTGATAGATTTCACCACCATGTGCTTAAGGCCGACGACAAAGGAGTCACGGACCACAGATGGCCCCTGTGCCGCACTTTGGGCAACCCAGCAGTAGAAGCTAACTGTTAATGGCCACTATAGTCTTAGTAGCATAGTGTATTTGTTCATCCTACGGTCACATATGGGACGCGGGTTGTCTTACGTCAGCACCAGAAGTCGTAAAATCGGCTGTTCACCTGGCGGGTTTTTTCGGGGATGAATAGGGAAGTCCTTCTTTAGCTGCAGTCTTGTTTTATCATATATTGCTGCCTTTGCACCTGTCAATGTTTACTTTTGTATGCACATTAAACCAACAAAAAAATCCTGACTCTGGAGCAATGTTCACAGACTCTAGTATTTGGCTTTCTATCGATACATTGGTTTTCCGTATTGGGACCATAATTTTGGTCCTAACTTGTTCACACCTTTTAATATGGAAGATACTTTTCCTTGTTGATGTCTCAAGAAGGGTAGGAACACACACACACACACACACACACACACACACACACACACACACACACACACACACACACACACACACACACACACACACACACACACACACACACACACCAAAAAATCAGAAGTTACTCACAAGTTACTCAATACTTAAATAGTTTTATACTTAAGTATTTTGATGACTACTTTTTACTTGTACAAAACCCAAAACCAGTGAAGTTGTCACGTTGTGTAAATGCTAAATAAAAAGAGAATACAATGATTTGCAAATCCTTTTCAACTTATATTCAATTGAATAGACTGCAAAGACAAGATACTTAATGTTGGAACTGGTAAACTTTTTATTTTTTGTAAATATTAGCTCATTTGGAATTTGATGCCTGCAACATGTTTCAACAAAGCTGGCACAAGTGGCAAAAAAGACTGAGAAAGTTGAGGAATGCTCATCAAACACTTATTTGGAACATCCTACAGGTGAACAGGCTAATTGGGAACAGGTGGGTGCCATGATTGGGTATAAAAGCAGCTTCCATGAAATGCTCAGTCATTCACAAACTAGGATGGGGCGAGGGTCACCACTTTGTCAACAAATGCGTGACCAAATTGTTTAAGAAAAACATTCCTCAACCAGCTATTGCAAGGAATTTAGGGATTTCACCATCTACGGTCTGTAATAACATGAAAAGGGTCAGATAATCTGGAAAAATCACTGCACGTAACATTGCATGCCTGTGACCTTGGATCCCTCAGGCGGTACTGCATCAAAAAGCCACATCAGTGTGTAAAGGATATCACCACATGGGCTCAGGAACACTTCAGAAACCCACTGTCAGTAACTACAGTTGGTCGCTACATCTGTAAGTGCAAGTTAAAACTCTACTATGCAAAGCCAAAGCCATTTATCAACAACACCCAGAAACGCTTCGCTGGGCCCGAGCTCATTTAAGATGGACTGATGCAAAGTGTAAAAGTGGTCTGTGGTCTGACGAGTCCACATTTTCAAATTGTTTTTGGAAACTGTGGACGTCGTGTCCTCCGGACCAAAGAGGAAAAGAACCATCCGGATTGTTCTAGGCGCAAAGTTGAAAAGCCAGCATCTGTGATGGTATGGGGGTGTATTAGTGCCCAAGACATGGGTAACTTACACATCTGAGAAGGAACCATTAATGCTGAAAGGTACATACAGGTTTTGGAGCAACATATGTTGCCATCCAGGCAACCTTATCATGGATGCCCCTGCTTATTTCAGCAAGACAATGCCAAGCCACGTGTTACAACAGCGTGGCTTCATAGTAAACGAGTGCGGGTACTAGACTGGCCTGCCTGTAGTCCAGACCTGTCTCCCATTGAGAATGTGTTGCGCAATATGAAGCCTAAAATACCACAACAGACACCCCGGACTGTTGAACAACTTAAGCTGTACATCAAGCAAGAATGGGAAATAATTCCACATGAAAAGCTTCAAAAATGTGTCTCCTCAGTTCCCAAACGTTTACTGAGTGTTGTTTAAAGGAAAGGCCACGTTATACAGTGGTAAAAATGCCCCTGTGACAACTTTTTTGCAATGAGTTGCTGCCATTAAATTCTAATTTAATGATTTGCAAAAAAAAAAAGAAGTTACTCAGTTCCAACATTAAATATCTTGTCTTTGCAGTCTATTCAATTGAATATAAGTTCAAAAGGATTTGCAAATCATTTTGTTCTGTTTTTATTTACGAATTACATAACGTGCTAACTTCACTGGTTTTGGGTTTTGTACTTGAGTCATATTATTCTAAAGTAACACTACTCTTACCCAAGTACAATGTTTGGGTAATTTACCTCATAATTTTTTACAAATTGTTTTCATTTTCCAGTTTGAAGAATCAGTCCCATTCAGTTTGCAACTGTTTAATTTCATATTTACAATGTGAACAACATATATCATAACAACTATTAAATGTTAAGTATATCGATTAGCCATTGTTGACCCTTTTCTGAGTTATGCATCAACAGCTGATGATAATAATAATAATAATAATAGTGTTGGCCTGTATAGAACACGATGATTGGGCTAAAAATGAAATTTGTTTCTTTTGTCCACACAAACGTTCCCTTTTATTGATGCGACTGACGAGAAACATCCTTTTTGCCTTGAAGTCATGATTGTTGCAGAGCAAAGTGACGCCAGAACTGACAGCAAATGTGTTGCAATGATTTCAAACAGAAAGTGAAAGCAGATTGGGGAAGTTCCTATGAAAACACCACATGTTACATGTTGACAGCCAATGTAATCCCAGTTTTTAGTGGTTTTGCAACAAAACAAAGACGGGCGTCCATGCAGGGGAAAAACGAGCTGAAAGTTAAAGCAAAGTCAGTTCAAAACTAAAGTGGCACACTTTATACAAAAGAGAAATCCTTCCTGGTAGTTTGTGGGACACTGACCTAATTTATTAAAGCAAAATAAATATTGTTTTAATTTGAGCAAAAAGTGCTGCCGGTGACGTCAGAGCGATGACACCAGCTGACTTTCAAATGGAAACCAACTTGTTTTACTTCCTTTTGGAACAAAATCGTCATATTGTTATTAAATATTCTTATTGTAGCACATTGTGCACTTGGCGGCCCTGCTGGAGGACAGTTTGGCCTGTGGGCGTGACGGCCACCAAGTGGGCGGGGCTAAGAGCAGAGCGCTGCGGAAGAGCCGATTTTTCTTTGCAGATTGAAATGTTAAGTGCAAAATAACTGATTGCAACTCCTCAGAAAAGTCACATATAAAAGGGCAGCTGCTTTTAAACATGTTATTGAGAAATAATGGCTCAACAAATAAATAGGGGCGTCCCAATACAACTTCTTCACTTTGGATATTAATGCGATACGATATCAGAATTACAAGTACATACTTGTATTACTTAATAGTGTACAATATTAGAATAGGTTTGACCAAGTGAAATGAGTCAGAGAAAAAAAAGGTAGATATGAAAAACTTATTAACCATCTGGAATGGACTTATGCTGTCTTTAAGGTGAAGTGGAGTCGTCATTGTTTTGGCCACACATAGTGGTCACAGTAATTCATGAAGGTAAGCTTATGACCAAGTAAGCTGAACAAAGCGGACACGTTTGTTACTGGATACTTTTTAATACGCCTCGGAGACTTAGTATGTGTAAGTAATATGCAACTATAATTATTTGATACTTGATGTCAATGATTACTACATGTGCTTAGCTGTTGTGTAGCTGCCATGTGTACGTGACTTGATTAACATAGAAGAAACTGTGTGCTTATTGGAGGACATGTGGATGTTAACTGCACAAGTAAAAAAGCTGCAGAATTGCTTGTATACCACACGATATCACACTCCAGGACTGCTTGTATCGCACATGATATCACACACAAACATGTTGCAGGGCTGCTTGCATTGCGTACAATATTACATACAAACATGCTGCAAGACTGCTTGTATCGCATGTGATATCACACGCAAGTAAACAAGCTGCAGGAGTGCTTATATTGCATATGATATCACACGCAAGTAAACAAGCTGTGGGAGAGCTTATATCGCACATGATATCTCACACACACACACACACACACACACACACAAACACACACACACACACACACACACACAGGACTGCTTGTATCGCACATGATATCACACACAAGTAAACACGCTGAAGGACTGCTTGTGATATCATACACAAACACACTGCAGGACTGCTTGTATCGCACACAAACCCGCTGCAAGACTGCTTGTATCGCCCACGCAAGCCGTTACTGCTGACATGGCACCGATATCGGGTGTGAAAGTGGGATCGGGACACCCCTACAAAATGAGTTTGGCGATCACGTCGTGTAAATGATGAACACTGGCGGTAGAAGAAGCGTCAAAGTAACAGGAAGTGGTATGTGGTCACTTCCTTTTAAGGTGGTGGGTGAGGTCAGAGGGCACGGTCGTGTCTTGATCCCGGGCCGTCGCCGCTTGCACACACTTGTGGCGGGAAGTGGCGTGATGGGGAAGGGAGACAAGGCGAGCGCTTCAAATCATCCTGTTGCGTTTGTGAGTGGGGGAGTCCGTGATGACGTCGCTACATTGGGCGGAGTTTCGTTTCCTAGCCCCTCCCCCGGCGGAGGCGGCACCGGTAGAGTCCAGATGCAGCGCCATCTCCTCCGAGATGAAAGTGTTCAGATCGACGTCCTGCAGGCCGTTACGTCTGCTGCGGCACAGCGCCCCCGAGCCCGAAGAAGCCCCGCCTCCGGCGGTGGCGCTGCCACTGCTTGCGCTCACGTGCGTGGGCGACCCCGGGGCACCAGAGCGCACGCTGATGCTCGCCATGGCGCCGCTCAAACCTGGAGATGAGACAGCAGACGTCATAGCATTAATTAGCTTGAATGCTAGCTGCACCGCGCGACCTTTAGCCCAAGATATGTAACCATATGAAAAGTTTTTATCACAATGTTGTGGAATGTGCTCAAAAAGTACCGTCAATTCTGGACTATAGGCCACGACTTTTTTCCTACACTTTGAACCCTGTGGCTTATAAAAGGGACCGACTAATTTATGAATTTTTCTTCGCTGATGGCCATAATGCAAATAGTTTTCATTGAACACTTGCAAAGACACTGACATGATGTATTATTGTTTGTGCTATGGTGCCATCTTTTGGACCAGTTCGCTCACTGCAGGTGCTGCGGGTTAAACGTCTACAGTGTCGACTTCTGTTTAGTCCCTTTAACTAGAATTACAAGGGCCATTCTATCTTCTACTCATATGGATTCTTCACTCATCACTCCAAACGTTTGTAAGTTTTACAATATAACTAAAACAATTCTTACTTACTAAAGCGTCCCATGTGTGATGTCTGCAGGAGTCTTTTCATGCATATTTGTACGTGCTATTGTAATGTAATCAAGCTAGCGTGTTAGTATTAATAACTTACAATGACATTCTTTTTGTTGTTTCAGTTTCACAAATTCCTCAGTAAATTCACCAAAACGTCACCGTGGAGTTATTGAGTCTGTTAAGCTGATTGGAGAGCAAGCTTCAGCAGCTAGTGGGTCCATTACGATGACTTCTGTTTTGTTTGATCAACCGTTTTACTGCCGTGTTACAGACACCGTTTGGAAACAATTAAGGTATGTAAATAAACATTTACAATATATTTGTGTGTAAAAAACTCCTTTCACAACATACTGTCACAATCAAAAGTTTACACACACTTTTAAAGAACATAATGTCATGGCTGTCTTGAATTTCCAATACTTTCTACAACTCTTATTTTTGTGATAGAGTGATTGGAGCATATACTTGTTGGTCCTCAAAAAATGTGGTTCTTTTATGAAGTTATTATGGGTCTACTGAAAATATGACCAAATCTGCTGGGTCAAAAGTACCGTAATTTCCGGACAATAAGCCGCTACTTTTATCCCTCGTTCTGGTCCCTGCGGCTTATACAAGGGTGCGGCTTATTTACGGCCTGTTCTTCTCCGACACCGACGAAGAGGATTTCTGTGGTTTTAGTACGCAGGCGGAAGACGATGACACAATGATTAAAGACTGACTTTTCATATACCGGTAGGCTGGTTATTTTGATAACGTACAGGCGAGCACTTTGTATTACTTTGCACCGTTGTATTATTTGTACTCTGCACGAATGCCGTTCGCCATGTCAAAGATGTGAAAGTTTGATTGAATGATTGAAAGATTTATTGTTAATAAATGGGACGCTTTGCGTTCCCAAACAGTCATCTCTGTCCCGACAATCCCCTCCGTGGTAGCAGGAACCCCTATATACTACGCTAATTACACATCAAAACCCTGCGGCTTATAGTCGGGTGCGGCTTATATATGGAGCAATCTGTATTTTCCCCTAAATTTAGCTGGTGCGGCTTATAGTCAGGTGCGGCTTATAGTCCGGAAATTACGGTATACATACTGTAAAGCAATGTTAATATTTGGTTACATGTCCCTTGGCCAGTTTCACTGCAATAAGGCACTTTTGGTAGCTATCTACAAGCTTCTGGTTGAATTTTTGACCACTCCTCTTGACAAAATTGGTGCAGTTCAGCTAAATTTGTTGATTTTCTGACATGGACTTGTTTCTTCAGCATTGTCCACATGTTCTCAATGGGGTTTAAGTCGGGACTTTGGGAAGGCCATTCTAAAACCTTAATTCTAGCCTGATTTAGCCATTCCTTTACCACTTTTGACGTGTGTTTGGGGTCATTGTCCTGTTGGAACATCCAACTGCGCCCAAGACCCAACCTCCTGAAGAATTTGGAGGTAATCCTCCTTTTTCATTGTCCCATTTAAAGCACCAGTTCCATCCATCCATCCATCCATTTTCTTCCGCTTATTCCCTTCGAGGTTGCGGGGGGTGCTGAAATTCCATTGGCAGCAAAACAGGCCCAGAGCATGATACTACCACCACCATGCTTGACGGTAGGGTGGTGTTCCTGGGATTAAAAGCCTCACCTATTCTCCTCCTTTAATCCCAGGAACACCACTCCTACCGTCAAACATGGTGGAGGTAGTATCATGCTCTGGGCCTGTTTTGCTGTCAATGGAACTGGTGCTTTGAATGGGACAATGAAAAAGGAGGATAACCTCAAAATTCTTCAGGACAACCTAAAATCATCAGCCCAGAGGTTGGGTCTTGGGCGCAGTTTTGTGTTCCAACAGGACAATGACCCCAAACACACGTCAAAGGTGATAAAGGAATGGCTAAATCAGGCTAGAATTAAGGTTTTAGAATGGCCTTCCCAAAGTCCTGACTTAAATGTGTGGACAATGCTGAAGAAACAAGTCCATGTCAGAAAACCAACAAATTTAGCTGAACTGCACCAATTTTGTCAAGAGGAGTGGTCAAAAATTCAACCAGAAGCTTGTGGATGGCTACCAAAAGCGCCTTATTACAGTGAAACTTGCCAAGGGACATGTAACCAAATATTAACATTGCTGTATGTATACTTTTGACCCAGCAGATTTGGTCACATTTTCAGTAGACCCATAATAAATTCATAAAAGAACCAAACTTCATGAATGTTTTTTGTGACCAACAAGTATGTGCTCCAATCACTCTATCACAAAAAAATAAGAGTTGTAGAAATTTTTGGAAACTCAAGACAGCCATGACATTATGTTACAGTATGTTTACAGTATGTAAACTTTTGATCGCGACTGTATATATCTGTGTCTTATAGTCCAGTGCGGCTAATATATGGAAATATATATTTTTCCATTACTGGTATATACCAACGCGCTCTATAGTCTGGAAAATATGGTACTAATACACACACGGACATCTTTTACACAAGTTTTAATCTAATTGACACTATACTTTCTTGGCAGAAGAAACATGAAACTAAAAGCCATATTACGTTTATTACAGCGTTTATCATCTTCTGTTGTCATGTGTAAAAGTTTTAGAATGTTTTTTTTAATGACAAAGGAAAATTGAGTTGCTCAATCACACAAGCTCACTTGCTGTCTCATATTCATATATTTCTATAGATGGGTTTGTGCTAATAAGCTTGTAAGTGTAATGTACATAATTAAATATCTTAGTTGCTCAAACAGTAACGTGTTTAGACAAGTTTTGATTAGGAAATGTTTTTGCTGTTAATGCCTCTTGTTTTCATGTTACCATTTAAGCTAGCTAGCCATTAGCACACTGGTTTGTTTTTCCAGTAAACGAGCAGTATCACCGATCTGTGAGTTCATCAAAGTGTGTTTATTAATCATGGTTTTATGATCATCTGAACTTAAACAATATAACGTAACAAAAGATATGTTGGCATTAGTAACACAGATTTGTCTTTAAATATATAAATAAAGCATTTGTTTAGCCTTTCAAAAAAAATATGGCAGTCATTGCAAAGTAGGACTTCATTTTGACACCGCCCCCACCACACCCCTGGTCACGCCCCCTGCCACATATTGATTAGCGCTGTGGGAGACACTGTATCAGTAAACAAGAATTACATAACATGTTGAAATCAGAGTCAAACCAATCATTATACTCCCAATGCAGCAACTGCCATCTTATACAAGTCTTAAAAACCTACACCAGGAGGTTGCCTACAGCCACTGTTGTTTATGTCAATGTTTTTGACCAAGTGCTAACTATTATTATTTTATTTGTTTGTTTTTAAAGCCCACACACCAATTAGCTATAAGACTTAGCAGTTAATTGAATATTGCCAGGGTTTTGTCGGAGATTGACAGTATTTCCATTTTCAAAAGATCTAAAACATGCACTAGCATCATCATCGAGACCACAGGTGTCCAAATCAGTGCGCGGGGGCTTGATGTGGCCCAAGACATCATATTATATGGCCTGCAAAAGCCTGAAAATAATATAAATCAATAAGGTACCTTAAATTATTTTACTAACTTATTTTCATTTTGAGAGTACTGCATGAAATTGCAAGTCCTTTTTTATTATCTGATCATGAAACAAATATTATTCTATACTGCATTAACACTTTCGTATCAAATAAATTAATAAATACTTAAATATCTGCTAATGTTATCTGCTAAGCCTAATAATCAAATGCCTATGCAATTGTGTAATAAATACGATGTATTTAAAATTATATACTGTGTGTGTATAATATATATATATATATATATATATATATATATATATATATATATATATATATATATATATATATATATATATATATATATATCAAAAGTTTACATACACTTGTGAAGGACATAATGTCATGGCTGATAGAGTGATTGGAGCACATACTTGTTGGTCACAAAAAACATTCATGAAGTTTGGTTCTTTTATAAATTTATTATGGGTGTACTGAAAATGTGACCAAATCTGCTGGGTCAAAAGTTTACATACAGCAACATACATTATCAATTTTGGTGATGTACAAAAGTTACAATCAAATCAAATTAGCTTCATGGCATGGCCTCTTAACTTCATGTGGGTGGTTATGATTGACGACACCTGTTGACTTTTCTGAGCCCATTTAAATAGGGCTCATGTGATGCAGTCATTAGACTTGATTACAATCACGACAATGGGAAAGTCAAAGTACCTCAGCATAGATCTAAAAAAAAAAGAATCATTGACTTGAACAAGTCAGGAAAGTGACTTGGAGCCATTTCAAAGCAGCTTAAGGACCCAAGAGCAACTGTGCAGACAATTGTTTGTAAGTATAAAGTGCATGGCACAGTTTTGTCACTGCCACGATCAGGATGAAAACGCAAGCTACCACCTGCTGCTAAGAGAAAATTGGTCAGGATGATCAAGAGTCAACCGAGAACCACCAAAAAGCAGGTCTTTAATGAATTGGAAGCTGCTGGAACACAGGTGTCAGTGTCCACAGTCAAGCGTGTTTTGCATCGCCATAGACTGAGAGGCTACCATGCAAGAAGGAAGCCCTTGCTCCAGAAGCGACACCTTAAGGCTCGTCTAAAGTTTGCTGCTGATCACATGGACCTTCTGAAGGAAAGTTATGTGGTCAGCTGAAACAAAAATTTAGCTGTTTGGCCACAATACGTTTGGAGGAGAAAAGATGAGGCCTTTAATCCCAGGAAAACCATGACTACTTAAGTAGTGGTGGTAATATTATGCTCTGGGCCTGTTTTTCTGCCAATGGAACTGGTGCTTTACAGAGAGTAAATGGGACAATGAAAAAGGAGGATTACCTCCAAATTCTTCAGGACAACCTAAAATCATCAGCACGGACGTTGGGTCTTGGGCGCAGTTGGGTGTTCCAACAGGACAATGACCCCAAACACACGTCAAAAGTGCTAAAGGAATGGCTAAATCAGGCTAGAATTAAGATTTTAGAATGGCCTTCCAAAAGTCCTGACTTAAACCCCATTGAAAACGTGGACAATGCTGAAGAAACAAGTCCATGTCAGAAAACCAACACATTTAGCTGAACTGCACCAATTTTGTCAAGAGGAATGGTCAAAAATTCAACCAGAAGCTTGTGGGTGGCTACCAAAAGCGCCTTATTGCAGTGGAACTTGCCAGGGGACCCAGCAGATTTGGTCACATTTTCAGTAGACTCATAATAAATTCATAAAAGAACCAAAATTCATGTTTTTTTGTGACCAACAAGTATGTGCTCCAACCACTCTAACACAAAAAAATAAGAGTTGTAGAAATTATTGGAAACTCAAGACAGCCATGACATTATGTTCTTTAAAAGTGTGTGTAAACTTTTGACCACAACTGTACATACACACACACACACACACGTATACACATATATATACGTATATATATATATATATATATATATATATATATATATATATATATATATATATATATATATATACACACACACACACACACACACACACACACACACACATACATACATATGTAATAAAAAATATAAAACAAACATAAAATAAATCAATAAATATTTTTCCCAGTTTCCAGCAGGCTAACTGGTGTATTGTACTTGTACGTGTGCTCCATCTAGTGGTGCACCAAAGATTTGATTCATTATTCAAGTTCAGTGTTTTATTTTTCTATATTGTTGAAACACAGCGTTACTGTTCAAACTGTGTGTCATTTTACAATGGCCAAAAATCTTAACTTGTCAAATAAAACCTCTGCCTTGCTTTAAATGAATACTTAGGCCAACTATGCTACTGTATTGTAATGTTGGTCATTATGGTACTTGGTAAAAAGTTTGAAAACCACTGGTCTGAAAGGTACCAGAAATAGGTATCTTAAATATTTTTACTAAGTTAGTTATTATAGACCTCAATGCAAATAAGTTTGAGACCACTAATCCAGACCCTGAAAGAGGAGGGGCTTTCAAAGTTGGCCCCCTCTGAACACACCTTATCTCTGAGCTTCACATGTCATATTCTCTCACACGCATCACACCCGTATATATTTAATGCACACCACTTTACAAATGAACACTAGTAGCAGCTTGAATATTAGTCATGGATCATTACAGTAGGTGAGATCATATTTACACACATTTCATGTTTCACTGGCTCGCTGGAACATTGCTTTGCATGATATGCATATTAAACAATTCATAACTTGCCCTTGTGACGACAAGCGTGAATAACGTAATGAGAATTCACAATAAAAGCCCTTGTTAGCTGCTTTTACACAAAGTATAAACAAACACATACTTCCACAATGCACATTTGGAAACCACATATTTAATAGGGATGCGAAAAAAATAGATTCACATCTAAATCGAAATTTGTATTCATTCCGATTTTAAGAATTTATTCATATTTTCAAATGTATTTATTTATTTTTTTAGATCGATTTTTTAAAATATCTTTTTAGGCCATCTCCATGCTTACTCGCTGCACGTATACGTCAAACATCAGCAATCAAAAGGAGGTTTTGTAACCTGTAACCTGATTTTAAAAGGTTTTATCATTATTACTATTACACCAAATAGTTCATTGGGAGAATCGCTTTGAATCAAGAATTGATTCTGAATCAAGAGACGGCACCTTGTGAATCAGAACGCACCTCGTGAATCAGAACGCATCATAAGGTGACCATATTTTCTGCCAAGAAGTCTATTTGATTTTCAAAATAAGTGTGTTTTAGTAGTCATCAGCGTGCTCACCATGAAGTGCTATGGCCTCCCTGAAGGGCTGGAGGTCGGCTTCCACAGACGAGCCGGTCTCGGCCGGCGAGTTAGCCCGGCTGGGAGCCACCATGGCCAACCTGCTGCTGGCCCTGCTGCTTCTATGCGGCGGCGCTTTGCCGCACAGGAAGCTGATCAGATCTTCCCTGCGGATGTTTCTCCGCCGCTTTTTCACCCAGGCCAACATGTCCTGTGGGGAGAGCCGTACACAAGTTGTGGCACAAACACTTGACCGGAGTAGATTAGAAGTGAGCGCTCACAAAGTGCTAACCTTGTTACGCCGCTGGTGTCCTGTCTGGATGCCTCTGTCGAAACTTCTCTGATGCGCATCAGCACTTTCTGGGATGGCGACAAACGTTTACATTAAATACATACAAGTCTTTTAGCTTGAAGAAATGTCTTCTTTTTAGGATGCAAACTAGAGCGCTAATTGCTTGCTATCTTAAATGCTAACATGAGTGTAATCATTTTAGTACTGTCAAATGATTGATTGCTTTTTAAATCAAGGTAATCACACTTTTGAATTTGGATTAATCACATTAAATTACTTGAATTGGCCTTAAAAAAAACTGTAATCTGACACAAATGCAATTTCATGCGCATTTTTTCAAATGTTTTACTTGAATGTACTTAATTTATTTGCTCAAAAGTAATATCTAAAGTTCTGTCTGGGTTTATGTTGAAGCCACATTTTGAATTTTGAAACCTGATCACTGACTTTACAACAACCCTTTTAGGTAACTAGTCGTGGTTAGGGCAAAGGAGCTCAAAATAATTCAACGTAAAAAATCTTTTAAAAAAATCTACAAATAAAAACTGCGATTAATCTGCAACAATGCATGATTAATGCAGCATTTTTTGTGATTAATCACATTAGTTAACTTTTGACAGCCCTAAATAATATACTTATTGTGTGAATGCTCCAAAGCATTCACACATATGGTTTTCTACACCCAAATTCATCTATTTATCAAACTTCTTCTTGTCCAGATTTTGACGCGCTCTACCTTCCACATTTTTCACCCGATTCAAACCGTTCCAACTTCAAACTGTTCAGCCTGTTCAGGAATCGCGGGCTTTCCCTTGACAAATTCCAAAAATTCCCAGAATTCCAGGTTTTTCAGGACATTTTTACTATTCAAAATAAATTGGCAATTTTTCAAACTTTCACCATTTCCACATTTTTCAACCGATTCAAACCATTCCACCTTCAACACATTCCACCATTCTGGAAATTCAAACTATAATTTTTCCAAGTGCAAAAAAATTCCAGGATTTTCCAGAATTCCTGCTTTTCCAAAGCCTTATTTCCACACTTTTTTCTGGCGACTACTCCTTCCACATTTTTCAACGCATTTCAACCGTTCCACCGTCAAAACATTCCTCTTAATCAGGACAAAAAACGAAGTTGTTTTTTGAACTGGAATAATTCCCGGTTTTCCTGAAATTCCACAATACCATTTCTCAATTCAACATGTTACTACTTCAACATTTCTCCAGCAATTTGAAAAATTCCAACACCAACCATTTCAACTCATTCAGACCATTCAAGTTTTTTACAATTTTCAAAAAAAATTCAAAATTTTTTGGAAATTCCCATTGAAATCAATGGGACAATCTTCAAAGTTCCACAACTCCCACATTTTTCATCTGATTCAAATTGTTCAAACTTCAAAATATTCAGCCCGTTTGGGAATTGTGTGCTAAACTTCAACAATTCTAAAAAAAAATGTCCAGGATTTCAGTTCAACTTCTGCATTGGAGCATTCACACGCAATTCCTTCAGGAATTGCCTCATCTAGTTTAGTGATGTTATTTATTCACATTCAACTACACAACAGTGTGTTGGCTCAATGTGCGTGTGTATTTAGAGTAGCGCTTAACTCATGTGATTAATCACTGCATAAATTATGTACACACGTATATTAATCATGCAATTTTGACCGTACAAGCTCTTCTACCTTAACCACAGTACAAATATTCACTCCAAATAACATCCTGAAAGAACTTTAGGAAAAACTGACACGCATTTAAGCAAAACATTTAAAAACATTCACAATGTGTACAAATATTAGGCTCTTAAGCAAATTTTAAATAAGCAAGCGACTGATTAATCATGATTAATCTCAATTCCAAAATGTGATAAAAAAAATAAATAATTTGACAGCCTTAATTTAAAGACATTTGGGGAAATATAAAAGATACATTTTTTAAAAATCCAAACGGCCCCCCTGCAGTAGTTCTGCGGACCCTTTGGGGGTCACAGACCCCCTGTTGAAGACTCCTGATGAAAAGCATTTACTCTGGGTTCTACTTTGGCTTTAACAGTGACTGCAAAGAAGAAAGCAAAGGACCACAGGAAGCAGAAATAGAACTTATTAGGGTGAATTTCACTAATTCAAGCATTAATTATCTGTCAAAGTTTGTTTTTCCAATCGACATGTCTTTTTATGACAGTAAAGAATGGTAAAAAGTGATATCAATGAAGTGTTTAAGTGAAGCGACTTACGTTCCAAGAAGTCGTCCACCCTTATTGTGAGTCACTAGTCAAAATAGGAGTTCACCTTTTATTTTGACACTTCAAAATGTTAAATATTTTGACATGAACATTTCCTTTTCTACCATTTTTCAGTTTAAACCAATCGACCGTTGTTTTGCGTGCACGTAGATGTCATGCTAATGAGACATATTTATTTTTTACCAGACATACACTAATAGCACTGTTTTCAAGAGTAATCCATTCCTAAGGGGTGCCACAAAAAACAATTCACACTGAAACAAAACCATTTTTCCCCAAAAGAAAATCCAATTAATTCTGTTCTAGACAGCCAAAAGATGTAGAAAAGATACCACATCTTTCTGTTGTATTATCGATTCTCAAAACAAAATATCGATACTTTTGATACTTTAGTGATTTGAGATCATCATGTGTATCATTGAAGTAATTAAACTAGTGGATGAGGCAGTGTGCATATTTTTAATTCTAATAGTAGTACTTATTCATTCATTTAATTTATAATATTACTTGTTTCCTTCTGGTATGGTTTGAAACACCATTTTTGTGCACTTTTTTTTTAACGTTGTATTAGCTTTGATATATTGTTATTCACTTCCTCAAAATACTTCAGAGTTTGAAATAAATAAATAATAAATCCTAATAATAATAGTAAACATTTAAATAAAACAAAAAACAACAACATTCATGTTTCCTGCACTTTGTGTAAGTGTTTGCTGATTTTAAAGATAAGACAATAATACATGTATTGTACATGTATTTTTGTGGTGTCCCGATCCAATAAATAAATAAATAAATATATATATATTAGGATATCCAATATCATAAAAAAACAAGTTTGTGATGATATGTGCTTGCATGTGAAATATGTGATATCATGTGCGATATAAGCAGTCCTGCAGAGTGTTTACTTGTGTGTGATATCATGTGCGATACCATCATTCCTGCAGTGTTTACTTATGTGTGATATCATGTGCGATACAAGCAGTCCTGCAGTGTTTACTTGTGTGATATCATGTGCGATACCATCAGTCCTGCACAGTGTTTACTTATGTGTGATATCATGTGCAATACAAGCAGTTCTGCAGTATTTACTTGTGTGTAATATCATGTGCGATACCATCAGTCCTGCAGAGTTTTTACTTGTGTGTGATATCATGTGCGATACCAGCAATCCTGCAGTGTTTACTTGTGTGTGATATCATGTGCAATACAAGCAGTCCTGCAGTGTTTACTTGTGTGTGATATCATGTGCGATACTAGCAGTCCTGCAGAGTGTTTATTTCTGTGTGATATCATGTGCGGTACAAGCAGTTCTGCAGAGTATTTACTAGTGTGTGATACAAGCAGTTCTGCAGAGTATTTACTAGTGTGTGATACAAGCAGTTCTGCAGAGTGTTTACTTGTGTGTAACATCATGTGCGATTCCAGAAGTCCGGCAGAGTGTTTACATGTGTGTGATATCATGTACGATAAAAGCAGTCCTGCAGCGTGTTAACTTGCGTGTGATATCATGTGCGATATATCAGTCCTGCAGATTTTTTACTTGTGTGATATCATGTGCGATACAAGCAGTCCTGCAGCATGTTTACTTGTGTGTGATATCATGTGCGATACCTGCAGTCCAGCAGAGTGTTTACTAGTGCAAAGCTGGAGAGCCAGTAAACATCTAAATGTCCTCCAATAAGCACATCATGTATTCTATTTTACTGAAGTGATTTACAAAAGGTAAACATGCTAGGCTATAGGAGCTAGCAGCTACACAATAGCTAAGCAAACAAGTTGGGGCAGCATGGCGTCGTGGGTAGAGCGGCCGTGCCAGAAACCTGAGGGTTGCAGGATCGCTCCCCGCCTCTTGACATCCTAATCGCTGCCATTGTGTCCTTGGGCAGAACACTTCACCCTTGCCCCCAGTGCCGCCCACACTGGTGAATGAATAATGAATGATAGGTGGTGGTCGGAGGGGCCGTATGCGCAAGCTGGCAGCCACGCTTCCGTCAGTCTACTCCAGGGCAGCTGTGGCTATGAAAGTAGCTTACCACCACCAGGTGTGAATCAATGATGGGTTCTCACTTCTCTGTGAAGCACTTTGAGTGTCTAGAAAAGCGCTATATAAATTGAATCCATTATTATTATTATTACAAGTTAGACATACGTAATAATTATTGAACTTGCAGTCTAAAAAAGCACATTTGTCATTATAAACAATTATTAAATCAGTCTCCAAGGCAGAAGCGTAATAGAAAGTAACAAACGTGTGAGCATCATTAGCTCAACTGAATAAATTATTGTGACCACAAGGTATTGCCAAATAACCATTAACCGATTTAAAGAGTGTAACAGAGGTCAGCCAGCTCAACCTCACTCCCTGACAACCTTAAGAGCAGTGCTAGTTACCAGGTGGAGAGCCTGGGCTTTTAGCTCGGAAGCAAGCATGATCGTCTCCTATAAGGTTTGTGTTATTTTGTACTTGCCATTGTTCTGAGTACTTTCACTTGATCAAGCATTTTCTAACAGTCTACATAAAAAAATAATAAAAGTATGTGCTTGACTTGTGCTGATATGGTATCGGATTATTAGTATTGGCCAATACTCAGGGCTCCAATATCCCTATCAGAAGTGAAAAAGTTGTCGAGACACCCCCGTGTAATATATCACTATATTTATGACCAATGCCACCAAGTCAGCTGCGGAACACTTGATCAAACCAACTGAAATAGCGGCGCAAACGAACTCGAGTTTGTTTAAAAGGGGAACTGCACTTTTTTTGTCTATCATTCACAATCATTATGTAAGAGAGTAACAGGTTTTCTTTTTTATAACATTTTAATTCGTAATATACAACAAATACTCTATTTCGCCCATGAAGCCCTCTAAAAGAACATTCAAAACTGCACACAATACGCCATTAACACGTGTTAAACTGAATATTGATCATGTATTAGCGATATCATAAGCTGCTACATTGCCTCTGAGTTGGTGAAAGTTAATTCTAGATTATAAATCATGCCTCTCACCTGGATAGTAAAAGGTTGTGGACATAAACCCACAAGTTGGTCAACTTTGACATCCAACTTAGACCCGGAGATGGCAAGAAAGACATGAAAAGACGCTCGTTTGTGGCACTTTTTTTTAACCCTTTGTGAGGCTTATGATGAATTCTTGATGTAAAGGGGAATATATAAACATCCCATCAGTCTTTATCGCAATGAGAGCAGACATTGTACGGTAAGTGATTGTTTTATTATGTATATCTTGTTTAGCACTTAGCAGTACTGCTACATGATGCTAAGTGTTTGACTAAAGCTGCATCTGTTTAACACACAGCTTCTAAAACTTGTAGATCATCCTCCTTATAATCACGTTCAAAAATAGAAGTTTCTGGATTGTCATTTGTTGGCTTTCATTAAGTCTGCTAAGATTAGTAGTGTTGTTTTAAAGGGAAAAAGTGAACGTGGTGATGCGTCCGTGAAATGAATATGCCGCCATATGCTTAAAATGAGCAAATTATGCAAATATTACATATTATGAATGTTATGACATTACATATATACATACAGCATGTAAATGAAGCATTGATGGATGTTTTTTTTTTTTTAAGAGTCTTTATAGGCAAAGCGACACTTATTGGCTCCTTTTTTAGCTGACTTTTGCTAGCATTTATTTAAGAGTTAGAGTGCATAAAAAAGAAAAATGCGTCTTCTTGTCTTACATAGTAAGGATTGTGACTGATAAGACAAAGTTCCCCTTTAACGGGATCATAAATGACATGAAAGAACACATGCCAAATGTCCCAAATAGACTCCTAAAAGTTACCATTCTGCTTCCAGTACACAGAAGTTATGCGGTGTTTCCAGATGAAAAGCAGAAAGATGGAGAGGAGCGTGGCGGTACCTTTGTACAGGTTGGTGACTGCTGTAGCGGCGTTCTGAAATGGCACCCACAGTGACAGACCCTGTTGATGACAAACTCGGTCTGCGGGGCAAAGAGAGGAGGGAATGGTTATCTGTGTAACATGACATACAGGAGCGCCAACTAGCAGGTCGAGATGAGGCCATTTTATCTTGGCTGCACAAAGTCACAGGCATAAAAATAAACAGCCAGCTTGGCAAGAAAGAAATGAGTCGCACAGTAAGGTTGTCCTCTCAGCAGTAAAGTTGCAAACATACACTATATTGCCAAAAGTATTTGGTCACCCATCCAAATGATCAGAATCTGGTGTCCTAATCAATAAATATAAATAAATAAATAAATCACTTGGCCCGGCCACAGGTGTATAAAATCAAGCACTTAGGCATGGAGACTGTTTCTACAAACATTTGTGAAAGAATGGGCCGCTCTCAGGAGCTCAGTGATTTCCAGCGTGGAACTGTCATAGGATGCCACCAGAACAAATCCAGTCGTTAAATTTCTGATGGACGAGTCTGAGCTTGGAGGTTGCCAGGAGAACGGTACATTTCGGAGTGCATTGTGCCGAGTGTGACATTTGGTGGAGGAGGAATTATGGTGTGGGGTTGTTTTTCAGGAGTTGGACTTGGCCTCTCGGTTCCAGTGATAGGAACTTTGAATGCTCCAGGATACCAAAACATTTTGGACAATTCCATGCTCCCAACCTTGTGGGAATAGTTTGGAGCGAGCCCCTTCCTCTTCCAACATGACTGTGCACAAAGCAAGGTCCATAAAGACATGGATGACAGAGTCTGGTGTGGATGAACTTGACTGGCCTGCTCAGAGTCCTGACCTGAATCCAACAGAACACCTTTGGGATGAATTAGAAAGGAGACAAAGCCAGGCCTTCTCGACCAACATCAGTGTGTGACCTCACCAATTCCCCTTTGAAAGAATGGTCGAAAATTCCTATAAACACACTCTGCAACCTTGTGGACAGCCTTCCCAGAAGAGTTGAAGCTGTACTAGCTGCAAAAGGTGGACCAACATCATATTGAACCATATGGGTTAGGAATGGGATGGCCCTTCAAGTTCATGTGTGAGTCAATGCAGGTGGTCAAATGCTTTTGGCAATATAGTGTATGTCGCTGGACAAAACACGTCAAGCTCGGAATATGCGGAGCCAGACGGACAAACACGATTTCATACCGCGAACTAATAATATCCACGCCATTTTGTGATTAGAAGGCTGGCTAAGCTACACGTTGTTTCAACAACTGTCTACTCAGCAGCTCCTAAATGGGACAACGTGTCGTTTTGTCGCCATTATGTGAGAAACGGATTAAGAAGGCGAGTGAAACAGATGTCGGAGTGACAGTTCAACAAACTGTCATCTGGGAATGTCGCGTAGATACGATTGTTGTTACCATCGCCATTTTGTAGCTAGCCTAGCAAAATGCTGCTATCTCAACTTGGAGACAACAAACTCGTGTATTGACAGGCGGCACTTTTATTTATTTCGGTTGTAATTATTTTTGGACCGTGACGCTACAACAGGAGGTTGTTTACGACCAACCCCCCCCCCCCCGCCAACTTATGGGCATCCGGCAAGTTTATGGTTCATCTGGCGAAAGTTACACAAAACGCCGCCAAGTCCCACGAAATGATGCAGTGCCAAGTCAGCTGTGCGAGTTCCGCTGTGTTCGATGTGGATCAATGTGTCAAAGTGTCACTTCACAGTTAGCCAAGTTGCTAATCAACAAGCTAGCATGGTGGACTGTCATCGAGCGTAGGAAAAAGCGGCGGCTGAAACCTTTGTATAACTGTGCCACGGCGGTGGCGGAGTTCTGGAAAAGATGCCATAGTTTATCCTGGTCGTTGTCGGCCTCCTCCTCGCTCGGCTCTCGCTGCTCCGCCTCGGCCAAGCACTGCCGCTCCCATTTTGAGAACCAGTGCTCGGGTCCGTGTTCCTGTATCTCCGAGTCGCCGTCTTCCTTCTTCTCCTCCATTAATACGCCACAACTTGGAGGGATGTTACTTTCAAGAGTTTACTGTACCGAGGTAGATGAAATAGAAAACTGTAGGAGAATGTTGATGGAGAAAAAATACCGTTTATACTACTTCGCACTCGATTTAGCACTACGGTGTCCCCACCATTTCCGAAGCTTTGCTTAGCCGACTATTTTCTGAGTTGCCGACGTCAGGGATATATACAACGTAAGCTATCTTGTTGCCTTCTTAGCACCGCCTGGTTGTCAGAAAACAGACGATGATTGGTCATCTACAAACTAAGGGGTGGGGTTCTATCTTGAGTATCACAATACCGTTGGCTCACTGACTTGTCCTTCACTGGTTTGCCACAAAAAAACATGGTATTGCTAATGTTTGGGTGAGAGGTAGACTTCTGCAATACAGTATATTTAAATTAATTTGTTTTTAATTTATATATATATATAGGTTTAAATATTTTTCATATGTTGTATATAATATGTTATTATTCGATATGCAATCCATTTATTAAATGTGTCCTTAAATGATAACTTGTGCGACAATTTTACTGTCTATCTTTTACTGGAGATGTATATTTAATCAAGTATGTATACTTTTTTTTTAAGTGATAGCAACGTATTTTGCAAGTAAAAACAACAACAACAAATAGATAGATAGGGGTGGGGCTTTATCTTAAGTATCACAATACCATTGGCTCTCTGACTTGTCCTTCACTGGTTTTGCGACAAAAAAACACAGTATTGCTAAAGTTTGGGTGAGAGGTAGACTTCTGCAATACAGTATATTTAAATTAATTTGTTTTTAATATATATATATATATATATATATATATATATATATATATATATATATATATATATATATATATATATATATATATATATATATATATATATATATATATATATATATATATATATATATATATATATATATATATATATAGTTTGGGTGAGAAGTAGACTTCTGCAATACAGTATATTCAAATTCATTTGTTTTTAATTTATATATATATATATATATATATATATATTTAAATATTTTATCATATGTTGCATATAATATGTTATTATTCAATACAGTCCTTTGAGACACTTGTGATTTAGGGCTATATAAATAAACATTGATTGATTGATTGATTGAATATGCAATCCATTTATCAAATGTGTCCTTAAATGATAACTTGTGCGACAATTTTACTGTCTATATTTTACTAGAGATGTATATTTAATTAAGTATGTATTCTTCTTTTTTAAGTGATTGCAACGTATTTTGCAAGTAAAAACAACAACAACAAATAGATGGATAGGGGTGGGGCTTTATCTTAAGTGTCACAATACCATTGGCTCTCTGACTTGTCCTTCACTGTTTTTCCACAAAAGAACTACGGTATTGCTAAAGTTTTGGTGAGAGGTAGACTTCTGCAATACAGTATATTTTAAATTCATTTGCTTTTTTTATATATATATATATATATATATATATATATATATATATATATATATATATATATATATATATATATATATATATATATATATATATATATATATATATATATATATATAAAAGTTTAAATATGTTATCATATGTTGCATATAATATGTTATTATTCAATATGCAATCCATTTATTAAATGTATCCTTAAATGATAACTTGTGCGACAATTTTACTGTCTATCTTTTACTGGCGATGTATATTTAATTAAGTAAGTATTCTTCTTTTTTAAGTGATTGCAACGTATTTTGCAAGTAAAAACAACAACAACAAATAGATAGATAGGGGTGGGGCTTTATCTTAGTATCACAATTCCATTGGCTCTCTGACTTGTCCTTCACTGGTTTTGCCACAAAAGAACAACGGTATTGCTAAAGTTTGGGTGAGAGATAGACTTCTGCAATACAGTATATTTTAAATTCATTTCTTTTTAATTAATATATATATATATAAGTTTAAATATGTTATCATATGTTGCATATAATATGTTATTATTCAATCCATGTATTAAATGTATCCTTAAATGATAACTTGTGCGACAATTTTACTGTCTATCTTTTACTGGAAATGTATATTTAATTAAGTATATATTCTTCTTTTTTAAGTGATTGCAACGTATTTTGCAAGTGAAAACAACAACAACAAATAGATAGATAGGGGTGGGGCTTTATCTTGTGTATCACAATACCATTGGCTCTCTGACTTGTCCTTCACTGGTTTTTCCACAAAAGAACCACGGTATTGCTAAAGTTTGGGTGAGAGGTAGACTTCTGCAATACAGTATATTTAAATTAATTTGTTTTTAATTTATATATATATATATATATATATATATATATATATATATATATATATATATATATATATATATATATATATATATATATATATATATATATATATATATATATATATATAGGTTTAAATATTTTTTCATATGTTGTATATAATATGTTATTATTCAATATGCAATCCATTTATTAAATTTGTCCTTAAATGATAACTGCAATACAGTATATTTTAAATTCATTTCTTTTTAATTAATATATATATATATAAGTTTAAATATGTTATCATATGTTGCATATAATATGTTATTATTCAATCCATGTATTAAATGTATCCTTAAATGATAACTTGTGCGACAATTTTACTGTCTATCTTTTACTGGAGATGTATATTTAATTAAGTATTTATTCTTCTTTTTCAAGTGATTGCAACGTATTTTGCAAGTAAAAATAACAACAAATAGATAAATAGGGGTGGGGCTTTATCTTGAGAATCATAATACCATTGGCTCTCTGACTTGTCCTTCACTGGTTTACACAAAAGAACCACGGTATTGCTAAAGTTTGGGTGAGAGGTAGACTTCTGCAATACAGTATATTTAAATTAATTAGTTTTTAATAAATATATCTATAAGTTTAAATATTTGATCATATGTTGCATATAACATGTTATTATTCAATATGCAATCCCTTTATTAAATGCATTATTGTGATAACTTGTGCGACAATTTGACTGTCCATGTAGACAGTCTAAAGACGCCTAGACGCCTAAAGTTGAAAAACTTATTCGGGTGTTACCATTTAGTGGTCAATTGTACGGAATATGTACTTCACTGTGCAACCTACTAATAAAAGTCTCAATCAATCTCAATCAATATCTTTTACTGGAGATTAATTAAGTATGTATTCTTCTTTTTTAAGTGATTCCAACGTATTTTGCAAGTAAAAGTAACAACAACAAATAGATAGATATCTCAATGTAAAAGTTTTTCGGCAACCAATAGATATAAACATATGATACCATGAGCTCCATATCATACCCCGGAAGTCTCAATACGAGCATGACGTCACACTCAGGTAACACGTTTGTTTTGCCTGTGCTTTCACTCTGTCTGACCACTTCAAAAGAATCTCAACATGGCATGGCATGGAGTAAAAGATGACACGAATGGTAATATGCTTCTTTATCAAGGTATTGTACAGTGTACATGTTGTTATGTATAAAAAGTGAGCACATGCATGGTATTGTAATATTGTATACAAACTTTATTGCTCAGTGCCAAATCTGACAATAAGTGTGTTGATAATGAGTCACAAAGAGGGCAATAAAGTGACGGAAGCAGCTATAATTAATTAGCTATAATTAATTTTATATGGAGCTACTTGAGTTATTTCCTGACAGAGATGCTCCTTTGCATATGTTTAATGCATTGGTGGTGGGTGTATGGCAAATACTTCAAACAACTGTTATTATTTAAATGGTAAAATTATAAGCAGTTTGGCATTTAAGTTCATGTATTTGCAGTATGGCAAATACTTAAAATAAATGTTATTATTTAAATGGTAAAATTACAAGTAGTTTGGCATTTAAGTTAATGCATTTGCAGACCTTTGATGTGACCAAACAGATAGTTTTGAATACAATTTCACCACCTAAAACAGAATGTATTTATGACAGGGTTCTTTTTAAAAAAAATACAATATTCCACATTATTTTTGTCCGGAACACGCACGCTATTGGCATCACATACAATAAAGGGTTATTGGTAGTACACATTCATCGTGGTTGTATTCGCCAAACTAACGTGACACGCACACGGCTCGTAACGTTCACCATTCGAAGCTGACAAATGAAAGTAAATGTCGCTTTACGTGTTTTCTCCCAACTGTGAATTGCCACTCGGTTTTGCATGAGAGCTGAGATTGTTGTCAAAATAAACACAAGTGTCAACAAGGTGGGCAAAACTGCGACGCTCCAAAAAACATTTGTTTTATTTTATTTATTTTGTATTTATTTATTTTTTGGTTAGTTTAAAAAGGTAGGTTGTTGTAGTGTTATAACTACAAAATAAACGATTTGATTTGTGAATAAAATAGCCTTCATGTTTGACTAAATAACGACAATGACGAAACAGGCGTTAAAGAGACGCCTGCCTATTTAAGTCGGACTTGTCCCAAGTTCTTCTTAGCGGCGTTTATAGCTCACACAAATGAGTATTTAATGTCCAAGACTCGCAACGGGGCTGGGCTACTGTGCTGTGTTTGGATCTCCATGCGGATGTGACATTTCATAGAAGATCGCCGCCGCCATTTTGACTTCCACGCTCAGCTCGCTTCAGCACAAACCGACGGGGAGGGAGAGCGTGTCGAGGCCGAACGCCGCTCCAGTTAAAACGCTGCATGACCGGGCACATTCCTCTTGCGGAGGGGGGGAAACGCCACTTCCAGACGGGAATGCGACGGCCGAAGCCGACTTTTGTCATTTCGCTGTGTTCGGGAAGTGTTTCCATGTCGGGCCGCGCCAACTTCCACGGTAACGAATTGAATGGCTAGCTTTCTTCTCCGCTCTTCCCCAGACGAGGGACACACGGCGGAGCACACGGACTGGGGATATCGCAGGCAAAGCTGTTGAATTGTGCAGCATAATATCTATTATTGGCTACCTTGGCTAAGCTAGCTCTAAACCGGCTGTTTGCTGCACCAGCTGCGGATCGTCTCTTCGCCCCACACTTTCCCGGGAATTTGTTCCTTCCCGCCACCCCCGCCGTCAGCCAGCTTACCCCACCAAAGGCGCCGAAATTGGGCGAATAGCGAGCAAATACGTCCGCGTTTCTTTACCCGCTCCCCCGCCGACCTCCCCTCCTCACTCCCCGGCGCTGACAGCGGACAAGGCCGAGGTCGCAGCAGCAGAGCAGGCCCGGGCGCCGAGGCTCGACCGGTCCACCCCACCTCCTCCGCATCCTACCACACCTCAGCAGCAGCGGTTCCCGTCCGAACCGGCCCTGGACGACGTCGATAGCCGGGATCCCCGCATCGCGACGACAAAAGCCACCGACATGAACCACCACCATCACCACACACAGCAGCAGAAAGCCGGCGAGCAGCAGCTCAGTGAACCGGAGGACATGGAGATGGAACGTTAGTAACTCAACTCTTGTGTGCATGAAGTTGCGTCCATACAACCAGGACTTATACGCTGCGTTGTGATGATTACGCGGCCATTGCAGCATACTTTTAGTGCAGCTGACCTCATTTTGCAAGTGTTTTGCTCGGAGATGGGCCAGGCGACCCATACCGTTAACATAGTCCGAAAATACAGCATTAATTGCGGTTATCAAGTGTGTGCTTTGTAGGTAAACACTGTCCACGTAATGGCTACAACTCCCATTGTTGAGTCGAGACACCTGCAAATACAGTTTTTTTGTCGTGAAAGGGAGTTTAAAGTGTTGGATTAAGTTACGTTATAATAGCTTCAGCGATGGCGTGAACACACAAGCTGGGCCTGTACGTGAGTTCTCATTACACGGTTATAGTTTGGTGAATTCTGCTGCAAAGTAGTAAAATGTGACTATAGATGCACGGAGATTGCTAGCTAATTAGCCTCAAGGCCTGGGTTAGCACGTTAGTTAGCATGTGTGCTAACACCGGAGGGGGGTGTGTGGCGTCCTAAAATGGTGGCCTTGTGTTTTGCAACCTTCCTCTTGGCTACTGCGCCACTTTTTAAACACTTATTCGGCGCCTCGCGTATCTTGTGTTTTCCGCTGGTGTTTAGTTGTCGGTGATACTTAAATGTTTATCGCGGGTTGTTAGCTGGTGCTTGTCGCCTCAGCTAATGACGCTGGTTAAGTGTTTGCTAACGAGCTAAGTGGCTAACGCAGATGCGTCAATCCAGCGATGTCGATGTGACAATGGTGAAATACGCGCCGTGAGCTCTATTCAGGTAATAGCTCTCATAGAAACATGCGTTTGTTCGTCGAAATGTTGTTTATATGCGCCGTGTTGGCTGCGGGGCGACTAACTGCAGTAAGGCCGGACCCACGGCGGAGTAGCGCGGGGATTTGCTGCTTCATTGTATGGCAGCACGAAGAGCATGGAGCTCGCCATTTTTAATCATGTCTGTTTTTGTTGCTCTGCTCTCCAGCCGGGACACATTTGCTAGCAACATTCCCGTCGTCAGTCTAGCTAATCTTTAAACTGTGTCTTTTTTTTTACATTACATTTGACTCATTGCACGACTTTGCGAGTTCTCAGCATCACTGCGTCATTTATTCCTATCCTATTGATTCGATTTTCTCTTAATAACACTGCCAAATGTTGTCCACCAGCACGGTCAGTGGATGTTTTGGTCACTTAATCTTCGTTTCATCAATGGAATTTTACGATTGGTTTGTTTGAATTTCCTTTTAAAATACAAAAAAGAATATGAAAAAACAAAGCATTCTTTTTCTTGGTGTTGACGAGCAATAACTCAATGTAAAATTGGTTTGGTTTTAATTTTGGAATTTGTAATCTCCGGTGAACAGAAACAAAACAGAAGTTATTTCATTTGCAGATACTGGAAGTTTTATTTTCAAAGTAAAAGCGGGGATAATTACAATAGTACCCGGAAGTCAGTGACTATAGCTAAAATGTCTTTGGAGCCCTATACTGAAACTGGTATAGATGTGACAGAAATCTGTACGCGCATAGCAACATAAACTGAAAAACAAACCAAAACGGATGTTTTTCCATACTCTGCCGCAGAAACTGAAAGTAGCCAGTTTAGAGACAGGACTGGTAAAATAATCTATTCTATGGTGCACAATCAAATCCCTTTTTGCCTCCACTTCTGTACGAAATGTGCATAGAAATATCTGTAGATGTCGGTCCTCGTCGTACCATGTCTGAACACTTAGTGCTCCGAACACATTTAAGCCAGACACGCTTTTACTTTGAAAATAAAAACTTCTGTTGTCATAATATGAAAAACCACCGTTTGGTACTGTTTTTCCATTTGTTTACTAGGGATTTTCATTTTTCTTTTATGAAAGGTACAATGAAAATCAAACCGGTTTTATATATAGTTTTTGTAGAATGATTTGTTTTTTAATTTTGACTATAAAGGTCAGTGGATGTTTTGGTCACTTAATCTTCGTTTCATCAATGGAATTTTACGACGGGTTCAATTGAATTTACTTTTAAAATACAAAAAAGAATATATAAACAAAGCATTCTTTTTTTGGTGTCGAAGAGCAATAACTGAATCTAAAATCGGTTTGGTTTTCATTTTGGAATTTTTAATTTCCGGTGAACAGAAACAAAACATAAGGTATTTCATTTGCAGATACCGGCAGTTTTATTTTCAAAGTAAAAGCGGGCATAATTACAACGGTACCTGTGTGTCAGTGACTCTAGCTAAAATGTCTTTGGAGCCCTACACTGAAACTAATTTAGACGTGACAACAGGGCTGACATCTACAGAAATCTTTATACAAAAACTGAAAACAGACCAAAACGGATGTTTTTCCACATTCTGCCACTGAAACTGTAAGTAGCCAGTTTAAAAACAGGACCGGTGAGAAAATATTTTCTCTGGTGCGCAATCAAATCCCTTTTTGCCTCCACTTCTGTACGAAATGTGCGTAGAAATATCTGTAGATGTCGGTCCTCGTCGTACCATGTCTGAACACATTTATTGCTCCGAACACATTTAGCCAGACATGCTCTTACTTTGAAAATAAAAGCTTCCGTCATAATATGAAAACCACCGTTTGGTACTGTTTTTCCATTTGTTTACTAGGGATTTTCATTTGTCTTTTATGGAAGGTACAATGAAAATCAAACTGGTTTTATATATAGTTTTTGTAGAATGCTTTGTTTTTTAATTTTGACTATAAATGTCAGTGGATGTTTTGGTCATTTAATCTTCGTTTCATCAATGGAATTTTACGACTGGTTCATTTGAATTTCTTTTTAAAATACAAAAAATAATATAAAAACAAAGCATTATTTTTTTGGTGTCAAAGAGCAATAACTAAATCTAAAATTGGTTTGGTTTTCATTTTGGAATTTTTAATCTCCGGTGAACAGAAACAAAACATACATTATTTCATTTGCAGATATCGGAAGTTTTATTTTCAAAGTAAAAGCGGGGATACTACAATGTTACGTGTGTGTCAGTGACTCTAGCTAAAATGTCTTTGGAGCCCTACACTGAAACTGGTGTAGACGTGACAGAAATCTGTACGCGCATAGCAACATAAACTGAAAAACAAACCAAATCGGATGTTTTTGCATATTCTGATGCTCAAACCGGATGTAGCCAGTTTAAAAACAGGACCGGTAAGAAAATCTATTCTATGGTGCGCGATCAAATCCCTTTTTGCCTCCACTTCTGTACGAAATGTGCGTAGAAATATCTGTAGATGTCGGTCCTCGTCGTACCATGTCTAAAACATTTGTGTGTAGTGTAGGGCTGCAACAACTAATCGATTATAAAATTAGTTGATGATTAATTTAGTCATTGATTCGTTGGTTCTATGCTATGCGCATGCGCTGAGGCTACGTTTAAAAAAAATGTTTTAATATATATTTTTTTTAACCTTTATTTATAAACTGCAACATTTACAAACAGCTGAGAAACAATAATCAAAATAATAGGGGTGTAACGGTACGTGTTTTGGTATCGAACCGTTTCGGTACGGGGGTTTTGGTTCGATGCGGAGGTGTACCGAACGAGTTTCCACACGGGCATATTAAGTAGCGTACTGCACGTAGTGTAAACAATACTCAAAATGCCGAACATTTGAGGCATTTAAGAAACTCCGCCCTGACAGCTCCGCAAACAATCATTGGTACTTTAATCTTTAATCTTAAAAGAGGACATGTCCGGTGAAAAGAGGACGTATGGTCAGTCTACCGTAGCCCGTTAGCTGCTAGCATGCTAGCAAAAGAGGACATGTCCGGCTAGGATAGACTGACCATACGTCCTCTTTTCACCGGACATGTCCTCTTTTGCGGGGCTGTCCGGGCAGTGTTTCTTAAATGCCTCAATTGTCCGGCATTTTGAGTTATGGTTGCGTGTATTAACAATGTACGTTCAAGGTTAAGAAGGTTAAAAATTAAACAAATTGTGCACGCAGCAGCATTCATGAGGGAGGGGCAGAGACAGAGAGCGAGAGAGTTATGATAAACGCGCATGCGTCGCCAGGCTCTGCTTTTTATCGATAGATTTATCAGATTACATTTTTTATTATCTATAGCAGGGGTGTCAAAAGTGTGCATTTTTGTAAAATTTTGTTTTATTTGGCAAGTTAAAAGAACATGGCGCCAGTATGTTGTTTTTTAAAAATAAAATACTGGAAAGGATAGAAATGTAGTTTTTCTCTTTTATCCGATTATTAATTGATTAATCGAAGTAATAATCGACAGATTAATCGATTATCAAATTAATCGTTAGTTGCAGCCCTAGTGTAGTGCTCCAAACACATTTAGCCAGACACGCTTTTACTTTGAAATAACAACTTCTGTTGTAATAATATGAAAAACCACAGTTTGGGTCGGTTTTTCCATTTGTCTACTAGGGATTTTAATTTTTCTGTTATGAAATGTACAATGCAAATCAAACCGTTTTTTTGTATATAGTTATTGAAGAATGCTTTGTTTTTCAATTTTATTTTTGCTTACAACGAAGCATAAAGGCCAGTGTAGGTTTTGGTCATTGAATTTTCGTTTCATCAATGAAAATTGAATTATTTGAATTAGATTAAAACAGAAGAAAAACATTTTCCTTTTAGTGTTGTCAAAGAACAATAACATCTAAACACTGTTTGATTTTCACATTATATTTCATATAACAAACATCTAAATCCCAGGTAAACAAACGGAAAAGCCGCAAAAAAAAGATGTTTTATCATATTCGGACACAAAGTTTTTATTTTCTAAGTAAACGCGGGGATATGGTCCATTTACGGTTCATTCTATTTCCAATTCTGATACGCAAATCAAAAAACTAAATTAGGGCCGTTTTTCGATTTGTATTATATATGGCAGATTTTAAAACAAACAAAAAAGGGTTGATTTTCATTCAAATACTGCCATAAAATTGGATGTTGTGATGTTTTCCTTTTATGGATTAAAATTTTTCCAGATAAACAAAAATCGAAAAAATGTTCATCCAAAATTCCAAAATGCTTGGTTATTTATGTACCGGTAATGACAAATTGAACCGGAAGCAGTATTTTAGCTGTTCCTTCAAGTTTAGTATGTTTTTAGCATAATGGTACCACTTTTGTTCAGCAGGAGTCCTGTTGTCGGTTTTAAAAAGTGTCATTAAATAGTTGTCCAACTTTTGTTTCAGAAATGAAAATAGAAAATATGGCCTGAAATTTGTTTTTTGATTTGCATTTAAGAATTGGAAATAGAATGAATGGAAGGTACACGGACCGTGTAGGTTTTGGTCATTGAATTTTTTTGTTTCATTTATGAAAATTGAAAAAGGCCTGGTTTATTAGAATTACATTAAAAAAGAAGAAAAGTTTTTCCTTTTTGTGGTGTCAAAGAACAATAATATCTAAACACTGTTTGATCTTCATATTATATTTCATATAACAAACATTTAAATCCCCGGTAAACAAACGGAAAAGCTGGAAAAAAAACAGATGTTTTATCATATTCGGACACAATATTTTTATTTTCAAAGTAAAAGCGGGGATACTATTGTATTAGTGTCTGGCAAAAAATGTATTGGAGTTCTACACAGTAAGGACACCATATAGTACAGTATTTTTTTCTTCTAGGCCAGTCCTGTCTTTTAAATTGCTACTTCTTGTTTTGGTTGCGGAATATGAAAAAAATGTTTGGTCTGTTTTTCAGTTTCTGTTGGTGTGTAAAGACTACTGTAGATGTCAGCCCTCGTCGTGTCTGGTCTAAAATCATTTCTGTGTCGGGCTCTGAAGACATTTTAGCTAGAGTCACAGGTCATAGTAATTATCTTTGCTTTTATTTTGAAAACAAAAATTTCCAGTGTCTACAAATTAAATAACTTCGCTTTTGTTCAGTTTTTCCCTTTCTGTTCAATAGGGATTAAAATCTTTGTTTTATGAATTCTAAAATGAAAATCAAACAGTTATTTGCATGTCGTTATTGCTCTTTGACACCAAAAAAATAACTTTTTGCTGGGTGCCGAAAGTGGACCGTGGAGTCATTTGCTGGGGTGGCTTCCCAAATATGTCACATACTCTTACTGACCTATTTCAAGCTCGCAAGAAGCGTCACGATCCGATATTGATAACATATATCGGCCTGATATCAGCAAAAAAAAAAAGGGATTATATGGATTTACATGTAAAATTCACAATATAAGCTCTGATACCAGCAGTCCTGCAGCGAGTTTGTGCAAAGCTGGATAGACCATTAATGTCTAATTGTCTACAAAACCACAAAGGTAAACATGGTAGGCTATAGGCTACTAGGAGCTAGCAGCTCACACTTTGTAACAAGTGTCCTAATTGATCAATATTGCAGTGTAAAACAACATATATACAATATAAACAATTATCTAATAATTATATATTACTTACACATACAATCCTTCAAGGCAGAAGCATATATTATAATAAGTTGAATGATGTGGATATACGTTTGTTACTGAATACCTTTTGGGTCATGACTTCACTTAATGAAATGTTGTGGCCACCAGGGGCGACAAAAAAATTACCACTCTGCTTTAACTTAAAGACAGAATAAGTCCATTCCAGACAATTAATAAGTAGGTTAGTGTTTTTCATACCTACCAAAGTTCTCTGTTTGACTCATTTCACTTGATCAAACCTTTTCTAACATTCCACACTACTAAATAATAACTTGTCGGATTCCTGACAATATCAAATCAAAATGGTATTGGCAAAGACTTAAGGGTATCAGAAGTTGATCCCCTGAATCTCACACAATCCTTGATGACATGTCTGCTAAGCTTCATTGTTATTTTCACTTAAAGCAGCGTTATTATTTTAGGTTATTTGTGGTTCATACCAAAAATAATTTTTTTTTGGACCATTGGTACATTTTTACTTTGGCCCTAGGAGGCAAAACGCTTGGGAACCCTGATCTAACGTTAATAAAAAGTGCATGTGTCATTTAATATTAGAAAGTCCCAATAAATGCACATGCTAACACAAAGAAGGCTTTTCAGGTTGCATTTCTTTTTACATGTTACTTGAATTCTGACCTTCAAAACTTCAGATTAATTTCCAATAACACCACATACACAGTCTGATAGGATTCAATACGGCATTACACCTCAAATGTGAACATACAATACATGTTTATTGCCATTTGCACACGTACAGGACCGGAAAGGTACACTGTAATTCTTGCTTCCACAAAAAAGTAATACAAAAAAAACATTGTATGGGGGATAAAAAGAGTACAAAGAAGTACAAAGTAAAAAAAAATAGTATTAACAGCTAAGTAAAATAAAATAATTGCTGTATTAAGGTAGACGTATAATACAAAAAAAATTATCGGGAACACTGTACATTGAAATAAAAATGTAGATACAGTACATGCCCAAAGTTTGGACACACCTCATTTAAATGCGTTTTCTTTATTTTCATGACTATTTACATTGTAGATTGTCACTGAAGGCATCAAAACTATGACACCTGTGAAGTAAAAAAACATTTCAGGTGACTACCTCTTGAAGCTCATCGAGAGAATGCCAAGAGTGTGTTCATTCATAGTTTTGATGCCTTCAGTGACAATCTACAATCTAATAGTCATGAAAATAAAGAAAACGCATGGAATGAGGAGGAGTGTCCAAACTTTTGGCCTGTACTGTATGTTGATAAGCAGTTTAACTAACATGGATTGCAATAGTTGATCCACTTTTTCATTGTAGCATATTAATGTTATGTTAAATAAAAGGTCCTTTTGCGTTTAGGTTGACATTATCCAGGCCTAAAACACCTGCGGGAAACAGTCACTTGTTAGAACTTTGAGTATAAATAAAAAGAAGCTGCATAGTTTACTAGCAGACACTTTGTTTTTAAGCTAATAGAAAGTGGTAAACAAAAACATTTGATGAAATTGATTTTAATTTGGATATTTAATCCCTCCATGCTTCACTGTGGAAGATAGTCCAGGCATGGCAAAATGTTTGCAACTCCATTTTATATCTTTTCAACACAATTGTACATTTACTACAAGTGACTCATCTTAACAGAGGAATGTTTGACTTTCTCTAGCCGCTGGAGGATGATAGGATATTGGACATGGAGACAACTGTGCGTGAATCTTTAATTAGCAGTGTCATCCATGTTCAATGGGCAATTAGATGGACCATCAAACTGTCTCATGGCAGCCGATGGTCCGCCCAGAGATCGGTAGGTTGGAGTTCAAATCCCAGCCGAGTCATACCAAAGACTATAAAAATGGGACCCATAACCTCCCTGCTTGGCACTCAGCAACAAAGGGTTGGAGTTGGGGGTTAAATCACCAAAATGATTCCCGGGCGTGGCGCCGCTGCTGCCCACTGCTCCCCAAGGGGATGGGGCAAATGCATAGGACAAATTTCACCACATCTAGTGTGTGTGTGACAACCATTGGTACTTTAATCTTTAATCTTTAATGTCCTCGCTGCGTGTTGCCAGAAGCTGCGCCATGCTCTCTGCATGTCTTTATCCTGATGCTTTGAGTTTTCTTTGAAGCAAGTACTTGAGTTAGAATGTATACATACTCACATTTTTGAGGAAGTACTAAATATTGCCTGCATTATGAATTAACTGTGGAAATTGTTTCTCAGGTATTGACATAATATTTAGTTTCCTTTCTACCTGTCCTACTGACTTATTGCTTTGTCGCTCTCTCTGTGCGCAGCTGGTGACACAGACGACCCTCCAAGAATCCCAGCCAACCCAGTAATCAATGGCAACTTGGCCATGGCAGACGGACACAACAACACAGAGGAGGACATGGAGGACGGTGAGTCGGTATACAGTGACACTAAATGTGGATTTTTAAATACGGGCCGATACGAGGTATTATGATGTCACACTAACGCAATGTGGCTGAAAACTGTCTTTTTATGAATTACAGATAATAAAGACCTGGGGGAAAATGTCATGTAAACATTTTTATTGTAAATGTAACCTTCCTCTGATTATAATTCCTCCGCTATCAAGGCAAAAAGGAAATGTCAACATAAGCATGAAAAGCACTCAATGTCAACAAAATAGTAAAATCACGTTGTACACTTAATCTTTTAAAATGAAGTTGCAAAAATAAGGTAAGAAATGCTTCATAAAGTGTAAGAAAATAGTGCAGTGTGAAAATGTAAACATAGAGAAAGAAACCTGAGAATTATTTTCTGCAGGTTTAGTGCTAGGAAGTAACGGCTGTGTAACATTAATTTGCCCTGTTATTCTTATTTAGCTATGGAAATTAGTTTTTGTTATGCAGTAATTATTTAAATATGAGTATATCAATAATTATTGAAATTTTTATGACCTATGAAAAATAAAGAGCAGGAGAATTATATATTTTATTTTGAAATATAACCGTCCTCTGATTATAATCCCTCTGCTATCAAGGCAGAAAGGAAATGTCAACTCAAGCATGCAAAACACTCAATATAAACAAAATAGTAAAATCACGTTCAACACATAATCTTTTAAAATGAAGGTCCAAAAATAAGGAATATGTAAGAAATGCTTCATAAAGTGTGAGCAAATAGTGCAAAGTGTGAAAATGTAAACATGGAGAAACCTGAGAACTATTTTCTGCAGGTCTAGTGCTAGGAAATAACGGCTGTGTAACATTAATTTTCCCTGTTATTCTTCTTTAACTATGGAAAGGATTTTTTTTAAATGCAGTAATTATTGTAAATATCAGTATATCAATAATTATTGACATTTTTATGGAGCAGGAGAATAATATATTTTATTTTGAAATATAACCGTCCTCTGGTTATCATCCCTCAGCTATCAAGGCAGAAAGGAAATGTCATCACAAGCATGAAAACACTCAATGTAAACAAAATAGTATAATCACATTGAACAATTAACAATATGCTCTTAAAATAAAGGAATATGAAAAAAAATGCTTCGTAAAGTGTAAAAAAATAGTGCAAAGTGTGAAAATGTAAACATAGAGATACCTGAGGACTATTTTCTGCAGGTTTAGTGGCAGGATGTTATGTCTGTGTAAAATTAATTTGCCCTGTTATACTTATTTAACTATGGAAATGTTTTTTGTTGTTATGCAGTAATTATTTAAATATAATAGGTTGATTGGGCAGCACGGTGTCACAGGGGTTAGTGCATGTGCCTCACAGTACGAAGGTCCTGAGTAGTCCCCGTGACTGTGTGAGTTCCCTCCGGGTACTCCGGCTTCCTCCCACCTCAAAAGACATGCACCTGGGGATAGGTTGATTGGTAACACTAAATTGGCCATAGTGTGTGAATGCGAGTGTGAATGTTGTCTGTCTATCTGTGTTGGCCCTGCGATGAGGTGGCGACTTGTCCAGGGTTTACCCCGCCTTCCTCCCGAATGCAGCTGAGATAGGCTCCAGCACTCCCCGTGACTCCAAAAGGGACAAGTGGTAGAAAATGGATGGATGGATAGGTTGATTGGCAATACTAAATTGACCCTAGTGTGTGAATGTTGTCTGTCTATCTGTGTTGGCCCTGCGATGAGGTGGCGACTTGTCCAGGGTGTACCCCGCCTACCGCCCGAATGCAGCTGAGAGAGGCTCCCCCTGTGACCCCAACAAGGGGACAGGCGGCAGAAAATGGATGGATGATTATATCTATAATTGACATTTTTTATGATCTATGAAAAATATAGAGCAGGAGAATAATATATTTTATTTTGAAATATAACCGTCCTCTGATTATAATCCATCATCTATCAAGGCAGAAAGGAAATGTCAACACAAGCATGGAAAACACTCATGTAAACAAAATTGTAAAATCACACTGAACACTTAACAATAAGCTCTTAAAAATAAGGAATGTGTACGAAATGCTTCATAAAGTGTAAGAAAATAGTGCAAAGTGTGAAAATGTAAACCGAGAGAAACCTGAGAACTATTTTCTGCAGCTTTAGTGGCAGGAAATTACAGCTGTGCACTAAAGGTGGTATCATTTACAGACTATTGGTCTGTACGGTCCCTTTGGAAAAAAATCCAAAGACAGTCCTGGTGACTTTTCCTCTTTTATCCACAATTTCTTCATTTTGACTTTCTCTTCTCACTCCATCCAGAGAATCAAGCAAACTTGATAGTTGATACTGTTACCTGATTGGCTGTTATCAGTGATCCCTAGAAAGTGAGTGCCTTTGTTCATGCAACCAGCCTTACTTCCATACTTCCAGGTTTCTTATATATGAATACACATTAATGGAATGTTTTATCGAGTACATTTTTGTTGATATTGGTTACATGTCAATCGCGATATATATTGATATCTTTTTATAGCCCATCCCTACGTCACACTGATAATTCCGATGACGTTAACAATAGCTCAGATAACCGATTAAAAAAGATTACGCATACTGTGATTTTGGTGGATTAGGGTGAAAACATCAGAGTTCCCCAGAGCTCACAGTGTTGACAAACATGGCGTCCATCGTGCTGGACTTACTCACAAGAAGGCGTTTAACCCCACTCGCCACCCGAAACGTCAACATCTCCACCACCGAGCTCAAGAAAGGTCTTTCCCGCCGCCGCTGCGTCTGAAAAGTGCAAAAAGCTTGTTATAGACGAACCGAGGGCCAAAGCGATCTGCCATGGAAATGATAGCTCTGGACGTCTTTAGGAATACTTTGTCAAATCCACATTTGTGCACGAATGGTTCAATTATCAGTCATGGAAGCAGGATCTGCATCTGCTTGAAAATCGATGTCATGCATCCCCAATTTTTAGGACATTATTATTCCAAATAGTCTTTTTCTCATTTCTTCCTTTTCACCGCAGACACCAGTTGGCGCTCAGAAGCCACTTTCAGGTTTGTGGTGGAGCGCTTCAGCCGCCTGAGCGAGTCGGTGCTCAGCCCGTCCTGCTTCGTCCGCAACCTCCCGTGGAAGATCATGGTGATGCCGCGCTTCTACGCCGACCGGCCTCACCAGAAGAGCGTGGGCTTCTTCTTGCAGTGTAATGCCGAGTCAGAATCCACGTAGGTGTCACGGTCCTTCCATCACGGCGTTGTTCAGTCCGGAATTATGAATAACACGGTTGTTGTCCTTGAATAATAATGATGGCTCGTATACTTGCCGCCTTCAGGTCGTGGTCATGTCACGCTCAGGCCATGCTCAAGATCATCAACTACAAAGATGACGAGAAATCCTTCAGTCGCAGGATCGTTCACCTGTTCTTCCACAAAGAGAACGACTGGGGCTTCTCCAACTTTATGTCCTGGAGCGTATGTGTTCAAATCCATTATTATATTCATCCCTTTGGTTAGAGAGGAACTGTTGTTTCTATCATTCACTATCCCGATGTAAGACGCGTTTCTGTTTTTTTAATATGCATTCTAAATCGTAAATAAACTCTAGCAAAAGTCCGCTAACAATGGAGCCAATGCGAGCCGCTCTATTCCGCCTATAAAGCATTAAAAAAAAAAAAACTTCCAAAAGCCTCAATGCTTTTAACAGTACAGGCCAAAAGTTTGGACACACCTAATTTCAATGCGTTTTCTTTATTTTCATAACTATTTACATTGTAGATTGTCACTGAAGGCATCAACACTATGACACCTGTGAAGTGAAAACCATTTCAGGTGACTACATCTTGAAGCTCATCGAGAGAATGCCAAGAGTGTGCAAAGCCGTAATCAGAGCAAAGGGTGGCTATTTTGACGAAACTAGACTATAAAACATGTTTTCAGTTATTTCGCCTTTTTTGTTAAGTACATAACTCCACATGTGTTCATTCATAGTTGTGATGCCTTCAGTGACAATCTACAATGTAATAGTCATGAAAATAAAAAAAACACATTTTAATGAGGTGTGTCCAAACTTTTGGCCTGTATTGTAAGTATATACATATAAAATGTAGTAACATTTGTAATTTACATATTTTGCTCATTTTAAGCATTTGACAGCATATTAATTTCACAGACTTACCGTATTATCCGCACCATAAGCCGCCCCGTGTTGTAAGCCGCACCTTCAATGAATGGCATATTTCAAAACTTTGTTTACCTATTAGCCGCCCCGTGTTATTAGCCGCACCTACGCTACGCTAAAGGGAATGTCAAAATAACAGTCAGATAGGTCAGTCAAACTTTAATAATATATCACAAACCAGCGTTCTAACAACTCTGTTCACTCCCAAAATGTAATGTGCAATCACAAAAATAGTAACACTCAAAATAGTGCAGAGCAATAGCAACATCAATAACTCAACGTTGCTCGAACGTTAATGTCACACAACACACAAAATAAACATTTAAAGCTCACTTTCTGAAGTTATTACTCATCCACAAATCCCTCGAATTATTCTTCTTCGGTGTGCTTCACTTGTTTTTTGACACCATCTATGATGTGGACGCGCATGCAGTCATAGATCAACAGGGACGGAGCTGCGTGAAAAAAGTCACCCGGTCCCTTTGCTCATCTTTTCTTCATCCATCCATCCCTTCGAGTTAGCTTTTATGATGACGCCGGCTGGAAAGTTCTCTTTTGGCAAGGTCTTCCTTTTGAATATCACCGTGGGTGGAAGTTTCTGGCCGTTAGCATGGCAAGCTAGAACCACAGTAGGACGACTTCTCATTCCCTGTGGTGCGAATATTCACCGTACGTGTTCCCGTTGTATCCACAGTGCGGTTCACATGAATATCAAAAGTCAGTGGAACCTTGTACGCGTGTCTCTTAGTAGGAGACATTGCTTCTTCTTCTACGGGGGCGGGTGCTCACCTTGGCGGTTGCTCACAGTAGAAGAAGAAGCGCTTCCTCTTCTATGGGGGCGGTTGCTAACCGTAGAAGAAGAAGCGCTTCCTCTTTTACGGGGAAAAAAGATGGCGGCTGTTTACCGTAGTTGCGAGACCTAAACTTTTATGAAAATAAATATTAATATTGATCCATATATAAGGCGCACCGGGTTATTAGCCGCACTGTCAGCTTTTGAGAAAAATTGTGGTTTTTAGGTGCGGCTTATGGTGCGGAAAATACGGTATCACAAAATTCTCTTTTCCTTTAACAACAAGAAGACTGCTAAACATGACAGACTTGATGCGAGACAAAGACTGTTTTGGGACTAATGACGATCCAGAAACTTCTATTTATGGGCCTGAATGTCTGAGGATCAACAAGTTTTAGAATCTGTGTGCTACATATTTAGCAGTATTGCAAAGATATAAAAACATAATACAACAATCGCTTAACCCTTGTGTGGTGTTCATATTGTTGTTACTCAGCCAGTGTTTGTGGGTCTGATGGACCCGTTGCATTTTGTGGCTTTTAATGCCTCACAATCCAACACTTTTATGTTAAAATACTGACTTATCCCAAAAAACATCTGTAATGAAGTGCTTCGAGAGGCTGGTAAAGGAATACATTGTCTCCAGACTTCCCCCCACATTCGACCCATACCAGTTTGCTTATCGCCCTAACCGCTCCACAGAGGACGCCATCTCCTCTGCACTCCACCTGAACTTAGCACATCTGGAAGGAAAGGACACACACGTGCGGATGTGGTTTCTGGACTTCAACTCGGCATTCAACACCATGATCCCGCAGCACTTGGTGAGCAAACTGGCCCCCCTTGGATTCAGTACCCCCCTATGCAACTGGCTGCTTGACTTCCTCACAGACAGACCCCAGTCTGTGGGAGTGGGCAACAACACCTCCAGTGCCATCTCCCTGAGCACCGGCTCCCCCCAGGGCTGCGTCCTGAGTCCGCTGCTGTTCACGTTGATGACCCATGACTACTGAGCCAGGTCCACTACTAACCACATTGTGAAGTATGCGGACGACACAACAGTAGTGGGCCTCATCCGTGACAACAACGACATGGACTACAGGGAGGAGGTGAAACATCTGGTTGACTGGTGCAGAACCAACAAACCTGGTCCTGAACATCGACAAACCAAGGAGATCATTGTCGACTTTAGGAAGCACCAGTCCAGCCACACTCCACTCTTCATCAACGGCACAGTGGTGGAGATAGTAAGCAGCACCAAGTTCCTGGGGGTGCAGATAACTGACAATATGACCTGGTCCCTACACACCGTAGCTCTTGTAAAAAGAGCTCAGCAGCGCATGCACTTTTTGCGTCGGATGAAAAGAGCACAGCTCTCTACCCCCATTCTCAGCACATTCTACAGAGGCACTATAGAGAGCCTGCTGACCAACTGCATCTCTGTCTGGACTGGAGCCTGCAGTGCCTCAGACTGGAAGTCTCTCTAGAGAGTGGTGAGGACGGCGGAAAAGATCATCAGGACTCCTCTTACTTCTATCCAGGAGATCGCAAAAAGCCGCTGCCTGACCAGGGCTCAGAAAATCTGCAGAGACTCCTCCCAACCCCACCAAGGACTGTTTTCACTGCTGGACTCTAGAAAGAGGTCCGCAGCCTCCATAGCAGAACCTCCAGGTTCTGTAACAGCTTCTTCCCTCAGGCCGTAAGACTCTTGAACGCATCATAATAATCTCCTCAATTCCCCCCAAAAATGGATGAACTCGCTGGAATATGAAGACAATATAACATACATCCATAAACGTAGATGCATATGCAAAAGTGCAATATATTTATCTTTACAGTAATCTATTTATTTATATCTGCACCTTATTGCTTTTTTATCCTGCACTGCCAACCAGCTAATGCAACGAAATTTCATTCTTATCTGTATTGTAAAGTTCAAATTTGAACGACAATAAAAAGTAAGTAAGTCTAAGACCCACAAACACTGGCTGAGTAACAATATGAACGTTGCATGGAAATTTCTCTGCCAGTTTCTGCATCCCACAGGGATTCTTCTTTTGTGTTTCTGCACCTGTGGTTCCCACACCAGGTTGCAACATTGTTTGTAAACACTGTCTGCGCTCATTTTGTTGCACATTTAACCCTCTGATGTTTTGTGTACCTATACTCTGCCCTCCCCGTCTAGGCCTGGTGTGTGTGTGTGTGTGTGTGTGTGTGTGTGTGTGTGTGTGTGTGTGTGTGTGTGTGTGTGTGTGTGTGTGTGTGTGTGTGTGTGTGTGTGTGTGTGTGTGTGTGTGTGTGTGTGTGTGTGTGTGTGTGTGTGTGTGTGTGTGTGTGTGTGTGTGTGTGTGTGTGTGTGTGTGTGTGTGTGTGTGTGTGTGTGTGTGTGTGTGTGTGTGTGTGTGTGTGTGTGTGTGTGTGTGTGTGTGTGTTTTACACAGAACATCAATTTCCACACTTCTATTAGCCCCGGGTCCAGTGGACCCCGGACATCTTAAATGTAATAGAAATGTGTAGGGGGGGTGTATGGTGTGTGTTCATTAAATATGTATTCTGATATATGTTCTTCACAGAAAATGAGCCAAAGCCAGTGAGTCTCAGTTTGAAAAATTAATTAATTGTATCATTTTTCTTTTAATAAAAATCGAAAACGGGTCCCACAGACCCGAACACCACACAAGGGTTAATGTACAGTGTCTGCTCTCATTGGGATAAAGACTGATGGGATGTTTATATCCTCCCCTCTACCACAACAATTCATCATAAGCCTCACAAAAGGTTAAAAAAGTACCACGAACCAGCATCTTTTCGTGTCTTTCTCGCCTTTTCCGGCTCTAAGTTGGATGTCAAAGTTCACCAACTGGATTTATGTCCACAACCTACTATCCAGTTAAGAGGCATGATTTATCATCTAGAATGACCTTTCACCAACTCTGAGGCGATGCAGCAGCTCAGTTTGTCAATATAGCTGCATAAGATAGTTAGCTCTCTGATCGCGGCGACGCTAAAAATAGTTTGTCTGCATTAGCATTAGAGGTGAGGGAAGAAATACATTTTTAGATGCATCACAATTCGGACGATTATAAAATCGATTAGTAAACGTCAATAATCGATGTATTTATTGTAAATTAAGTATAGTCTGTTCTAAAATGTGTCTGACTGCAGTGAGCCACCTCCCTTAGAAATCTGACCAGCGCCTTTATTTTAGTGCACTTATGTTCCAGTTTTGCACACATTTCTATTAATTTAATAAATGTGATTGGAATTTCTTATTGAAAATGCACTGTTTTTAAAAGTTGCAAGTGATAAATGTTTATTTAGTGAAATGAAAAGTTAAACTGCCTGAATATACTTAAATTAAAGATGCATCAATAATTGATTTGTAATGGAATTGTAGCTCCTAAATGGTAATCCAGTCGTGAGGTGGCCAAAGATTCCCACCTCCTAGTTAGCGCTCATAATAACATTATAACTAATACGTGGTTAATAATCATGTCACCACTTGTAAATAGACTATTGTCGGATGTTTTAGCGCAATAGAGTACTCCCAGTATCTACATTGTCAGCAACTAACGATTATTTCGAGCCTATTAGGAAAAACATGGGTCAAGTTGTCTAGTATGTTCACCATTTTATTTAAGGACAAAATTGTTCTTGGATTACAATAACAAACATATGTCTAATGTACCGTAAGATTTTTTGTTAAAATAAAGCCAATAATGCCATTTTTTGTGGTCCCCTTTATTTAGAAAAGTATCAAAATATTGTAATACATACTAATACTAAAGTATTGGTATCGAGACAACCCTACGGTAGAATTGTATCTTTGATTGATTCTTAAAATGTTGGCTATTTAATAGATTGTATGTTAAATATTATGATACTTCCACGTGCGGTTCGTGCTCATTAAAGTGCCTTTTTTTTCGGCGTTGCAAATTGATGCTGCTTTAAAACGTACTTGAATTGATGTAGACAAAGTTTAGTTAGCTCACTTTGGCTAAAATGATAGTTATTTTTCACACGACTTCGTCTCACTCTTGTTAGCAAGGTAGAAGCCAACACTCTTACCCGAAGCTGAGACCGTGTCCTCCCTCCAAATGTTCATGTTTTTAACAATAATAAGAGGAAATATCCTCACACTTTAAATGTTATCACTGACCCACGTTTTTGCGAGTGACCCACTTCCGCCCGGAGAAACACGAGCGATGACATCACAACTATTGTCGGCGACAAATTTTATTGTCGACTAACCGTTGCAGCCCTATTAGCCACTACGTACTTGCCATATTTTACGACTAAGAATGCATAAAAAAGAAAACCATCTGTGTTATTGTCTTACAAAGGGATTGTGAGTGATAGACAACCTTCCAAAAAAGAGCACTTCCCCTTTAATAAACATGCACTGTTGTTCCTTTTCTCTAGTTTGTCAGTCTTTTCATATGAAACACTTTTCTAACTTTGCTCCTCAGGATGTGACCGACCCAGAGAGGGGCTTTGTGGATGACGACAAAGTCACATTTGAGGTCTACGTCCAGGCAGACGCCCCACATGGAGTGGCGTACGTAACCTTTTAATTACTCTCGGAAGTTTGAATCACGCCAACTTCCCCAGAGAATGTGAAACTAGCGTTTCTTTGTGTAACAGCTGGGACTCCAAGAAACACACAGGCTATGTTGGTCTCAAGAACCAAGGAGCTACCTGCTACATGAACAGCCTGCTACAGACTCTTTTCTTCACCAACCAGCTACGTCGGGTGAGATGCTCTCCTTAAGGAGTTTAAACATATCCGTTTGGAAAGACTTTTAGAATTGAAAACAGGAGTGTGGTCTGATATTCTGTCAATCCTCTGCTGCAGGCGGTGTACATGATGCCCACAGAGGGAGACGACTCATCCAAGAGCGTTCCTCTGGCCCTGCAGAGGGTTTTCTACGAGCTGCAACACAGCGACAAGCCAGTCGGCACCAAGAAACTCACCAAGTCCTTTGGGTAACATCTGCAAATATTCCTATTATGAGCAATATTGTTTTTAGTCTTTATTTGATTGCTGCCAGTAGGGGTGTCCCGATACAACTTTTTCTCTGCCGATGCGATATCTACTTTATCAAGTGAAATTACTGAGCGAATACAAATGGTAGCTATGAAAAACGATAACCTATACTATTAATTGACTTATGGCGTCTTTGAGTTGAAATTAAGTGGCAACACCTCGTGGCCACAATAATTCATGACGTTAAGATCGTGACACAGTAAATTGTACGATGCGGACACGTTTGTTACTGGATACTTCAGCCTTGGAGACTTTGTAAATATTGTGCAACTATAATCATTTAATACTTATTTGTATTGACAAATGTTGTATTTAGGTTGTCTATTACTTGCTTAGCTGTTGTGCAGCCGATAGCTCCTAGTAGCCTATAGCCTAGCATGTCTACCTTTTGTAAATTACTTACCGTATTTTCCGTGTTGTAAGCTGCACCTTCAATGAATGGCATATTTCAAAACTTTGTTTACCTATTAGCCGCCCCGTGTTATTAGCCGCACCTACGCTACGCTAAAGGGAATGTCAAAAAAACAGTCAGATAGGTCAGTCAAACTTTAATAATATATTACAAACCAGCGTTCTAACAACTCTGTTCACTTCCAAAATGTAATGTGCAAATGTGCAATCACAAAAATAGTAACACTCAAAATAGTGCAGAGCAACATCAATAACTCAATGTTGCTCATACGTTAGTGTCACACAACACACAAAATAAACATTTAAAGCTCACTTTCTGAAGTTATTACTCCTCCACAAATCCCTCGAATTATTCTTCTTCGGTGTGCTTCACTTGTTTTTTGACACCATCTATGATGTGGACGCGCATAAGTCATAGATCAACTGGGACGGAGCTGCGTGAAAAAAGTCACCCGGTCCCTTCGCTCATCTTTTCTTCATCCATCCATCCCTTCGAGTTAGCTTTTATGATGACGCCGGCTGGAAAGTTCTCTTTTGGCAAGGTCTTCCTTTTGAATATCACCATGGGTGGAAGTTTCTGGCCGTTAGCATGGCAAGCTAGAACCACGGTGAAGGACGACTTCTCATTCCCTGTGGTGCGAATATTCACCGTACGTGTTCCCGTTGTATCCACAGTGCGGTTCACATGAATATCAAAAGTCAGTGGAACCTTGTACGCGTGTCTCTTAGTAGGAGACATTTTGTGGTCTTTACAGAAACACACAAATGAAATGAAACGTAATATCCGCGTGCTTCTTCTTCTACGGGGGCGGGTGCTCACCTTGGCGGTTGCTTACAGAGAAGAAGAAGCGCGTCCTCTTCTATGGGGGCGGTTGCTTACCGTAGAAGAAGCGTTTCCTCTTCTACGGGGGAAAAAAGATGGCGGCTGTTTACCGTAGTTGTGAGACCTAAACTTTATGAAAATAAATATTAATATTAATCCATATATAAGGCGCACCGGGTTATTTGCCGCGCTGTCAGCTTTTGATAAAAATTGTGGTTTTTAGGTGCGGCTTATGGTGCGGAAAATACGGTATATAGAAGAAGTTGTGCCTATTGGAAGACATTTAGATGTTAACTGTCTGTCCAGCTTTGCACAAATAAACACACATGATATCACACACAAGTAAAGATGCTGCATGACTGCTTGTATCGCACATGATATCACACAAGTAAACACGCTGCAGGACTGCTTGTATCTTACGTAACACACACAAGTAAACTCGCTGCAGTACTGCTTGAATCGCGCATGATTTTACACACAAGTAAACATGCTGCAGGACTGCTTGTATCGCACATGATATCATGCACAAGTAAACATGCTGCAGAATGGCTTGTATTACACACAATATCACGCACAAGTAAACACGCTTCAGGACTGCTTGTATCGCACATGATATCACACACAAGTAAACATGCTGCAGGACTGCTTGTATCGCACATGATATCACACACACATGTTGCAGGACTGTTTGTACTGCACATGATATTACACACAAGTAAACATGCTGCAGGACTGTTTGTATCACAGATGATATCACACAATAGAAAACATGCTGCAGGACTGCTGGTATCGCACATGATATCACGCACAAGTAAACATGCTGCAGGACTGTTTGCATTGCACATGATATCACACACAAGTAAACATGCTGCAGGACTGCTTGTATCACACATGATATCACACACAAGTAAACACGCTGCAGGACTGCTTGTATCGCACATGATATCACACACAAACGTGTTGCAGGACTGTTTGTATTGCACATGATATCACACACAAGTAAACATGCTGCAGGACTGCTTGTATCGCAGATGATATCACACAATAGAAAACATGCTGCAGGACTGCTTGTATCGCACATAATATCACGCACAAGTAAACATGCTGCCGGACTGTTTGCATTGCACATGATATCACACACAAGTAAACATGCTGCAGGACTGCTTGTATCACACATCATATCACACACAAGTAAACACGCTGCAGGACTGCTTGAATCGCACAAGATATCACACAAGTAAACATTCTGCAGGACTTGTTGTATCACACATGATATCACACACAAGTAAACATGCTGCAGGACAGTGCTACTTGCACAAGATATCACACACAAACACGCTGCAGGACTGTTGGTATTGCACATCATATCACACACAAGTAGACATGCTGCAGGACTGCTTGTATCACACATATCACACACAAGTAAACACTGCAGGACTGCTTGTATCGCACATGATGTCACTCACAAGTAAACACTGCAGTACTGCTTGTATCACACAAAAGTAAACTTGCTGCAGGACTGCTTGTATTGCACATGATATCACACACAAGTAAACATGCCGCAGGACTGCTTGTATCACATATGATATCACACACAAGTAAACACGCTGCAGGACTGCTTGTATCGCACATTATGTCACACACAAGTAAACACTGCAGTACCGCTTGTATCACACAACACACACAAGTAAACTCGCTGCAGGACTGCTTGTATCGCACAAGATATCGCATACAAGTAAACACTCTGCAGGACTGTTTGTATCACACATGATATCAGACACAAGTAAAAATGCCGCAGGGACAGTGCTTCTTGCACAAGATATCACACACAAACACGCTGCAGGACTGCTTGTATCGCACATGATATCACACACAAACATGCTGCAGGACTGTTTGTATTGCACATCATATCACACACAAGTAGACATGCTGCAGGACTGCTTGTATCACACATGATATGACACAAGTAAACACTCTGCAGGACTGCTTGTATCGCACATTATAACACACACAAGTAAACACTGCAGTTCCGCTTGTATCACACAACACACACAAGTAAACTCGCTGCAGGACTGCTTGTATCACACAACTCACACACAAGTAAACTCTCTGCACGACTGCTTGTATCGCACATGATACCGCACACTAACACGCTGCAGGATTGCTCGTATCGCACATGATATCACGCACAACTAAACATGCTGCAGGACTGCTTGTATCGCACATGACGTCACACACAAACAAGCTGCAGGACTGTTTGTATCACACATGATATCACACAAGTAAATAGGCTGCAAGACTGCTTTTATCACACATGATATCACGCACAAACACGCTGCAGGACTGTTTGTATTGCACATGACATCATACACAAGAAAACACGCTGCAGGACTGCTTGTATCGCACAAGATATCACACATTCTAAATGTAAGCCGATACAATCCGATCCTCAGGCAGACGCATGAAGCGTTCTATCCATCCATCCGTTTTCTACCGCTTGTCCCGTTCGGAGTCGCAGGGGTGCTGGAGCCTGTCTCAGCTGCATTCGAGCGGAAGTTCCATCTGTGTAATAATGTAGTGTTGGTCTTTTAATAGCAAACATTTGTCCTGCAGGTGGGAAACTCTGGACAGTTTCATGCAACATGACGTGCAGGAGCTGTGCAGAGTGGTGAGTTCTCACTAAACAGTGTGTGGGATTGCAGAGAACATATTGCTGAGGTGTGTGTGTTTCAGCTCCTGGACAATGTGGAGAACAAAATGAAAGGCACTTGTGTTGAGGGAACCATCCCCAAGCTCTTCAGAGGAAAGATGGTGGTACGTTTTCCTTCTTCTTGCATCCTTCTGTCCTAATTGAAATAGTCTAGTCATCATACGAGCAAAAGTCAAACATTTTTTGTATTGCTTAATAAATATGAACTTATTATGTCAATGAATTTGTATTTAAGACCACTGTGGTTTTCTTCATATGTTTCTCTCCAGTCATACATCCAGTGCAAGCATGTAGACTACCGATCAGAGCGGATAGAGGATTACTACGACATCCAGCTTAGCATAAAAGGAAAGAAGAACAGTGAGTGTCAACATGGCAACTTTTTTCCCCTCACACTGTAAAAGTGATGCTTTTCTGCCATTATTATGCAAGGCATCTTTGGGGAATTGGGGTCATGCTTTTTTTTTTTAAGCAGGTTTCATTTGGGGCTTAATCGCAATGTATGTTTGTTGCTTTTAAACACTATAATGGATCTTGGTTGTTCCACCTGTTGCTTCACTGACGTGTATTTGTTCACAATCTCATGGTGACTCTTTTCCACAGTTTTCGAGTCCTTTAAGGATTATGTTGCAACTGAACAGTTAGACGGAGACAACAAATATGATGCAGGAGAGCATGGCCTGCAGGTGAGTTTTCATACTGACTGAGTCGCAAGCATGCGTACACAAATACGTGCGTGTGTGCGTTTATACATATGTGTGTATATACATATATGTATATATTTACACATACAGCTGAGATAGGCTCCAGCACTCCCCATAACCCTAAACGGGACGCGTGTGTGTGTGATTTTTTTTAATTTTTACATTTATTTATATATTACATATTACAGTCCTCTAGTCCAGGGGTGTCCAAACATTTTCCACTGAGGGCCGCTCACTGAAAAAACAAAGCATGCAGGGGCCGTTTTGATATTTTTCATTTTCAAAACAAATACAATAAAGATTATTGTATTTTTTAACTTTAGGGCTCCCCTCAAGTTTGGTCTCTAGGACCCACAAGGGTCTTGACCATAAAAATTGTAAAAATAAGTCACAATATTAGTTTTTAATCTATAGATCAATTTCAGAGCTATCTGTTTATTTAAAGTTTGAATTTTTTAAAATGTTTCGTGCCCTTTTTTGTCAAAGAAAGCCCTGTTTTTTAAAGGCAAACACAAAATTTGCAATATTTTCAAAGTTGGTTATTTGATGTGAAGTAATTGGATCCCTAAATAGGTCAATAATTCACATGGATTTTTTTTGAGCAATGACCGTTTAAAAACAATTACACTAAAAATTTCTTTTTTTTTTTTAACTTTCAACCCTCAAGTTTTTATTATTTTGTTGTTTTTGTTCCCTTTTTGTCAAAGAAAAACACACACAATATGCAATATTTTACACAAAAATATTTCAAAGTGGAATATTTGATGTGAAGTAATTGGAACATTCAAAAGGTCAATAATTCATACCATTGATTAATTCATTAGTCTTTGAGCAATGACAGTTTTAAAGAAAAAAACAGCTTGCATGGCAGCTTTGTGTTATTACAGTCAACACTGCAACCTCTCTTGTTGCATTTAACTTGTTTGCTCTTATTACATTTTTAAAATATTTTTTTTGTAATGTGGCCGTTAAAAAATGACCTGAAGTCAGCACTTTGGACACCTCTACTTTAATAATTGCGCTCTGCAAGCCGAAATTCAGAATACAATGTCCTGACCTGCTTTTTGTTGGGTTCCACAGGAGGCAGAAAAGGGAGTGAAGTTCCTCACTTTCCCGCCGATCCTTCACTTGCAGCTGATGAGGTTCATGTATGACCCGCAGACCGACCAAAACATCAAGATCAACGACCGGTAGGACAGTCTACCTTTATGTTGCTTCCAAACACACACACACACACACACACACACACACACACACACACACACACACACACACACACACACACTGCAGACAGTAATGTGTGTGTTTTATAGACAAGTCCTATTTTGGAGCAGCAGTGCTTGAAGGGTCTCTTCAAAGAGCGTGCCCTGAGCTATTGCACAAATTCAGTGTTGACATCGATCAATTCTTGGTCTTTATAAAGCTTAGAGACAACAAAGACTTCTTTAAAACAAATGATGATCCAGATACTTCTATTTTTGAACCTGAATGTCAGGAGGATGATCTACAAGTTGTGTGCTAAACAGATGCAGCTTTAGTGAAACACTAAGCATCATGTAGCAGTATTGCTAAGTGCTAAACAAGATATACAAACATAATAAAATAATCACTTACTGTACAATGTCTCCTCTCACTGGGATAAAGACTGATGGGATGTTTATATCTTCCCCTTTACATGGATAATTCATCATAATCCTCACAAAGGGTTAAAAAATGTGCCACAAATGAAAATCTTTTTGTGTCTTTCCCGTTATCTCCGGGTCTAAGTAGGATGTTAATGTTGACCAACTTGTGGGTTTATGTCCACAACTTTCTACTATCCAGGTGAGAGACATGATTTATCATCTAGAATTAACTTTCACCATCTCAAGAGTTTTTGATTGATTGATTGAGACTTTTATTAGTAGGTTGCACAGTGAAGTACATATTCCGTACAATTGACCACTAAATGGTAACACCCGAATACGTTTTTCAACTTGTTAAAGTCGGGGTCCACTTAAATTGATTCATGATACAGATATATACTATCAGATATACAGTATACTATCATCATAATACAGTCATCACACAAGATAATCATCAGGGTATATACATTGAATTATTTACATTATTTACAAGGCGATGTAGCATCTCAATATGTCAATATAGCAGCATTAGCTAGTTAGCTCTCTGTGATTACGGCGCCGCTAAAAATAGTTCCTCAACGTTAGCACATATAAACGTTATAGCTAATACTTGGTGGTAGGGCTGGGCGATATGGGCTTTATTAATATCTCAATATTTTTAGGCCATGTCACGATACAAGATATATATCAATATTTATGCCTTAGCCTTGAATTAACACTTGATGCATATAATCACACCTGTTTGATGATTCTATGTCTCTACATTAAAACATTCTTGGTCATACTGCATTAAAAGACTGAGAAACGCCTGTAGGTAATGCCCACAGCTGAAAACAACTGCTGAGAACGTATACTTGAAGACTCACGATATAGTAATTTTCTGTATCGCACAGAGACAAACCAGTGATATATCGAGTATATTCGATATATCGCCCAGCCCTGCTTGGTGGTTATATATTGTATTATATTCAGGTCACCACATGTAAATGGATTATTGTTGGCGCTTTTTGGATGTCTTTTTAGAGGGCTTTGTGGGCGGAATAGTGTACTCCCATTATCTGCATTGTTAGCCACCTCGTACTTGCAGTATTTTATGATTTACAATGGATTAAAAAAAACATGTGTTATTGTCTTACATAAAAATTGTGAATGATGGGCAAAATAAAAAAGTGGAGTTCCCCTTTAATGGTTGTTCTTGCAATCCATTCTTGCCTCATTGAGTATAGTTGTTTTTGACGCGAGTGATCCATGAGTTATATTTGACACTTCAGAGTGTTGGATACATAAAACGCGCCAAAATGTTCGAAGAGGTGCAGGTGAACTTGCGAATTTGCGATTCTTTTTCAAGGTCATCTTATTAAATTTTCAACAAACACAAGCAATTAAGCAATCTGTATCAAAAGAAACTGTCAGATTTATTATATGTATATTATTTCTTATACATAATATTATAAACTTAGTAAATACTAGGGGTGTAACAGTACGTGTATTTGTATTGAACCGTTTCGGTACGGGGGGTTCGGTTCGGAGGTGTACCGAACGAGTTTCCACACGAACATATTAAGCTAAGCTAAAGTCTTAACAAGCTGCTCCGCTTCCTTCTGCCTGTCTCTGTCAGTACTACACAGCACCCAGCATTGTCCCACCCACACAACCATCTGATTGGTTACATATGCGGTAACAGCCAATCAGCAGTGTGTATTCAGAGCGGTAACAGCCAATCAGCAGTGCGTATTCAGAGCGCATGTAGTCAGTGCTTAGCGTTTAGCAGGTAAGCATCAGGCAGCGGACTCTCCCCAAATGAGAACACCTCCCAGTCAACTACTAGTAACATCACTATGAGCCCGTTGACCGCTTCCCACCTAGAGCTTTCTTCTTTGCTGTCTCCATTGTTCATTGAAAAATTGCAAAAGATTCACCAACACAGATGTCCAGAATACTGTGGAATTTTGCGATGAAAACAGACGACTTAAAAGCCGGCCACCATTCTGTCCCAAAATGTCCTCTACAATCCATGACATCACGCGCAGGCGTCATCATACAGAGACGTTTTCAGCAGGATATTTCGCAGGAAATTTAAAATTGCACTTTAGTAAGCTAACCCGGCCGTATTGGCATGTGTTGCAATGTTCAGATTTCATCATTGATATATAAACTATCAAACTGCGTGGTCGGTAGTAGTGGGTTTCAGTAGGCCTTTAACAAAAACACAAATATTTGTCTTTAAATATATAGATAATGTTTATCTAGAGCTTTTTTATTAGATATCATAAATTACATGATGGCGTCGCGTTCACACCCAAACACTTTTACCAAACATAATGAATAATCCTGATTAATAATCGTGATTTCAATATTGATAAAAATAATCGTAGTTATTATTTTGCAGTGCAGTTATGAGTAAGACTAGACCTCATACATTAACACTATTTTTTATCTTTATGGACAAAAAGTGCAGTTACGTCTTATGTCCATAAGGTGCCATCTTGCAAAATGTTTATTTATTTTTATCTTTAGTATTTTATTTCTGCCATATTACTTCGTTTATAACATTCAACATTCTACTTGAGGTACATATATCCATTTTGATTGTTTTGTTTTTTTAAATAAACCTTGGTTAAAGGATTTCAGTATAAGTAGTTTTTGAAAGTTTTGAGCACATTTAAAATGACCGCGGTAATAATGATTATAGGGATCATTTTAGTCACATGGGCAGCACGATGGAAGAGGGGTTAGTGCGTCAGCCTCACAATACAAAGGTCTTTGGTTTGATCCTGCGCTCGGGATCTTTCTGCGTGGAGTTTGCACGTTCTCCCCGTGACTTCGTGGGTTCCCTCCGGGTACTCCGGCTTCCTCCCACCTTCAAAGACATGCACCTGGGGATAGGTTGATTGGCAACACTAAATTGGCCTTAGTGTGTGAGTGTGAATGTTGTCTGTCTGTGTTGGCCCTGTGATGAGGTTGCAACTTGTCCAGGGTGTACCCCGCCTTCCGCCCAAATGCAGCTGAGATAGGCTCCAGCACCCCCGCGACCCAGAACGGCACAAGCGGTAGTGGATGGATGGATGGATGGATGGGATTTTAGTCACATAAGAAATTTTCATACCGTGACATCTCTAGTTGTCTTTATTACAGCTTCCATTGTGACTTGAACACCAACACAATATGAAGTTCTTCTTTGCAAACACTGCACCGCTCGCTCGTCACATGACCTGTCAAACCGCTGAACTGCAATTTATCACATGGCCACGAAACTGCAAATGCAATTGGCAGCGTGTTCTTTTACTGCTTCACCTTTTTTTTGTTTTTACATTTTTCTTACACCCCTCTTGTTGTTCTGCTGTCCGTAGGTTTGAGTTTCCAGATCAGTTACCACTGGACGAGTTCCTCCAGAAACCAGACTCCAAGGACCCGGCCAACTACATCCTGCACGCAGTGCTGGTACACAGCGGGGACAACCATGGCGGTCACTATGTTGTCTATCTTAATCCAAAAGGAGACGGCAAAGTGAGTGTCAAGGAACCAATAGTAAGGACCTTTTTATATACCTTTTCAAACCAAACTTTTCGGATTTTTGTGTTTGTCTTTGTGGCTGGTGCAGCTGTCAAATATTATTTGATGATTAACCTTTCTAGAGGAGGTGGTCACATACTTGGCCACAAAACATAATTAATGAAGGCCTTTTTTACAGTAGATCAGGGGTGTCAAACTAATTTTTATTGAGGGCCTAATGGCAGTTTATAAACGTATAATACCCTTGTTACACAATTAACAAAGGGAACTGTTTTTGATTATTATATTTTACTGCGGACCACTTTAAATGACGTGGTGGCGGTCCGCCGCCTTAAAATGATGTGGTGGCGGTCCGCCGGACAATTGAGACGGCTTAGATGAAAATGACGTGACGGTCCACCGGTAAATTATGTGGTGTGCCACATTGATAATGCTGTGCGTGAAAGGGTGAATGTGATGTATAATGTAAAGTGCTTTGGGTATCAATCTAGATAAGTGGTTCTTAACCTGGGTTCGATCGAACCCTAGGGGATCGGTGAGTCGGCCTCAGGGGTTCGGCGGAAGTCAAAACACACCAGACTCATCGTGTAAATAAAAACTTCTCTCTATCGGCGTTTTACGGCTACGGCAACAGCAGAAGTCAGACTGGTTTGCAAGTGTGTAATTTGTTGTGAGTTTATGCACTGTTGGTTTTGTTGTTTGAACAAGGTGATGTCATGCACGGTTCATTTTGTGCACCAGTAAAAAAAACATGGTAACACTTTAGTATGGGGAACATATTCACCATTCAATAGTTGCTTATTAACGTGCAAATTAGTAACATATTTGCTCTTAACTAGTCATTATTAAGTACTTATTAATGCCTTATTCGGCACGGCCTTATTATAACCCTAACCCTCTAACCCTGGCCCTAACCCTAACCAAATAACTCTAAATTAAGTCTTTGTTACTTAGAATATGTTCCCCTAGTGTCCAAATAACTCTAAATTAAGTCTTTGTTACTTAGAATATGTTCCCTTAGTGTCCAAAAAACTTTAAATTAAGTCTATTATTTTATATATATATTTATATATATATTTATTTATTTATATATGCACCTTATTGCTTTTTTATCCTGCACTACCATGAGTTTATGAAATTTCGTTCTTATCTGTGCTGTAAAATTCAAATTTGAATGACAATAAAAAGGAAGTCTAAGTCTTACTTAGAATATGTTCCCCTAGTGTCCAAAAAACTCAAATTTAAGTCTTTGTTACTTAGAATATGTTCCCCATGCTATAGTGTTACCAAAAACATATAACTTTGTCTTGAATTTGAAAAAAAAACATTTTATTTATCACTAAAGAAGGGTTCGGTGAATGCGCATATGAAACTGGGGGGTTTAGTACCTCCAACAAGGTTAAGAACCACTGATCTAGATATATTTAAGCGATAGATATATAAATACAGATCATTTACCTTTGAGATGGGCCACATTAAATGAAATGGCGCACCACATTTGGCCCCCAGGCTTTGAGTTTGACACCTGTGCAGTCGCTGAAAGCTTAAGATGTCTAATCATTCCAAAGCAACCCTACTTAGAAATGCTCTTCCAGAATCTGACTTGTGACAGAAGACCAGCCACAAACTGAGTTGTAACAAACCTCATACATATTGATGCTGTCGTCTTTACGTTGTCTTAAGTGCTCTCTTCTCTTTGTCCTCCCCATCTGTCTTTGTCTCTGTCTTCTCTGCTGCAGTGGTGCAAGTTCGATGACGACGTGGTGTCCCGCTGCACCAAGGAGGAGGCCATCGAGCACAACTATGGCGGACACGACGATGACCTCTCAGTCCGCCACTGCACCAACGCGTACATGTTGGTCTACATCCGGGAGTCCAAGCTCAGTGCGTGACAACGTCCCTCCTGACGCAGGGTCTATGGCCCACAGAGGATACTTTATTTCTGCACCCACATAACCGAGGCTTACTTTTTGCGTTCCTTGATCCTAGGTGAGGTGTTGTTGCCCATGACGGACGTGGACATCCCCCAGCAGCTGGTGGAGCGCCTGCAGGAGGAAAAGAGGGTAGAGGCCCAGAAGAGGAAGGAGCGTCAAGAGGCTCATCTCTACATGCAAGTTCAGGTAAAGAACCAGGACCATCAAAACAAAGTCAATCCTACACAATAAATCTGTATTTTCCGGACTATGGAGCCGTACCCACCAAAATTTAGGGGGGAAAATATATTTCCATATATTAGCCGCACCGGACTATAAACTACAGATATATACGTTCTGAAATAAGATATTTACACAGAAATATTTAGTAAATGTTTATTTACATACCTTAATTGTTTCAAAACTGCAGTAAAATGACTCATCAAACAATACAGAAGTCATGGTTAGCTGCATAAGCCAGCTCTTCAATCAGCTAAACAGACTCAATAACTGACGTTTTGTTGAATTTACTAAACTGAAACATAACAAAAGAATGCCATTGTAAGTTAATAAAACTTAACACATACTTGTAATTGTGTTAACATATTAACTAATGCAAACGACACTAGCTTCATTACATTACAATAGCACGTACAAATATGCATGAAAACCATCTCATCTGGCTCCTCTCGAATGACCGAGCTTCTCACCCTATCTCTAAGGGAGAGCCCCGCCAGCCGGCGGAGGAAACTCATTTCGGCCGCTTGTACCCGTGATCTCGTCCTTTCGGTCATGACCCAAAGCTTGTGACCATAGGTGAGGATGGGAACGTAGATCGACCGGTAAATCGAGAGCTTTGCCTTCCGGCTCAGCTCCTTCTTCACCACAACGGATCGCATTACTGAAGACGCCACACCGATCCGCCTGTCGATCTCACGATCCACTCTTCCCTTACTCGTGAACAAGACTCCGAGGTACTTAAACTCCTCCACTTGGGGCAAGATCTCCTCCCCAACCCGGAGATGGCACTCCACCCTTTTCCGGGCGAGAACCATGGACTCGGACTTGGAGGTGCTGATTCCCATCCCAGTCGCTTCACACTCTGCTGCGAACCGATCCAGTGAGAGCTGAAGATCTTGGCCAGATGAAGCCATCAGGACCACATCATCTGCAAATAGCAGAGACCTAATCCTGCAGCCACCAAACCAGATACCCTCAACGCCCTGACTGCGCCTAGAAATTCTGTCCATAAAGGTTATGAACAGAATCTGTGACAAAGGGCAGCCTTGGCGGAGTCCAACCCTCACTGGAAACGGGTCCGACTTACTACCGGCATTGCGGACCAAGCTCTGACACTGATTATACAGGGAGCGAACCGCCACAATAAGATAGTCCGTTACCCCATACTCTCTGAACACTCCCCACAGGACTTCCCGGTACCCCATACTCTCTGAGCACTCCCCACAGGACTTCCCGGTACACGGTCGAATGCCTTCTCCAAGTCCACAAAGCACATGTAGACTGCTTGGGCAAACTCCCATGCACCCTCAAGGACCCTGCCGAGAGTATAGAGCTGGTCCACAGTTCCACGACCAGGACGAAAACCACACTGTTCCTCCTGAATCCGAGGTTCGACTATCCGGCGTAGCCTCCTCTCCAGTACACCTGAATAGACCTTACCGGGAAGGCTGAGGAGTGTGATCCCACGATAGTTGGAACACACCCTCTGGTTCCCCTTCTTAAAGAGAGGAACCACCACCACCCCGGTCTGCCAATCCAGAGGTGCCGCCCCCGATGTCCACTCGATGTTGCAGAGACAGCCCCAAAACATCCAGAGCCTTAAGGGACTCCGGGCGGATCTCATCCACCCCCGGGGCCTTGCCACCGAGGAGCTTTTTAACTACCTCGGCAACCTCAGCCCCAGAAATAGGAGAGCCCACCACAGATTCCCCAGGCCCTGCTTCCTCATAGGAAGACGTGCTGGTAGGATTGAGGAGGTCTTTGAAGTATTCCCTCCACCGATCCACAATATCCGCAGTCGAGGTCAGCAGAACACCATCCCCACCATACACGGTGTTGACATTGCACTGCTTCCCCTTCCTGAGGCGGCGGATGGTGGTCCAGAATCGCTTCGAAGCCGTCCGGAAGTCGTTTTCTATAGCTTCCCCAAACTCCTCCCATGTCCGAGTTTTTGCCTCCTCGACCGCTGAAGCCGTCCGTAAGAATTGTTTTAGTTATATTGTAAAACATACAAACCTTGCTTGGAGTGATGGATGAAGAATCCATACGAGTAGAAATGCTGTGGACGATTAGAATACAAAGCGGCACTTCTGGTTCAAAGCTTTCAAAAGCAGGAAACACTTGTAGGCATTCCCCAAGCAGCACTTGCAGTGAGTGAACTCGACCCAAAATTGGCACCGTAGCAAAAACAATAAAACAGATGCAAATACATTAAAATGTTGTGTTATGAAAACTATTAGCATTATGACCGTCGGCGAAGAAAAATCCATAAATTAGCTGCACCGTTTTCTAAGCCGCAGGGCCCAAAGCATAGGAAAAGTAGCAGTTTTTAGTCTCAAATTTACGGTCCACAAAATCAAAAACTACTACTACTCCATTGGAAATTAATAAAAAAACCAATAAATATTTAAAAAAATAAAATGAGGTAGGGGGGGGGGGGCGCATGTTATCCAGTAAAAAGGGTGTTGGGGACATGCTATCCAGTAAAAAGGGTGTTGGGGACATGCTATCCAGTAAAAAGGGTGTCGGGGGACATGTTATCCAGTAAAAAGGGTGTTGGGGGGACCTGTTATCCAGTAAAAAAGATGTTGGGGGGACATGTTATCCAGTAAAAAGGGTGTTGGGGGTGTTAAATACGGGTGAATAAACACAACGTCTATTCTGGTTCGCAACTTTTAATCAACTGACGCACAGAGGTAAAACCGGAAACACTGATCCCCACTTCCTGCCCACAAACACTGCGCATGCGTTAACCCAGTATATGGAGAAACATGTTAACAATCTCCCTATCTTTTATAAATAAATAAAAATTAAATAGCACATGTTTCTTGAGAACAAATACATGTCTTTTTAAACAACAGAAACAATAAAATCAACTTAGGTAAGAACCCATTTTCCTTCACTCAATGCTTTCAAAAGCATCAAGAGTGATGCCCCCTTTTTCGTAAGACAGTCAGCCAGTTGAGCTTTTGTTGCTGACCAAAGCACTTGTATTTTTCTGTTGTGAATTAGTTCTTTGATGCCAGTTATATCCAACCGAAGCCTTTTCTCTGTGACCTGTTTTGTTGATCGAAGAGCATCATAGAGGTAATGGTTATCAGTCACACAAACTAACGCTGGAGCATTTAGACCAGCGGTGCCAGTAGTGAGGTCAGAATAAAGGGTGGCAAAAAACACAGCGTTGTCTATTCCATCCGACATGGCAAGAGTCTCTCCAGCCAAGGGTGCTTCGCACCACTAGTCGAATCCTCTTGGACATGCCAGTAAAGAGGGGGAGAATGTACTTCCTTTTCCCATTAGGGTGATCAACATGCCCCCTTGTGTACCTCCATCAGGAAGATTTCCTAATGAAGCATCGCTGAATACAGTTAACTTTAAAGCATCATTTCCCAAATGTTGAAATTTCAAAGTCACTTTTTCAGCTTTCAGTTTACAAACTAACTTATTAGCATTGTGAATTGGTTGCACAGTCACATTCTTTAGACTAGATGCCAGACTACAAGAATCAAACATTACATCAGGTCTTGTCTGTTTTGCAACCCAGAGTATCTGTCCTATTTTTGATCTGAGTTGTTCTTGTTCTGTTTCATTAAGAGGAGCATCTCTTTCTAGAGCACAGACTGGCTGTAAGTGAATGGGGTGCAGACTTTCAATGTAGCTGTGCTGATGCAACTGTACAGAATCATTAACCGTTTCAATATCCATTCCCAAATAGCAGAAATTGTCATGTTCCTCACGTCCCACTTGGAACCCAGACTTCAGTTTAGGGATCACATTTTCTGAAAAGTTTGATGAGCCTGCCCACAGAAAGTCATCTACATGACTTGCGAGTACACTCGTCACTATGTTTTCATCATCCAGCCAATAAAATACTTCTGAGTCTACCTGTGACACTTTACCACCTGTGCTCAGCATGATTTCCTTCACCTTGTTGTACCAATAGATACACACACTTCTTCAGTTTCCAAAGAACCCTCATACAGTCAGCTTCTGGGGGAGGATTGACATAAATGTCTCCATACCCTGTAAAAAGGCGGACTTGATATCCATAGAATGGACTTTCCAATGATTTTGACAAATTACACAGCAATAGCCTTAGAGATTCAGAAGCACATGTTGGTGAATCTTTTTGTAGATTTTTTTAATTAAGTTCTTCAAAACCCCTTGCTGCAAGTCTGGCCTTGGGTACAATACCAGTGTCACTTTCTTTGAGACTACAGACCCACCTAGTGGAGATACACTTTTGGCCTGTATTTTCAGTCTCTTCAAAAACATTGTTTTTCCAGCTTTCTATCTCTGCCTGTTTGGCTGCATCAAATGATGTCTTCTGTTATGAGTACATCAGCCTCCCTGACAGCTGACTCAGTGTTAAGATGTTATACACATGACATGTCAACTGCCTCTTTTAGTCCAGTACTGCCATCAGGCTCAATATGCTGCACATTATACCAGTTTTTATAGGTTCCTGTGGCTTTACCTGATCTACTGAGTACTTTAGCCTTACATGTTACACTTGTATCTCTTTTCATGAAAGTTACAATCTGTCCTGTTTTTAGCGTCACATTAGAAGCAGGGACAGGATTATCACAGGCACTGTGATTCATTTGAGGTGCATTTGTTTGAATGACACCTTCACTCATGTTTCCCTCTCCATCACTGTCATGTTCATTTTCACCGGCTGTGTTTTGTTCATTATCTGAGTTACATGATGCTCTGTGTAAAACATCTGTCACTATCATCGGTTATGTTCTCGTCATGTTTTTCACATCCTGTTTCAGTGTGAACATTACTTTGGGTAATTTTCCTGTCATTAATCTGTGTGTGCACCTTAAGTCGTGAGTGATTAACTCTAACTAGAATACCTCCATGTCTTACAAACACAACGGTTCACTATCTCCTCGTTTATAGTAAACCTTTTCTCCTGTCTCATATTTTTCATCCGTGTATCTAAGCTGTTTTCTTAATGCCCTTCTTATCCTCTCTGAACATTCAACTTCAGTGAAAGCCTTCCTTGAAGCATGCAAAGCTGATATGTGTTCTCCTACTCTTGTGCTCACTGTAGTACCCTCTAGTGCAGGCAGCTTATTTATCAATACATTGGGAAGGTTAGGATTTTGACCAAATACCAGTTGATGTGGACTATAACCATGTACACTGTGCATGCAGTTCATAGCCATTAAGGCCCAGTCCAAGGCAGTGCACCAGTCACAATCCTTTTCCCGTTTAACTTTCTGGACGATGCTTGTGAGCGTCTGATTATGACGTTCCAACAGTCCAATGCTCCATGGACTGTATCCTGCGGTTGTCTTGATCTCGATGTTGAAGTTTTCTGCCATGTCCCTGAGCTCTTCATTGTTAAATTCTCCTCCGTTGTCACTGAAGAGCTTTTTGGGAGGACCATGGACACTTATCCATTTGTGGATGAAAGAGTTGACAATTACAGAAGATTTCTTGGTTTTCATAATATTTCCAGCGCTGAAACGTGTGAAATGGTCCATTATGTGTAAATACCAAATGCCTGACCCCAGCTCGTGCAGGTCCACCGCCACCGTTTCATTATATTCCAAAGCTAGAGGCAAATCCACAGCTGGCTTTGTCTTGCTATATCTTTGGCACGTGTCACATTCATCCACTATTTGTTGCAAAATAGTGAGACAGTCCCTGTCTTTGTTCCCTGAACTTTGAATTAGTTTATGCAGGCGATCTGCTGATGCATGGCCAAATTGTTTGTGAAGTTTAAGAAGGACCTTACGATCAGGACTTCATCTTCAGCAAATAAATCTTGAATTTGACATTCCATGTCATCATTGTCTCTTATGTCAACACAGTAGTGTCCTGAGCTGGTAAACTGAAGAGGTATCTGCTGCTTAAACATCACTGCCCTGTCGTTTTCCATGTCTAATGTAGTTCCTGCCTTTTTTAATGGTGTTTTACTCAGCAGGAGTGGAATATCGACTTTGACAACTTCTGTCTCAATGTTACACTTTGTCCATCCTATTTTAGCAGGTAGACTCACTTTTCTGGTGGACTGAATCACATTTCCATCTCCAAAACGAAACTGTCTGTTGCTAGACCTTTCTGTGCTTCTGAGCTTATTTACCTGCTTTTCATGGAGATTATCTACATAACTTTCAAGCCACATTTCTCTACACACTGTGCGGGTGCAGGCGGTCTCTATGATTGCTGAGCCTGCAGCTTCAGTCATAAAAATCTCAGCTTTAGACTGGGGATCATTTGTTAACAGCGTGATATTAACTTCATCCAAATTGTCATTTTCAGTCAATTTTACTTGTGCGGGCAGTCCTTTGCCCAGTGGCATGTGCTTTGACACACGGCACAACGTGATCGTTTAACATACTTATCCAGTGGGTTTGTACCCTGTAACGGCGTCACCGGTCTTTGTTGTCCACGTTGAAACGGTGTGTTCCGTCTTCCTCTCCATAGTGGCTGTTCTGTGAGGAAAGCTGCGTCCTGGTTCAGTTGTATCTCGCCTGACGGGCCCGTTGTTTTACCTCCGAATATCCGTTTGAGAGCTGACTTCATTGACGAGAAGCTTAGCTCTGTGTTATCCGTCAATGCTAGCTGCCTGTCTTTCTCATCGAGGCAGGCTGTCAAGAAGTTTAAAGGCTAACACCGCATCAGGGAGTGTCATATTGTACCTTTTCATCCGGTTGTAGCGCTGTTCAAAGTCAATAATATAGTCTACTATTGAAACAGAACTATTTTTGGTGATGCGGTCGAAGTACGCGTACGCTCCGTATGCGCAATCCTTTTCCTCTTTCAAGAAAACGTTGTCCAGTTTTGCAAATAATGCCGTCATACCGTTGTCATTGTCCAACTTATCCGCAGATATCTCCATTGCAATTTATCTGGCTCTTCCTTCAAGTCCCAAAGCCAGTGCTTGCTTTTTCTTATCGAGTTCTGTAACCCGTGTCCAAATGTTAACTTCATTTTTCCAGCACTCGTATGGCCTGGACTCGTCAAACCTCGGCGGTATTTTATAATTTGCAGCCATCCTCAACCATCCTCTGCTACCAATGTTAAAAGCGGGTGAATAAACACGTCTATTCTGGTTCACAACTTTTAATCAACTGACGCACAGAGGTAAAACCGGAAACACTCGATCCCCACTTCCCGCCCACAAACACTGCGCATGCGTTAACCCAGTATATGGAGAAACATGTTAACAGGGGGGACATGTTAACCAGTAAAAAGGGTGTTGGGGGGACATGTTATCCAGTAAAAAGGGTGTTGGGGGGACATGTTATCCAGTAAAAAGGGTGTTGGGGGGACATGTTATCCAGTAAAAAGGGTGTTGGGGGGACATGCTATCCAGTAAAAAGGGTGTTGGGGGGACATGTTATCCAGTAAAAAGGGTGTTTGGGGACATGTTATCCAGTAGAAAGGGTGTTGGGGGGGGACATGTTATCCGGTAAAAAGGGTGTTGGGGGGGGACATGTTATCCAGTAAAAAGGGTGTTGGGGGGGACATGTTATCCAGTAAAAAGGGTGTTGGGCGGGACATGTTATCCAGTCAAAAGGGTGTTGGGGGGGGAGGGCATGTTATGTTAGGCCGATTTGCCTCGATAAATGAAAATGAAGTCGGTAAGTTTTCCAGCATGGATAAATCGCCATGTACATACTTCAAGAGCATTCACTCTTTGTACTACAAATAAACGGTAGTAATGATAACCGCTGTGAAACTCCCGACGGTTAGTATCACCGTATTAAATTTAAATGACCAAAGTACCGTCATTCTTAACTGCACTTATACGGACGAACTGACAGACTGGCGCTAGCTTAAATGCTAACACGTAAACAACAGACAAAACGTAATTCCTCAGTCTGAACGTGGACAAACCCATTAGTGTTTGAACAAGCCAGATACAGTATTCTCATCAAACATAAGGGATGTGATGTTTGTGCATAAACTAGACAAGTTGAAACAGACGACACAGACTCCATTCAACGGGAAGTGAACTCTCATGACGTCACATAAACCGCAAGTGAAACAACTGATCACCTTTCACATTTTTCAATAGAAGATATTTAAAACACTCACAAATATGGCTCTTATGAAGCCAGAACGGTATTCGTTGTGTCCTCCGCCAAGAAAGTATATTGTCTATTCATTTTAGTTATAAAAAAAACAAAACAACCTGGTTAAAATATTTTAGTGTGTATAATTACTTTTTGAGCACATTCAACAATACCTAATAACATTACTTTCTTTAGCCATTTTGTTTGTTTTGGTTGTTTACATCAAAGGATCCCCCATCTTCTCCCTATTTTATTGCTTTTGGTTGTGATTTTTATTCAAGTGCAAAATGTTTCTTATTTGTATTATTTGTTTGTTTTATTTAACTTTGTATTTAAAAGTTTACATTTCAATAAAAACATTTAAATATTTGAGAAATACAAGTTAATTGCATTTGAAAGGGACTTCTATCAATATTATGTATTGTCATTACACTAGTGGTTAAAAAAGAAATGGCAATAGTATAGTTTATCGGTAATAATTTGTAGGTTAATATATTGTGACGCAAAATGTATCGGCCCAAGTCTACCAATAACGTAACTCCATAGTGGGCTCTATTGAAGTAGCTACCACGTCAGGTTTGATGTCGACTTTTACTTTGCAAACGTGCAAACTCAACCTTTGTTTTCATGGAAGTTAATATTCCTGTTCAAACTGTGATTAAACCGAAAATGTAAGACACCATTGTTTGCGTCAGTGTGAACTTCCTCACGCTGAAATTGACGACGCGCTTCCTAGTCAGAAGATGCAACGAAAAAAACACTTCAAATCGTTACTTATTTTCTACACGAGGCCCAGGATGCAGTTGCTTTCTGTGGGTGTTTTGGTCGAGGCAAATGTTCGTGCACATGCTCAGTAGCACTGATGGAACACCAGTACCAAAATTAATTTTGATACTTTTCAAAATAAAAGGGACGCCAACAAATTTCATTATTGGCTTATTTTTTGCAGAAAATCTAATGATACATTAAACATGTTTCTTATTGCAATCGAAAAATAATTTGTGCATTAAAATAGATAGTGAACATACTTGACAACTTATTTAATTGTAAGTAAGCAAACAAAGTCTCCTAATTAGTCTGCTGACACATGCAGTAACATATTGTGTCATTTCTCATTCTATTATTTTGTCAACATTATTATTCTACTTGTTCATTTACTGTTAATATCTGCTTACTTTCTGTTTTAACATGTTTTGTCTACACTTCTGTTCAAATATAATAATCACTTATTCGTCTGTTTCATACTTTACATTAGTTTTGGCTGATGCTACACATTTTTGGTATCAATCCGATACCAAGTAATTACAGGATCATACATTTCTGGTGTCCAGAAACTTATTTCCTGACTTTACAAACAACAAAAACGTGACAAAAGATTTAGTGATAATAAAAAATATCAATGTAATCATTGTAGTATCGACTATATATGACTCTTGTATTGTTGCAGTCGATGTTTGTATAGATCCACCCATTTGTTTACATTCAGGAGCGCTATCTTGCGGTTAGCGGTGAGCTATTGTATCCTCCTACGGTGTGTAGTGAAGCATGTTTAGCTTGTCCTAGTCCTGCAGGGATGATACTTGTAAGAAACTTAATTTATTTGTCACTATGGAGGTGAGGATTAGTGATTTACAAGTAGCTAAAACACTGTGCACGGATGTTAGCTGCTACCTAGCTAACTATGTTTTAAAACACCGCCTGCAGAGAAACGCTTCAGTGTTATATAGCGCCACCTTTATCGTTATTTTTCAAGCCAATTCTCCCTCTTCCGTCTTCAAGCCGTTTCTGCTTGTGTGTGTGTGTGTGTGTGTGTGTGTGTGTGTGTGTGTGTGTGTGTGTGTGTGTGTGTGTGTGTGTGTGTGTGTGTGTGTGTGTGTGTGTGTGTGTGTGTGTGTGTGTGTGTGTGTGTGTGTGTGTGTGTGTGTGTGTGTGTGTGTGTGTGTGTGTGTGTGTGTGTGTGTGTGTGTGTGTGTGTGTGTGTGTGTGTGTGTGTGTGTGTGTGTGTGTGTGTGTGTGTGTGTGTGTGTGTGTGTGTGTGTGTGTGTGTGTGTGTGTGTGTGTGTGTGTGTGTGTGTGTGTGTGTGTGTGTGTGTGTGTGTGTGTGTGTGTGTGTGTGGGTGGGTGGACTGGCGCGCTATCTATCATCCCTGTAAAAAAAAAAGTACCAGTATTTTTCCAAGGCAGTATACTAGCTTTTTAATGTATTAGTACCAGTGCACCACACAACCATAGCCTCCGGTCATGTGTTTGGTATTCTCCCATGATTAAAACCTGAACGTTGCCTCGGTATGGAACACGTTTTGTTTGTATGACAAGGACTTCTTCCTCCTGTGCACAGATGGTGACAGAGGATCAGTTCTGCGGGCATCAGGGGAATGACATGTATGACGAGGAGAAAGTGAAGTACACGGTCTTCAAAGTCCTGAAGAGCTCTACGCTGCAAGAGTTTGTCCAGAACCTCTCACAGACCATGGTGAGGAAGACTTTTCTGCCTGTTACTGGTTCTTACAAATGTACACTTTGAAGGTGAGGGGAAGATGAAAGTGAGCTATGATGTGTTTACAGGGTTTCCCACAGGAGCAGATGAGGCTGTGGCCCATGCAAGCCCGTAGCAACGGAACTAAGCGACCCGCTATGCTCGACTACGAGGCTGACTGCAGCAAGTCGGTGAGTGATTATGTCTAATTGGGGATTTTGTGCGTGTCTTTGACTGTCTTTGTCCCCTCTTTATTTATATATTCTCTTTCAGATGATTGGTTTGAGTGACAATGAGAACCCATGGACAATATTTTTGGAGACTGTGGATCCCGAGCTGGCAGCCAGTGGGGCCACGTTACCCAAGTTTGACAAAGACCGTAAGTACCACAACTTGGAGACCATTGTGGCTCGTCTGGAAGGAGTTTTGCGACAGGACTTCCAGATAATTTGACAGCCTTCATGCAATTTATTGAGGCACTAAAAATGCAAGGGGGATCCCAATCGGGGGGTCACGAGCAGCCAGACCATGCACCCATGCCGCTTTGCAGAGTTGACTAATCCCCAAAACTCTGGTATCAATGGAAAACAGCATCTCATTCACGTGAGCAACAATGAGGAGGCTCAAATTCAAAAGCTCTGTTCTAGCTTAGATAGCTTGCAAAACTGTATTTTAGAAACGGTTTAGTACAATTCCGGGCACACGTACGTAATTGTTTAAAGGTCAACGAGTACGGAAAGTGAAAATCGCAGCCAGCCTGTGTATAGTGGCACCTGTCTAGACAGGTTTGACTGTACTTTTATTTTGTAGTGTGGAATTTGAGAAAGTAAAATTATTCAAAACAATGGTGCGTCTGAAAAACACCATCTTATCGATAAACTTTATTTATCCCACAATGCGGAAATTATCATTAATATTATTATGAAATACTTATGCTGTCTTTAAATTGGAGTGGTAATTTGTTTTGGTGACACTTATTGGTCACAATAATTCCTTAAGGTAAGTTGAATGATGGGGGTAGCGGGGAGTGTATATTGTAGCGTCCCGGATGAGTTAGTTCTGCAAGGGGTTCTGGGTATTTGTTCTGTTTATGTTGTGTTACGGTGCGGATGTTCTCCCGAAATGTGTGGTGTGGGTTCACAGTGTGGCGCATATTTGTAACAGTGTTAAAGTTGTTTATACGGTCACCCTCAGTGTGACCTGTATGGCAGTTGACCAAGTATGCCTTGCATTCACTTGTGTGTGTGTGTGTGAAAAGCCGTAGGTACTATGTGATTGGGCCGGCACGCAAAGGCAGTGCCTTTAAGGTTTATTGGCGCTCTGTACTTATCCCTACGTCCGTGTACCACTCTGTACAGCGGCGTTTTAAAAAGTCATACATTTTACTTTTTGAAACCGATACCGATAATTTCCGATTTTACATTTTAAAGCATTCATCGGCTGATATCGGCAGTCCGATATTATCGGACATATCTCTATTGACAAATGTCCTCTTTTATTGTTCAATTATTATGTATGCTTGTGTGCTCTTGCGTGCTTAGCTGTTGTGTAGCTGCTAACTCCTAGTAGCCTATAGCTTAGCATGTTTACCTTTATTGTAAAGGACTTCAGTAAAATAGAAATGCTTATTGGAGGACATTTAGAAGTTAACTGCTTGTATCGGAGCTTATAACACTGATTTTCAGGCATGCAAAATGTCAGCAGAAATCCATGTTTTTAAACATTCATTTTCGCGTCAAAATATCACTTTGGCGGTTTTTTTTAAAATTGAAATATAGGGAAAAAAATGGGATCCAAACAAAATGTGTTCAACCGCAGGTACTTGCTGTTCCTCTTGCCTAAACGCCGCATGGGGAGATGATCAGGGGCGCCGAAACAGGCTCGCTACTTAGCATCATCTAGCTAGCTTACTTGTTGACGCCTGCGTTCTCTCTCCGAGCCTCAACGCTGACGGCTATCTTCTTTGCTGCTAATCCTAATTGGACGATTACAATCCCAACACTGTTGGTCCCCAGCTAGTTGTAGTTGTAGATCATTCATTAGTAACTGGGGAGAAGGTGTATTTTTGACGTGTCGACAGAAGTCACAACACAGGAAGTACATTACTCGAGGGGGCGTGGCTACAGAATAGAGTTGCCAAATAGGAAACGTTGCATGCATGTTATAGAATTGTACACTACATTTACAATAATAATGTTAGTAAATGATTTACTTAAACAACTATGTGGTATGTTACACGGGACATGGACGTGTCAAAAAGACAGCCATAAGAGGTTGGTAGATACAGGGTTCGTACGAGTCCTTAAAAACCTTGAAAATGCTTGGACTTTAATGTTGTGTTTTCAAGGTTTGAAAAATGCTTGAATTTTGGGTGAAGTGCTTGAAAATGTTCATCATATTTCTCGACGGTCTGACTCAATAGGCTAATTATAAAATGGAGCCCTCACATTAGGTTGTTGTCATGCGCCCCCAAGAGGACAGTGGTGCATCGGCCCATCATGCCGGGAGGTTGACGTTTTAATGAACATTGAATGGAAAATGAGAAATACAAACTTTGGATAAAATGTGAAACAAATCCACGTGTAGCCTGCTGCAAAGTATGCAAAAAGGAAATTAATTAGCACTTTTTGGACTTGTTTGCATGTGAAGGTCATATGTAATTTGTAACCTTTTGCACAACATAGAGCTGAGTTAATGTAAATGATTTTGAGTTTTTATACAACATTGTTCGATGTATTTTTTGCTCTATTATTTTGGTTGTCTACTTAACTTGTCTGACTACCTCAGTTAAAGCAAACAAGTTACATTTTGTCCTTTTGGTTAATCGCATTAAAATGGTTACATTATTGGACTTGTTTGTATTGAGAAGGTCATGTAATGTATAATTTGTAACCTTTTTCACAACTTAGAGCTAAATTAAAATGAATGATTTTGTAGTTTTTACACAACATGGTTGTATGCATTTCTTGCTCTATTATTTTCGTTGTCTACTTGTCTGGCTACTCGGTGAAAGCAAAAAAAGTTAACTGTTGTCTTTGTTAATTTGTTATCAAGGCCACAGTTATAAAGCTAGATATGCTTAATGAAAGGTGACTGTAGTGTTGTGAAACAAACAAAATATTTTCCCTTAATTTATTATCCTTATATTAATGTGGAACAGTTTTGTTAATAAATGACTGAAATTGACATTTTGAGGGTGCGTGTATTTATATCACTCTATGCAGTTTACAAGCACAAATACGGTGTGAATCAATCCGTGCTGTTCGATGTCGTTGAGTGCTGTAAGTTAGAAAAAGAACAAGAAATTTGAAAAACACAAATGGAGACACGTTTGCACACACTGACATTGAATAGTCTACAGAAACACTGCTTCTTTTTCTATGCCCCATTCAGTTAATAACTGCTGGTTCAATGTTAGACTTAGGTTTTAGCAGACTTTCCGTATTTTTCTTACAGACAGTATTTGGTGACCTCAAACAACAAGGCTATGGATTGATTCACACTGTTTTCGCCTTTTGAAGGGTACTGGAAAAACTGGAAAATTTATCTTGAAAGTCTTTAAAAAGTGCTTGAATTTGGCCATAGAAAAGGTGTACGAAGCCTGTAGATACGAATAAATCTAAAGGTCAAATATAGTGTAAAAATGCACCCAATTGTAGTAAATGTAGTCTTGATTTTCAATATGTTCATTCAGTGCTTGCCTGGTGGCATTCCAAGCCGATTTTCCAAAAATGTTTTTTTCTTTCCCCTTTTTTTTCCTCTATGGGTATCACTCGATACTTGTTTTTTGCTGATATTTTGCTTGAATCAATATCAGATCGGAATACCTCAACTTATATTGTGGAATCTGTCCTTTTCAGATGATGTCATGTTATTCTTGAAGATGTATGACCCTAAAACAAGAAGCTTAAATTATTGTGGACATATCTACACGCCTATATCCTGCAAAATAAGTAAGTATCAGCGACATCCATGTGAAAATGTAGACAATAAGAGATGGGGGAAATATTCTTATCTTCTTCTTGTTACCAGGAGACCTGCTGCCAGTCATGTGTGAGCGAGCAGGGTTTCAGCAGGAAACTAGCCTTATCCTCTATGAGGTGATCTATTTCTGTCGTCTTCTTGGCCCATTGCGCTCTTTCCTTTTTGAGCACTCCACAAGTTTCATTGCAAATTTGTAGCGTTTCCTCACTTTACAGCACAAAAGTAGCTTGACTTTGTAGTTCCAAAGCCCAACGTTTCCCATGTGTGCGTTACAGGAAGTAAAGCCCAACCTAACAGAGCGCATACAGGACTATGACGTCTCTCTCGACAAGGCCCTGGATGAGCTCATGGACGGGGACATCATTGTCTTCCAGAAGTAAGCAACATTGGGTTTTCCAAACGCACACGTTTTGTTGTCTCGGCTGAGCCGCGCTGTCCTCGTATCCTGCAGGGACGATCCAGAAAACGACAGCAGTGAGCTGCCGACGGCCAAGGAATATTTCCGGGATCTCTATTACAGAGTGGATGTCATCTTCTGTGACAAGACCATCCACAACGACCCAGGCTTTGTGGTCACGCTCTCTAACCGCATGAACTATTTTCAGGTATGGCTGCTTTTTGTGTGTGGTGCACATTTTGGATGTATTAAACTAGGGCTGCCGAGGTAAACAAGGTCATGCATGCGATTAATCATGTATAAATGCAGATTAATCTTACAATTGATTCTGATGACTCACGCTCCTGAATTTAGCTGCAGATGGTTACCCAAAAGGCAGCGTGTTTGCTACAGGCTGAGTAATCAGGTCAACGCATACGTCGGTGCAAAGATGTTTGGGGATTAGGAATGTATACCGAGTACAGGACCGTGAAGATTCTGGACTAACGATACTGCTATCGGTATTTTTTTTATCCAGCTGACCGACGTAATTATGACACGCTGTCACATTCAGTTCCGCTACCGTTGCTACACATTAAAACCATCTGTGAATACTAACAAATAAGGAAGGAACACCACACACAAGTTAGTAACGCAGCAATATTTCCTAGTCAGTCACGCACGCTGTCAGTTTGAAGTGAACGCACTTTACTCACGACGAATCACGACAGCGTTTTATTAACCGTCCTAGCGATCCATTAATCCACAGGCCAATATGAATCCACTCAAAGTGAAAAACTGAGGTAATACAAAAATCCATGGCTGTCACTGACGGGTCTCTGGTTGCCGTCTGACGTCACTCCATTAAATGTGTTTCAGTTCCTTCTGTGTCTTGACTACAAACTGGACGATCGAGCATTATTCTTCATATAATATACACACACACACACAGCTGTAATACGGCTTCCACACCTATATGACATGCTAATTGATTGTATTGCATTTTATGGTATATTTGATATGTAATAGGTATGTTCTCTGCCCGTGCATGCCATATATAATTTCCAGCTGAGTGTAATTGTAATGAATAGAAACAGCGATGGATCTGAGTGGTCTTTACAAGAAGATGATCTATCACCTTACACACATAGTTAAATTATTTAAGACCTAAACAACAGGTGTTGATAAAAGACTATCCTTCTCTGGGATGTTACAGTGCATCATGCTGGAGGTGGTCAACCTCTTGTGCTAATCACATCTTTATTTCCACAAATTACATATTGTCTCAATAAGAGTACTGATAAATACCGATATCGATAAGGGTATCGTATCGATTAAATCTTAGCCATATACAGTACAGGCCAAAAGTTTGGACACACCTTCTCATTTCAATGCATTTTCTTTATTTTCATGACTATTTACATTGTAGATTGTCACTGAAAGCATCAACACTATGACACCTGTGAAGTGAAAACCATTTCAGGTGACTGACTACCTATTGAAGCTCATCGAGAGAATGCCGAGAGTGTGCAAAGCAGTAATCAGAGCAAAGGGTGGCTATTTTGAAGAAACTAGAATATAAAACATGTTTTCAGTTATTTCACCTTTCTTTGTTAAGTACATAACTCCACATGTGTTGATTCACAGTTTTGATGCCTTCAGTGACAATCTACTATGTAAATAGTCACGAAATTAAAGAAAACACATTGAATGAGAAGGTTTGTCCAAACTTTTGGCCTGTACTGTACATCCCTAGTGGGTGACTATGTTCCGTAGGGATGGGTACTGTTCACTATTGAACTGATCCGGTACCAATTTTGGGTATGTTTGTGTGTGTGTGTGTTAATAAATAAATTGTTGTGTAATCTATTGCAACATTTAAGAATGAGATGATTATGATATGCCGTCCAGTTGATACATCTTTCTCAATTGCAAGTATGACATTCATTTGCTATTACAGTTGCAAGTCCAAGATGTTAAATGGCAATAGTGTATGGTTTATAGTGTGGTTGTTTTTGGTTTTTGTTGCACCATAAAAAGTGTTAATGCTGTAAGTATTGTATTTATTACACACCAGCTGTTTTGACGTGCATTTTGCAAGCACCAAAACGCATAAATCTCTGTCTATATAAAGCTTGTTTCACACGTAGCATTTAATAGATGGCTGTTAGAACGCTAGTGCCAACAACCTACAGTACAGAATCTATAGATCAATAACTGAGAAGACCTTTACGTCATTGTGAAGTTTAGTAATTATGTACAGAATACTATGATAATTTAATAATAGTTGGTGAACTGATTTTTGTTTTCAACAAAAAGAAAAAACATGAAGCTCTGCAAGATTCATAATATAACTTCGGGTATGTTTATGGAGTTATTTGCATGCATGAAATAGAATGACGTTTTCAATGATGTCACTGCTAGTAAAATTCCTACAAATAAATTAATCATTACATGGGACATTAAGTTTTAAAAAGAGGTTGAAAGGTGAAATACAATGTAGTAATACACTGTAAATTGCTGGAAATGTAATTATAGATAATATAAATGTTCATTTTTTTTCTTTTTCTCAAAGTGTTCACATCCCTGATCTTAGTCGTACTTTTCATTGACAAATTTCGAGGTCCTGGAATTGCAATTTAAAATTGCTAATGCTAATCAGTAGCATGTCATTAACAATGCTAATGTTTATTAGCTTCCAGCGAGTGCAATTTTGGAAAAGGGGAGCCTTACGTCAGTAATGACATTGGAGCGTTTTTTGAGTCAATAACTTTGTAGGCATTGAAAATTGCAACATTACCCCGAGGTAGTTTGGCTGAGTCCGCTCTCAGTGCTGCTAAAGTGATCGCTCAGAATCAGCAACCCAGGTATCGTAACATGGCACCGTTGGATTTTCCGTGAATCGGTGCCTCGTAGGACCAGCGCGATTCAGTCAGTGCAAAAAAGAATTTGGTACCCATCCCTAACAATCAATGTGCTTGCTGGCAACTTTCGCTTCAAAATGCACCCAGACTGTTTCAGCAAATAAATTCAAGTAAAACATTAAAAAAGTGTAACATTGACAATACATTTTTTTTTATTATGTAAGCAAGAAATTTACTGTAATCATTCATCCATTTTCTACCCCTTGTCCCCCCATAATTAATTGATGAAAACATTTACCGTTTGGCAGCACTAAATAAAATCAACTGTCATGATGCAGAGGCAAAATTTTAGAGGTGGGACTCTTTGGGCTTCCCCCAAATCCATCCGAATTTTGGAATGATTATTCGATTCAAACAGATTCCTTTTTAAAACGGGTTACAAAACCTCCTTTTGGTTGCTGACGTACCGCAAGTAAACATGGAGATTGTCCTTTTTAAAAAGGTATTTTCCCAAAAAATTTGGACTAATCGATTTAGAATGGGAATATTGACGACACTAAATTGGTAGAAGTGTGTGAATGTTTGCTTGTCTATCGTTCATGAGAAGCACTGCTAAGTAACAAAAGTTAGGAGGGCAAAGATTATAAAGCCGAAGGTCCACGTGTGGGAATATTTCATCTTCACACTGAATAAGCAACATGAGCCCATCAGCACGAGCAAACAGCAAGTGTGCAGAGATGTCATTGGCAACAGAAAAGACAACAAAACAAACCAGCTGACCCAGTTTTTCCAACTGGGGGGAAAACTGCACATTAAGATGTTCAATATTTATTGAAGTGTTAGTTTTTGCTAACAGAGATGTCCTTCCAATTACAACTGTAAAAAATACTACAGTAAAGAAAAATGTTTGATGCATTATTCTATATTATGATTATATGAGTGCTTAATTTGGCCACAGTTAATTTCAACTATTCAAGACTATTTTGGTGAAATGCCCCCAAAAAAAGGGACAAGTGGTAGAAAATGGATGGATGGATGGATGGCGTACAAGTTTGTGTATACATAAAAATGACCTGCTGTAGGACATGGGCGTTTTACATTGCATTCAATTATAATCGCTGATACCTGCAGAAACCCTGTACAGGTTTCTTACATTAGATGGCAGCAGGTACATCCACCTGCTGCCATTCCTGCAACATTTGTTTGGTGCTGTGGGATTAGTTGGCCCAGGAGACTGCTTTGAATGATCCACATGTTGTCTTGGCAGGTGGCTAAGACAGTAGCGCAGAGACTCAACACGGATCCCATGCTGCTGCAGTTCTTTAAGTCACAGGGGTAGGAGGCTTGTCTCATACACACACACACTCACACACACACACACACACTCAGCCAATAGTGGCCTGCATGTGCGCTCATTATCACGGTTGACTCTGACTCCATATAGTAGAATTGTTGCATAACCTGTCCCCCTCCACCTTATTTTGTTGTCTCCCATCTTCCTCCCGCCTCTTTCTTCTTCTTCTGCATTCCTGCGCTTCATTCTTGCCTCATCCTTTCTCCACTTGGCACTCTCTCCTCCTCCTCCCCTTTTTTCTGCATCCTCTCCCCCCCTGCCTGGTGGTGTGGTGGCCAGGTACAGGGACGGTCCAGGGAACCCTCTCAGACACAACTATGAAGGAACACTGCGGGACCTGCTGCAATTCTTCAAGCCCCGGCAGCCCAAGAAACTCTACTATCAGCAGGTGAGAAGCTCATCTTGTCAAATTGTGACAGCTGCTTCCATATCAGATTAGAAACTGAAACTAAAGTTCTCAACATTGCCTGTCATTTTTTTCTAGTCCTGTGTCATAAATGAAAGCTCACTTTTTAAAATTTCATAACCCCACATGTTCTTACTGTTCAGGGTTTCGATACGATATTTGTAGTGCAGCCTTGTTGGCCAGTACTGATATCAATCAGATGCTATATCAGCATAAATCATACATACTTATTTTTGTGCAGATTTAAGACTATAATAAATCAAATCTTAGACCTATGTGACATCCATACTGGCAAAAAAGTACAAAAAGATGGAGGAAAATTGTCTTTGTTCATTTCTGATAAGAGCAGGGGTCTTCAACTTTTTCTAAGAGAGACGCAGTGGGGACCTCGACTTGTTTATTATCCTGTATCAGGAGAAAAATATGAAATGTAAATATATTTATTTAAAATGCAACCTTCCTGTGATTAAACCTGAGGAACTATTTTCTGCAGGTTTAGTGCTAGGAAATAACGTCTGTATAACATTAATTTGCCCTGTTATTCTTATTCAACTATGGAAAGGATTTTTTGTTATAGTAATTATTTTAATATTATGATTATGTCAATAATTATTGACATTGTTTATGACCTATGGAAAATAAGGAGCAGGAAAAAAAGATTTTATTTAAAATGTAACCTTCCTCTGATTATAATCCCTCAGCTATCAAGGCAGAAAGGAAATGTCAACACAAGCACGGAAAACACTAACAATCTCAACAAAATGGTAAAAGCATATTGAACACTTAACAATAAGCTCTTAAAATAAAGAATATGTAAGAAATGCTTCATAAAGTGTAAAGTAAATAGTGTGAAAATATAAACATGTAGAAACCTGAGAACTATTTTTTGCAGGTTTAGTGGCAGGAAGTTACAGCTGTGCTCTAAAAGGTGAGCGCAGCAAAGGTGTTGTGGTATTAGCGGTCTTGCCTTGCATCATTTACAGACCACATTGGTCTGACTACGGTCCCTTAGAAAAAATTCCCCAAAACTGTCTAGGTGACTATTCCTCTTATCTACACTTTCTTCAGTTTGACTTTCTCTTCTCACTCCTTGCAGAGACTAGATAGTTTATACTGTCACCTGATTGGCTGTTAGCGTGTCAGTGATCACTTCCTGCGTTGCTCGGTTACCAGAGAGCGAGTGCCTTTGCTACCATACTTGCGCTTTCTTCCCACAAAGAAAAAAAAATCTTACGTTTTATTGAACACATTTTTTATTGACGTAGTTTACATGTCTTATCGCGATATATATTGATATCGTGTTTTCGCCCAGCCCTAATTCCGATACAGGTTGCATGTTTATATCGGAAGGGGATATAAAGCACATGAAAAGCAGATTGTAAAATGACATTCACTGCACGTCACTCCCTCGTTGCTGGGAGATGTTTGCCAGATAAAAGAAGTGGAGAACCTTCTGCTGACATGTTTTTGAAGCGAGTGGCAGTACATTTTCATCCCAAACCAGACCAGCAGAGGTGAAACTATTCATCGTGTTGTTTTCCCTGCGCACAGTTGAAAATGAAGATCACCGACTTTGAGAACAGGAGGAGTTTTAAATCCATATGGCTCAACAGCCAGTTCAGAGAGGAGGTAAACATCCTGGAGCTCACACGTTGCTACTCTGACATGAGCTGAGGTGTGACCAGTGATGTCGTGCCGTCCGCAGGAGATCACCCTCTACCCTGACAAGCACGGCTGTGTTCGGGACCTGTTGGACGAATGTAAAAAGGCCGTGGAGCTCTCTGAGAAAGGCTCTGAGAAGCTCAGGTATCCATCCTGCCCGTCTTTTGCCTTGTTTGTGTCCTGTGTGGCGGGCTGACATGCTGCGTGTGAAGCCAAGAAAGTAAATAAAACTTTCTTCCTCCCTCCCAGGCTGCTAGAGATAGTGAGCTATAAAATCATCGGGGTTCACCAGGAGGACGAGCTTCTAGAATGTTTATCTCCGGCTGCCAGTCGCACCTTCAGAATAGAGGTAAGTGTGGATGGCAAATGTCTTTAAAAAAAAATGCCCACATTGGCAGGCTCACAAATATCAGTCCCTTCAGGATTTGACAGGCTTTTTTGTGATTGTTGCATCGATCAATGCATTTTGATTCTCTCAGAATCGTGCACATTTATATTTTTATTTTCGATGCTCACTTTGCTAACCGAGTTAGCTGCCACAGAGATGGCTAAGCAGCTAACTGTCTCTCCATACACAGTGTGGAGCCACTTCTAAGTCGATTATCCTCCATTTCGGTAAATAAAATACAGTTCTTAAAGGGAAACTAACTGTTACAACATACCCCAATCCAAACTTATATTGCTTTGATGTTACTGATGTCACGTTCCGCTCATTAAATACTTGTGGTGGTTAAGCTATCTCTGTTCTCAATGGGTACTAGGCGCCAGTTAGCCATTTTCAAAGAAAAAATGCCCTATGCTTTTTTGTTTTCATCTGTACGAATCGTTCAAATAGCGAAAAGGATATAGAACCTTTATTTAACCAGATAAGAAAACCCATTGAGATCAAGATCTCTTTCACAAGGGTGACCTGGCCAAGAGGTCAACAGCACATGTCACAGAGCAGTTTCAAAAATAATACATTAAGACATACATTTTAAAATACATAAGAGAACTGTAAAACAGAGATTTACATCTTTAAAAACACATGTACTGTGCAAACGTCTCTCGCTGTTTGTCCCTCAGGACAGAACGGAAGGCTCCAAATGGAAGTAGTTCTGTAAGTTTCAGTTTCGTCTGCAATGCATTCCATGCCATAGGGGCAGCAATGCCAAAAGCTCTTTTGCCAAATTCAGTCCGTACATGAGGAACAGTTAAAACATACAAATTGTTAGAACGTAACGCATAAGAGCTGCTTTTTCTTTGTAACAGAGTACACAAGTATGGAGGTATTAAACCTAAAAGAGCCTTATAAATGATAGTCAGCCAATGTGTGTATCTGCGTGCACTCAATGAAGATAAGTCTGACTTCATATACAGTTGACAATGGTGGGTGAGACTACAACAGCCAGTAACAAATCTTAGTGCTGAATGAAAAACAGTGTCCAAGGACTGGAGGCATTTAGATGAAGCACTAAAATAAAGCACGTCTCCGTAATCAATTACGATAAACGTTTCTTCAGAGTTCCTCGAGAGGTAATCAAAAAGGGCGGAAAAGGGCAAGATTTTACAAAACAACAAGATAAGCAATTCACACTCCAGTCCAAGGGAGCAGAGTGGAAGAATGCATGAGTTTACAGTGATCACTTTGTTAAAAGTTTGTTTAATATACTTTTAACGTTTATTATTTCACATTTAAGAAGCATCTTGATATATTTGTATTTCTTAAAACACATTTTTGCCACGAGTGTTACGAAAAGCACCAACTCGACAAGTCTAAATAAGATAAATCAAATGCGAGCAAAACCTAAGAGTTCAGTTTTTACCAACGGCAACAATCATAAATGAATCTTTCAGCACCTACACAATGTTGACATCTATAGTTATATTTTGATAAACAATCATAAATTAATCTTTCAGCACATACACAATGTTGACATCTATAATTATATTTTGATAGCACATACACAATGTTGACATCTATAATTATATTTTGATAAACAATCATAAATTAATCTTTCAAAACATACACATTGTTGACATTTGTGACCTGTGCTGGCAAAATGAGTCACAATGAGGAAATTTTTAAAACTGAGTTATTGTTATTTACACATTCTCCATCTAAAGACCTTCAAAATGATATATGGTTTGTTGGAATCGGACAGAAAATGACCGAGTTACATCCGATTGAAGTCGACCAAGTTTGAGGGTCAGTTTTGAGAAAAAACAGCTTAAAGTTTACTGTTCCAGAACAGAATGTTCCAAAACAAAACTCCATAGCAACCATACCTTAAAAGTCCTTGTAGCAACACCAAAATTGGTACAATTAAAGTCAAATCCCATGTCTAAAGGAAAAATATATATTCAACTCTATTGAAAACGGTTATGTACAAAAATTTCAACACTGTTATGTCACAGTTTTTTTGTTCACTGGTCAGTTTGTCAGCTGTTCAGCTGTCCGTAATATTCCTGACCAGCAGCACTAAGAAGATTCGCCGACTGCAGTGAATTTAGCGCACTTGCAACCGCCTGTGTACCCTCTCCACCTTCTAAATCCATTACGGAATGTAAAACAGTAACTTATCCACAAAAATAATAATTGAATGTTCGAAAATCACCTTTTTTCACCAAATATTCCGCTTGAATTACTGTGTGTTGTTTTTCATCAGGGCGCTGCCATGATACCACAATGCACCGCGCGGGGTGATTCAACCAATGAGGGTACGCCTCACAGCGACCGCTTAGCAACAAGCCGGATTTGTTTACGTCGGGACAGGTTTAAAAACTCGAATTCTATTGGTTCAGAATGGCGTCATCGGGAATTCCATGCTCATTTTTAGAAAGTACCGGGTAGGTAAACTTGGCGTCACAATGATACCAAATATGGCTAGGGGGATTCCCCCTTATTGCCGCAAGTGAGCGTTGAAAACACTTGATTTTCTCAAGGAATTTTAACACAAAGGACTAATTTCTGAAGACATACCTCATACAAAACCTTCAAATAAAGGTGATTTAAGATGTTTTCTTGCTATTTCGATGATTGGGATCGCTAGATTGTGGCTTTATGGACTCATTTTTGTGAAAATCTCAATTTCAACCAAGATACATTTTTTTCACTTATTTGCCTGTAGGTCAAAATTAGCCTGTGCGTATTCCGACTCATTTTGCCAGCACGGGTCACATTTATAGTTATATTTTAATAAACAAGAATCTTTCAACACATACACAATGTTGACATTTATAGTTTTATTTTGATAAAGATGGGAAAAACGAGCTCAAATCTTTAACTGCCTAAGTACCGTACTAACCAATATTTGAAACGTTAAAAGCTTAGCCATTAAACATTTTGGTCACAATAACGGGGTACAGCATTTTCAAGTTGTAAATTCTCGACATGAAGCGATCACTCCAGCAGCACTGAGAGCAAACTCGGCCAAACTGCTTCTAGGTAATATTGCAACGTTTAATGCCAACAAAGGAATTAAAAATCCAACTAGACAGAAATTACCAGCTCCTTATTAAACATCACAATAATAAAAAAGATTTAATTATTAAAAAACGATTGATATTTGTTACCACCCAAAAGTACCAAAATTGGTACTGTTGAGTACCGTTGTGGATGATACCGGGAATTAGTATTGTATCGATTCAAATGTGAACGGTACTTATCCCTACTGTAGGACGATGCTAAACATGTTACATGGAGTAAGAGCAAGCAGGAGCAGAATAGCCAATATAGCTATAAAATAGCAAGAAACAAGAGAAAGAATAAGTGCTTAATAAAATTTAAGAAGAGCGATACAGCAGAAAGTGAGTAGAAATTTACTTGAAATTAGGAAGTTAATAAGAGTTATGGAGAGGATAATATAACTGTTTTGCTGCTCTGTTATCAACAGCAGTCAGGCATACACATTAGTGATGTATGGATTGATACCAAAATATTGATTTTATGCTCTAACGTCGATTCTCAAATCAAAAATATTGATACGTCTGATACTAGTTATTTGAGATAATGTATATCATTAACAGGATTAGTGTGAAGTAAATAATTGCGATTGGTGGAACCTTTTTCTTCCTCCTAGCTAAGTACGTATGTGGCACATTGCAGGGTTCCCCCAGATTGCCAACATACCAGTGGGGGCGTGGCTCGGGGCATAGTCAACATGATGTCATCATATCATTTGCATAATCAGCGATGATGCATACATTTTCTTTAAAAAGGCTGATTTATATTTATATTATATTTATTTTATAATATATATCATATATTTATGTATATGATACATACATTTAAAAACAAATCTGTTTTAGATTAGTATTAACATATTTTTTTAATATCGTTATGCTCTATTTTTCATTTGCTGCTTGTTGTACATTGTACTGTGTTGAGAATTGTTCAAGTTTCTAGAGACTTCTCCAATCCTTTTAGTGACTGTGGCACAGTTGCATACACGTTACGTGCCTTGTGTTTACGTAAGTGAGTTGACAAATAAAGCTAATGTCCATGTCTCCTCTATTTTAACAGATACAAAGATGTATTACCGTATTTTCCGGACAATAGAGCGCACTAGTATATAAGCCGCACCCAATACATTTTAGGAAAACAATGTTTTTCCCTATATATTAGCCCACAGATCTATACGTTGTGAAATTAGTTATTTACACAGAAATATTTTGTAAATGTTTATTTACATACCTTAACTGTTTCCAAACGGTGTCTGTAAGATGGCAGTAAAAAGGCTGATCAAACAAAACAGAAGTCATCGTCATGGACCCACTAGCTGTGCAAGCTAGCTCTCCAATCAGCTAAACGGACTCAAAGCGTTTTGGTGAATTTACTGAGGAATTTTTGAAAATGAAACAACACAAAAATAATGTCATTGTAAGTTAATAATACTAGCACAGACACTTGTAAACGTGTTAGCATATTAGCTAATGCTAACAACGCTCGCTTGATTACATTAGGATAACATATTAAAATATGCATGAAAACACTCGTACAGACATCCCACACGGGACGCTAATTTAGTAAGTAAGAATTGTTTTAGTTGTATTGTAAAACTTACACACGTTGTTTGGAGTGATGAATGAAGAATCCATACGATCTTTCATCGGTCTTTCCTCGTCTCCCAAGTGCTACATACGCTTTGTCATATTCAGATACGGGGATAAAAAGCATGTTCCACAAAGTCACAAGGCCCACCCCCCAGGGACTGTTTTACAGTATTGTCGTCTCTCTGGAGACGCTACATACAGAGTTGAATAAATGTAATAAAATGGCAATAAACACAAAAATGTTGTTTTTCCCACTGGGGAAAAATTACTTTAAGGTGGTCAATATTTTTTTAAGTAAATTTTTTGCTCTATTTTTTGTTTAGTAAGTTAAGAGAACTAAAAGTTATTTACCCTCCAATTACAGTACAATGGTAAACACTTCTACAGTAATGATAAATAACTTGATATCCTTTAAAATGGTTACTTGCATTATTATTATGAATTATAATTATAAACATTGTATAGTTTTTATCAATTCTTTCTTCAGTTTAAGAGCGTTGATGTCGACAAAAGCTCGGCGTCAGTTTACATAGACAAATATTTTGAAAGGTAATTACTGCATATTGTTCTAATGTGTGGCACTTTGAGACAGGAGTATGTTGAAAAGTAACATGTCTTCATTCACTCCTTATTTTTGCACTTTTATGCATTTTTATGTTCAAAATATACAAATCGCAAATCTAGGACACTATTATAAATGATAAATGGGTTATACTTGTATAGCGCTTTTCTACCTTCAAGGTACTCAAAGCGCTTTGACAGTATTTCCACATTCACCCATTCACACACACATTCACACACTGATGGCGGGAGCTGCCATGCAAGGCGCTAACCAGCAGCCATCAGGAGCAAGGGTGAAGTGTCTTGCCCAAGGACACAACGGACGTGACTAGGATGGTAGAAGGTGGGGAAAACTTAGTTTGACACTAATAAACTTAGTTTGACACTATTAAACTTAGTTTGACACTATTAAACTTAGTTTGACACTATTAAACTTAGTTTGACGCTATTAAACTTAGTTTGACGCTATTAAACGTAGTTTGACGCTATTAAACGTAGTTGGACGCTATTAAACATAGTTTGATGCTATTAAGCGTAAATGTATAAAATATAAAAATGGCAAATCGAGTCACAATTCTGGAGCTAAAACTCTCAATCTGTTTTTTTTCTCAAAATGGTGCAGCCCTATTCCCAAACATCCATAATAACATTATCTACTAAAATAATGTATTATTAATAGTCGTCATGAGTGTGACGTCCTCTACCTGGCCTTCCTCCTCCAGGAGATTCCCGTGGACCAGGTGGACCTGGACAAGGACAGTGAACTTCTCATCCCAGTCGCTCATTTCCACAAGGAAGTTTTCGGCACCTTTGGGATTCCCTTCTTGCTGAAAATCCGACAGGTGTGCACACCTTCCCTCCTCATCTGATCCCTTCAGTCCCTCCTTCTTCCTCACCTCTCTGCCTCTTCCTCCCTCCAGGGCGAGTCTTTTAGGGAGGTGATGAGGAGGATCCAGACTATGTTGGATATCCAGGAGAAAGAGTTTGAAAAGGTGTGACACTCGCACGTTATATATATCCGTATTCAAGTGGTACATTCACTCATTCATCTTTTCTCCATCCTGCAGTTCAAGTTTGCCATTGTGATGATGGGTCGGCATCAGTACATCACTGAAGACGAGTACGAGGTCAACCTAAAGGACTTCGAACCACAGCCAGGTACTCGTCACTTGTTTACTGCAATACCCTTTTATTCTTCTGTCTAATTAGATCCGATATCAGTCGATATCGATACTGATATTTTTTATGACCTATGGAAAATAAGAAGCAGGAGAAAAATGTATTTTATTGTTATTATAATCTCTCAGGTGTCAAGGAAGAAAGGAAATGCCAACACAAGCATGGAAAACACTCCATTTCAAATCACAATGAACACTTAACAATAGGCTCTTAAAATTCAAGTGTAAAAATAAGAAATGTTTCATAAAGTGTAAGAAAATAGTGCAAAGTGTGAAAACGTAAACATAGAGAAACCTGAGAAGTATTTTCTGCAGGGTTAGTGCTAGAAAATAATGGCTGTGTAACATTATTTTGCCATGTTAACTATGGAATTGACATTTTGTTATGCAGTAGTTATTTAAATATGATTTCAATTATTATTGACATTTTTATAACCTATTGAAAATAAGGAGCAGAATGTTTTTTTTTTTTTTTTAAATGTAACCTTCCTCTGATTATAATCCCTCAGCTATCAAGGCAGAAAGGAAATGTCAACACAAGCATGGAAAACATTCAATGTCAACAAAATAGTAAAATCACATTAAGCACTTAAAAATAAGCTCTTAAAAATAGGGAATATGTAAGAAATGCTTCATAAAATGTAAGAAAATAGTGTGAAAATGTAAACATGAAACCTGAGAAGAACTATTTTCTGTAAGTTTAGTGTAGGAAGTTAGAGCTGTGGTCTAAAGGGTGAGTGCAGCTAAGGTGGTGTGGTATTAGCGCTCTTGCCTTGCATCATTTACAGACCACATTTGTCTGACTACGGTCCCTTTGAAAACATGCAAAAAAGTGCCATACTGTCCAGGTGACTTTCCTCTTTTGTCCACAATGTATCCGCTCTCTCCAACACAAGGCATGTACCGTATTTTTCGGACTATAAGTCGCAGTTTTTTTCATAGTTTGGCCGGGGGTGCGACTTATACTCAGGAGCGAATTATGTGTGAAATTATTAACACATTACCGTAAAATATCAAATAATATTATTTAGCTCATTCACGTAAGAGACTAGACGAATAAGATTTCATGGGATTTAGCGTTTAGGAGAGACAGATTGTTTGGTAAACGTATAGCATGTTCTATATGTTATAGTTATTTGAATGACTCCTACCATAATATGTTACGTTAACATACCAGGCACGTTCTCAGTTGGTTATTTATGCGTCATATAACGTACAATTATCCAGCCTGTTGTTCACTATTCTTTATTTATTTTAAATTGCCTTTCAAATGTCTATTCTTGGTGTTGGGTTTTATCAAATACATTTCCCCAAAATAATGCAATTTATACTCCAGTAATGATAAATGCGACTTATGTTTTTTTTCCTTTATTATGCATTTTTGGCCGGTGCGACTTATACTCCGGAGCGACTTATAGTCTGAAAAATTCGGTATACCGAATTTGGTAGTTTTATAGGCATATATCGAATGTTGACATTTTCAACACCAACAAAGCAAGTGTGATTGGTAGAAAACACTCCAAATTAAACTAAGGCTCCTTTCCAAACTTCAACTAAGATGCACGTTACAATCAAACAGCTGGTGTGTAATAAGCACGAAACTTACAGTATAAACACTTTGTAGGGTGCAACATAACACATCCAGCTTTGCGGAAAAATCTACTTCCTAGTTAGACAACATATAGATAGCCTAGACCAGTGGTTGTCAAACTCTGTTTACCATGTACCACCATAATGAGTAACTTGGCCCCGTATCGGTTCAAATGTGAACAGTATGCCTCCCCATACAGTACTCACTCCATGCAAGGAATCAACCACACATGATAGTTAATACTGTTACCTGATTGGCTGTTGGCGTGTCAGTGATCACTTCCTGCGTTGCTCAGTTACCAGAGAGCGAGTGTTTTTGTTCATGCAACCAACCTTGCTTCCATACTTCCGCTTTCCTCCCACCAAGAAGAAAACATTTATTGAATCTATTTTTTATTGATACCGATTACATGTCTATCGCATTATGTTGATACCGTTTTATCGCCCAGACCTTTTTTTAAATAAAACCAAGATATTCTTGTAAGAAGCACAACTGATACAGTAATGGTGGATTATTGTGATAAATAAAATATTATGGGTAGTTCAAAACAACGCACACTCAAACAAAAACATAAAATTTGATGCCTGGATTATTTGAACCTTTCACATCTAGTATTTATGTACAAGTCTAGTATTGATGATCCTTGGTGTCAACTTTAAAAAAAGATATTACATTTGCTGACTCTGCTGTGTGTTCACTATTAAACGCAGTTTGATACTATTAAACATGCTGTAGGACTGATTGTATCACACATGATATCACACACAAGTAAACATGCTGCAGGACTGCTTGTATCGCACATTATATCACACAAGTAAACATGCTGCAGGGCTGCTTGTATCGCACATATATCACACACAAGTAAACATGCTGCAGGACTGCTTGTATCGCACACAAGTAAACATGCTGCAGGACTGCTTGTATCGCACATATCACACACAAGTAGACACACTGCAGGACTGCTTGTATCGCACATATCACACAAGTAGACACACTGCAGGACTGCTTCTATCGCACATATCACACAAGTAAACATGCTGCAGGACTGCTTGTATCGCACATAACACACAAGTAAACACTCTGCAGGACTGCTTGTATTGCACACAAACACGCTGCAGGACTGCTTGTATCGCGCATGATATCACACACAAATAAACATGCTGCAGGACTGCTTGTATCACACATGATATCACACAAGTAAACACGCTGCAGGACTGCTTGTATCGCACATGATATCACACAAGTAAACACGCTGCATGACTGCTTGTATTGCACATGATATCACACACAAGTAGACACACAGCAGTACTGCTTGTATCGCACATATCACAGACAACTAAACACTGCAGCAACTTGCTGCAGGACTGCTTGTATCGCACATGATATCGCAAACAAGTAAACATGCTGCAGGACTGCTTGTATCGCACATGATATCACACACAAGTAAACATGCTGCATGACTGCTTGTATCGCACATAACACACAAGTAAACACTGCAGGACTGCTTGTATCACACATTATATAACACAAGTAAACACGCTGCAGGACGGCTTGTATTGCACATGATATTACACACAAGTAAACACTACAGGACTGCTTGTATCGCACATTATATCGCACCCATACATGCTGCAGGACTGCTTGTATCGCGCATGGTATCACACACAAGTAAACATGCTGCAGGACTGCTTGTATCACACATGATATCACACAAGTAAACACGCTGCAGGACTGCTTGTATTGCACATATCACACAGACAACTAAACACTGCAGGACTGCTTGTATCGCACACGATATCACACACAAGCGAACTTGCTGCAGAACTGCTTGTATCGCACATGATATCACAAGTCAACACGCTGCAGGACTGCTTGTATCGCACACAAGTAAACATGCTGCAGTACTGCTTGTATCGCACATATCACACACAAGTAAACACGCTGTAGGACTGCTTGTATCGCACATATCACACAAGTAAACACGCTGCAGGACTGCTTGTATCGCACATATCACACAAGTAAACACGCTGCAGGACTGCTTGTATCGCACATATCACACAGACAAGTAAACACTCTGCAGGACTGCTTGTATCGCACACGATATCACACACAAGTGAACTTGCTGCAGAACTGCTTGTATTGCACATGATATCACACACATTTTTGCTCCAATGTCTATTTCTGTGATTGTCTCACACCTGTCTTCTCCCCCCACAGGCAACATGTCACACCCACGTCCCTGGCTGGGCTTGGATCATTTCAACAAAGCTCCAAAGAGAGGCCGATACACCTACTTGGAGAAGGCCATCAAGATCCACAACTGAAGCAGCCGTCCTCCTCCTCCTCTCACTGCTCCTCACCGTAACTGACTGTAACCCAGCGTGTGTGTGCGTGTTCGTGTGTGTTCGCGTGTGTGAGTGTGTGCCTGCGTGTGTGCCTGCGTGTGTGCCTGCGTGTGTGTGTGTGTGTGTGTGTGTGTGCGTGTGTGTGTGTGTGTGCGTGTGTGTGTGTGTCTGTCCCTACCCCGCCTGGAACCCAACAAGCACCACCTGGCAGCGTCTTCAGCCCATGGAATATTTCTTCTGAAATATTCCTTCATTAAACTTTATTATTTTTAGCCAACCTTCACATGACCAACCTTTTTATTTTATTTTTTTTTGTCCCAGGGCTTCTCTAAGGGAGCGAGGCAAAAGTGTTTGACTAAGCAGAGAGTGAATATTCTAGCACCGTGTATAGAACTATAAATATACATCCTCCTCTCCTCTTTTGTTGGAGTTCCAAGGTCTGCCGTGAGTGGACAAAGGCCACTCCCCCACACCGTTAGTCCGTAACAGCATCAACAAGAATGGAAGTGCTGGCGTCCATCCTCTTTTTACCGAGCCTGAGTGTGCTTACTTTCTCTGCTCCCTTTTTAGTGCCACACAAGCACGTCTTTCTCACTTAGTTTTGTTGGGAGCCAAAAAAGAAAAATCTAATAAAAACAACTTTTTGTCTTTCTGCAGAACTTGTATTGTTATAAAGTAATAAGAATCCACTGCATATGTTTAAAAAAAAAATAAACGTGGGAAAAATGAGGAAGAAATTGTGTGTATTTCATCTTAATTTCTCAGGATTGGAAAATGTTTGGGTTTTTTTTTTATCCCAAAATCGTCCTTTGCTCTTTTCCCTCCATCCCGCACAGTGTCGCCCCCTGGTGGCTGGCAGCAGTAAGTGCTTGGTAGGCAGCAGTCAAAAAGCATGAAATGATTGTTTGCTTTTCTCCTCCCAGCACCAAGACCACATGACGAATTGTACATTTCAAAAAGTGTAAAATGTCGATACAGAAGGAGCTGGTTGTTTATATTTCTTTTGTGTAGCTTTTTGTTGGCGTTCTAATGTACCGTTTTGTTCCATTTCTGGATTTGTTTTCCCAACTAAACACATCAGGTTTTGTTGTCTCTAAGTGCAGAGACGAGCTGCAGAATCTTGTTTTCATGGTTTCACTTTCAAGTCCTCCGTGTAGCAGCGACTCTTCCTGTATATTATTGCCTTTTTGCTGGAAAATGTATGTTGAATAAAATTTTCTACAAAAACACAGCAAGTGCTTGATGATGACCTTTAATGATGTCACAAGGTTGGGATCCTGTGGAGATCAGGGACGTGTTTGTCTGTTTCACAAACCCAAAAAAGGTTTCAAAAAAACAAAATTTTGCACAAACAATTTTTTTTTACATAAGAATCAAAACATTTTTGCAAAAAAAGTTGCACAAACACAAAAATGCATCACCACCACAAAAATGTTTGACTTTCTTTTTGTTTTTTACACAAATTCAAATATATCACAAACTCAAAAGGTTTCAAAAACAATGTTTCTTAAACCCCAAAATATTTCACAAATTCAAACAATGTTTCTCAACTCAAAAAATGGTTTCAAAAACCCAAAAATGTTTCACAAATTCAAAAATGTTTAACCAACACAAAAAAATGGGGTGGTGTGGTATTAGCGCTCTTGCCTTGCATCATTTACAGACCACATTTATCTGACTACGGTCCCTTTGAAAACATGCAAAAAAGTGCCATACTGTCCAGGTGACTTTCCTCTTTTGTCCACAATTTATCCGCTCTCTGCAGCACAAGGCATGTATACCGAATTTGGTACTTTTATAGGCACAGATCGAATGTTGACATTTTCAACACCAACAAAGCAAGTGTGATTGGTAGAAAACACTACAAATCAAACTAAGGCTCCTTTCCAAAAGGCGCTAGCTTGATGCTAATTTACATTGGATTTGCATTAGACAGGCTACTGTTAGCGATTTGAAATGGCTATTTTAACACCTCCAAATTTGGCAAAGGAAACTTCAACTAAGATGCACGTTACAATCAAACAGCTGGTGTGTAATAAGCACAAAACTTACAGTATAAACACTTTGTAGGGTGCAACATAACACATCCATCCATCCATCTTCTTCCGCTTATCCGAGGTCTGGTCGCGGGGGCAGCAGCCTAAGCAGGGAAGCCCAGACTTGACTCTCCCCAGCCACTTCGTCCAGCTCTTCCCGGGGGATCCCGAGGTGTTCCCAGGCCAGCCGGGAGACATAGTCTTCCCAACGTGTCCTGGGTCTTCCCCGTGGCCTTCTACCGGTCGGACATGCCCTAAACACCTCCCTAGGGAGGCGTTCGGGTGGCATCTTGACCAGATACCCGAACCACCTCATCTGGTTCCTCTCGATGTGGAGGGGCAGCGGCTTTACTTTGAGCTCCCCCCGGATGGCAGAGCTTCTCACCCTATCTCTAAGGGAGAGTGGAGGAAACTCATTTTGGCCGCTTGTACCCGAGATCTTGTCTTTTCGTTCATAACCCAAAGCTCATTACCATAGGTGAGGATGGGAATGTAGATCGACCGGTAAATCGAGAGCTTTGCCTTCCGGCTCAGCTCTTTCTTCACCACAACGGATCGATACAGCGTCCGCATTACTGAAGACACCGCACCGATCCGCCTGTCGATCTTACGATCCACTCTTCCCTCACTCGTGAACAAGACTCCGAGGTACTTGAACTCCTCCACTTGGGGCAGGGTCTCCTCCCCAACCCGGAGATGGCACTCCACCCTTTTCCGGGCGAGAACCATGGACTCATGGGACGGTATAGCTCGGTTGGTAGAGCGGCCGTGCCAGCAACTTGAGGGTTCCAGGTTAGATCCCCGCTTCCGCCATCCTAGTCACTGCCGTTGTGTCCTTGGGCAAGACACTTTGCCCACCTGCTCCCAGTGCCACCCACACTGGTTTAAATGTAACTTAGATATTGGGTTTCACAATGTAAAGCGCTTTGAGTCACTTGAGAAAAAGCGCTATATAAATGTAATTCACTTCACTTCACTTCACTCAGACTTGGAGGTGCTAATTCTCACCCCAGTCACTTCACACTCGGCTGCGAACCGATCCAGTGATAGCTTAAGATCCTGGCCAGATGTAGCCATTAGGACCACATCATCTGCAAAAAGCAGAGACCTAATCCTGCAGCCACCAAACCGGATCCCCTCAACGCAGGGGCGCCGCTAGGGATTTTGGGCCCCATGAAAAGAATCTTTACAGGGCCCCCTGTATTATAATTTCATCATCATTAGGGGCCTCTCTGGGCCCCCCTCCATCATGGGCCCCTAGAATCCGTCTCCTTTACCCCCCCTTTTCGGCGTCCCTGCCTCAACGCCCTGACTGTGCATAGAAATTCTGTCCATAAAAGTTATGAACAAAATCGGTGACAAAGGGCAGCCTTGGAGTCCAACCCTCACTGGAAACTTGTCCGACTTACTGCCGGCAATGCGGACCAAGCTCTGACACTGATCGTACAGGGAGCAGACCGCCACAATCAGACAGTCCGATACCCCATACTCTCTGAGCACTCCCCACAGGACTTCCAGAGGAACACGGTCGAATGCCTTCTCCAAGTCCACAAAGCACATGTAGACTGGTTCAGCAAACTCCCATGCACCCTCAAGGACCCTGCCGAGAGTATAGAGCTGGTCCACAGTTCCACGACCAGGACGAAAACCACACTGTTCCTCCTGAATCCGAGGTTCGACTATCCGGCGTAGCCTCCTCTCCAGCACACCTGAATAGACCTTACCGGGAAGGCTGAGGAGTGTGATCCCACGATAGTTGGAACACACCCTCCGGTTCCCCTTCTTAAAGAGAAGAACCACCACCCCGGTCTGCCAATCCAGAGCTACCACCCCCGAGCCTTAAGGAACTCTGGGCGGATCTCATCCACCCCCGGGGCCTTGCCACTGAGGAGCTTTTTAACTATCTCAGCAACCTCATCCCCAGAAATAGGAGAGCCCACCACATATTCCCCAGGCACTGCTTCCTCATAGGGAGACGTGTTGGTGGGATTGAGGAGGTCTTCGAAGTATTCCCTCCACCGATCTACAACATCCGCAGTCGAGGTCAGCAGAACACCATCCTCACCATACACGGTGTTGATAGTGCACTGCTTCCCCTTCCTGAGGCGGCAGATGGTGGTCCAGAATCGCTTTGAAGCCGTCCGGAAGTCGTTTTCCATGGCTTCCCCGAACTCCTCCCATGTCCGAGTTTTTTCCTCCGCGACCACTGAAGCCGCACACCGCTTGGCCTGTCGGTACCTGTCCGCTGCCTCAGGAGTCCTATGAGCCAAAAGAACCCGATAGGACTCCTTCTTCAGCTTGACGGCATCTCTCACCGCCGGTGTCCACCAACGGGTTGTAGGATTACCGCCACGACAGGCACCAACTACCTTGCAGCCACAGCTCCAATCAGCCGCCTCGACAATAGAGGTGTGGAACATGGTCCACTCGGACTCATTGTCCAGCACCTCCCTCGTGACATGTTCAAAGTTCTTCCGGAGGTGGGAATTGAAACTCTTTCTGACAGGAGACTCTGGCTGCTAGACATTCCCAGCAGACCCTCACAATGCGTTTGGGCCTGCCAGGTCTGTCCGGCATCCTCCCCCACCATCGCAGCCAACTCACCACCAGGTGGTGATCGGTAGAAAGTTCCGCCCCCTTCTTCACCCAAGTGTCCAGAACATCCATCCATCCATTTTCTACCGCTTGTCCCGCTTGAGGCCGCAAATCCGATGACACAACTACAAAGTCGATCATGGATCTGCGGCCTAGGGTGTCCTGGTGCCAAGTGCACATATGGACACCCTTATGTTTGAACATGGTGTTTGTTATGGACAATCTGTGACGAGCACAAAAGTCCAATAACACATCCAGCTTTGTGGAAAAATCTACTTCCTAGTTAGGCAACATATAGATAGCCTAGACCAGTGGTTGTCAAACTCTGTTTACCATGTACCACCATAATGAGTAACTTGGCCCCGTATCGGTTCAAATGTGAACAGTATGCCTCCCCATACAGTACTCACTCCATGCAAGGAATCAACCACACATGATAGTTAATACTGTTATCTGATTGGCTGTTGGCGTGTCAGTGATCACTTCCTGCGTTGCTCAGTTACCAGAGAGCGAGTGTTTTTGTTCATGCAACCAACCTTGCTTCCATACTTCCGCTTTCCTCCCACCAAGAAGAAAACATTTATTGAATCTATTTTTTATTGATACCGATTACATGTCTATCGCATTATGTTGATACCGTTTTATCGCCCAGACCTTTTTTTTAAATAAAACCAAGACATTCTTGTAAGAAGCACAACTGATACAGTAATGGTGGATTATTGTGATAAATAAGATATTCTGGGTAGTTCAAAACAACGCACACTCAAACAAAAGCATGAAATTTGATGCCTGGATTATTTGAACCTTTCACATCTAGTATTTATGTACAAGTCTAGTATTTATGTACAAGTCTAGTATTTATGTACAAGTCTAGTACTTTTGCACAAGTCTAGTACTTTTGTACAAGTCTAGTACTTATGTACAAGTCTCGTATTTATGTACAAGTCTAATATTGATGATCCTTGGTGTCAACTTTAAAAAAGGATATTACATTTGCTGACTCTGTTGTGTGTTCACTATTAAACGCAGTTTGACACTATTAAACAAAAACCCAAAAATGTTTCACAAATTCAAAGATTTGTTCAGAAACTCAAATGTTTCAGAAACTCAAATATTTCCCAAACTCAAATATTTCCCAAACTCAAAAATGTTTCACAAACTCCAAAAATGGTTTCAAAAACCCATAAATGTTTCTTAAACCCAAAAATTTTTCACAAATTAAATTTTTTTTTCACAAACTCAAATGTTTCACAAACTACATTTTTTTTTGACAAACTCAAAAAATGTTTGACAAACTCAAAAATGTTTGATAAACCCCAAAAAGGTTTGAAAAACACAAAAATGTTTGACCAACGCACACAAATGTTACACAAACTCAAACATTTTTCACAAATTTAAAAAAAGGTTTCAAAAACGCAAAAATGTTTCTTAAACTCAAACATGTTCCACAAACTCAAAAAAAGGTTTCACAAAGTCAAAAAAGGTTTTCAAAAACACAAACATGTTTGACAAACACAAAAACATGTTTCACAAATCCAAAAATGTTTGACAAACTCAAAAGTTTCACAAACTATTTTTTTTTTCAAAAAACACAAAAATGTTTTAAAAACAAAGAAATGTTTCACAAGCTCAAAAATGTTTCACAGACTCAAAAATGATTTAAAAAACACAAACATGTTTGACGAACACAAAAAAATGTTTTGACAAACTCACATGTTTCAGAAACTACTTTTTTTTTTAAAAACACAAAAATGTTTTAAAAATAAAATGTTTCACAAACTCTATTTTTTTCCAAAACAAAAAATATTTTTAAAAACAAAAAAATGTTTCACAATTTTTTTTCAAAAACACAAACATATGTTAAAAACAAAATGTTTCACAAACTCATAAAAAGGTTTCACAATTTCAATTTTTTTTTCAAAAACTTAAAAAAATGTTTTAAAAATTTAAAAAAATGTTTTACAAACTTAAACAAAATGTTTCACAAACTCAAAAATTGTTTACCTAAATTAACAAAAGTTTAACAAACAAACAAATATTTGACAAACACAAACATGTTTGACGAACAAAAAAATGTTTGACAAACACAAACATGTTTGACAAACACAAACATGTTTGACAAACAAAAAAATGTTTGACAAACACAAACATGTTTGAAAAACACAAAAACATGTTACACAAACACAAACAGAAGTTGGTGGAGTTTTGACAGTAATTTCCCTCCATATCATACTACTAGTAATTATACTGGTGATTTTTACTACTAGTAATTATACTGGTGATTATTACTACTGGTAATTATACTGGTGATTTTTAGTAATAATAATTATACTGGTGATTATTACTACTAGTAATTATACTGATGATTTTTATTACTAGTAATTAATTATACTGGTGATTATTACTACTAGTAATAAATTATACTGGTGATTATTACTACTAGTAATTATACTGGTGATTATTACTACTGGTAATTAATTATACTGGGGATTTTTACAAATTCAAAAGTGTGAGTAATCTCATTTTGAAAATGTAGCGTTAAAGGGTGTAAAAAAAACAGATTTTCGAATGAATTGTGATTCTTGTTTGTGACAATTCTTAATCGATTCAAAAAACTTTTTTTGTGTAAATCTATTTTTTTTTAATCAGTCCTGTCCAGTCATTTACACAAATCATATTTGCACCTGGGGATAGGTTGATTGGCAACACTAAATTGGCCCTAGTGTGTGAGTGTGAGTGTAAATGTTGTCTATCTGTGTTGGCCCTGTGGTGAGGTGGCGACTTGTCCAGGGTGTACTCCGCCTTCCACCCGATTGTAGCTGAGATAGGCTCCAGCGCCCCCCACAACCCCGAAGGGAATAAGCGGTAGAAAATGGATGGATGGATATTGTTGAAGTAGATGGCCATATTGTTGATGTAGATGATCATATTGTTGATGTACAAACCCCGTTTCCATATGAGTTGGGAAATTGTGTTAGATGTAAATATAAACGGAATACAATGATTTGCAAATCCTTTTCAACCCATATTCAATTGAATGCACTACAAAGACAAGATATTTGATGTTCAAACCCATAAACTTTTTTTTTTTTTTTGCAAATAATAATTAACTTAGAATTTCATGGCTGCAACACGTGCCAAAGTAGTTGGGAAAGGGCATGTTCACCACTGTGTTACATGGCCTTTCCTTTTAACAACACTCAGTAAACGTTTGGGAACTGAGGAGACACATTTTTGAAGCCTCTCAGGTGGAATTCTTTTCCTCTTTGGTTCGGAGGACAGGACGTCCACAGTTTCCAAAAATAATTTGAAATGTGGACTCGTCAGACCACAGAACACTTTTTCACTTTGTGTCAGTCCATCTTAGATGAGCTCAGGCCCAGCGAAGCCGACGACGTTTCTGGGTGTTGTTGATAAACGGTTTTCGCCTTGCATAGGAAAGTTTTAACTTGCACTTACAGATGTAGCGACCAACTGTAGTTACTGACAGTGGGTTTATGAAGTGTTCCTGAGCCCATGTGGTGATATCCTTTACACACTGATGTCGCTTGTTGATGCAGTACAGCCTGAGGGATTGAAGGTCACGGGCTTAGCTGCTTACGTGCAGTGATTTCTCTAGATCAGGGGTCACCAACCTTTTTGAAACCAAGGGCTACTTCTTGGGTACTGATTACTGCGAAGGGCTACCAGTTAGATACACACTTAAATAAATTGCCAGAAGTAGCCAATTTGCTCAATTTACCTTTAACTCTGTTATTATTAATAATTAATGATATTTATCTTTGTGGAAACACTGATCATCTTAATGATTTCTCACAATAAATATATATAGAAACAGATAAATATCAATATGCAACACTTTATTTTTATATTTTCTCTAAGTGCACATTTTTCAAATTGAACATTTTCAAATGATCACTTCTAAGACAGTCTTCTGAAATCACAATATCCCATTTTAACTAGCTAGCCACTAACATTTTTTAACAAATCATGAATTACTTTGCACCATGTTTGTACAAATAATAACTCATGTAAAATACAAAAGTAAACTCTCAAATTTTTAAATCATGTCACACTTTGAACTGGACACCAAATCTGTTATCTGTTTCTTTGTCAGTTAGTGGGAAGCCTGGCATTGCATGCTGTTAACTAGTGAGTTGTACTCTGGTGTGTAACTTGACACTGCAACTCTGAGTGAGTCTTGCAGATGTGCATCAGTGAGGCGTGTTCTGTGTTTGTTCTTGATGAAGTTCATGTCAGAAAAGGCTGATTCACAAAGATAAGATTTTTCCTCATTGTTTGCGGAACCTTCTTAATCTTTTGGACATATTTTCACAGCAATCTGGCCTTAAGCTTAATTATGATAAATGTAAAATGTTAAGGATCGGAAATCTAAAGGGAACGTCCTTTCGAATGGAATGCAAAGTGCCTGTTTTGTGGACAGATGGACCAGTTAACATACTTGGTGTTGTTGTCCCAGAAAATCTGGAAGATCTAGGCTCAGTAAATTATGATAATCGACTAAGAAAGATGGACACAATTATGCAATTATGGAAAGGGAAATCCCTAACCTTGTATGGTAAAATGTCTATTGCCAACTCGTTAATTATTCCTCAATTTATTTATTTGTTTTTGTCATTACCAGCTCCATCACAAAACTTTTTTAAGATTTATGAGTGGAGGGTCTTCGATTTTGTCTGGAACGGCAAACCAGAAAAGATTAAAAGAAAGGTTTTGTACAAAGAGTATGAATATGGGGGCCGGAACTTCTCAACCTTGAAGCTATGTGTCTGTCTTTAAAAGCATCAATTGTTCCAAAGATGTATTTAAACATTGAGTGGTACACAAATGTCCTGTTGGACAAAAAACATGTACTGTATCAAAATAAATTGTATCCTTTTTTACAAGCGATCCCCTCCCAGAGAGTCTGCTGGGAAACATGGCGGGGTTCATAAAGGAAACAATCCACTCATAGTGGTGTTTTCAATGTTATGTGCCAGAAAAAAGAGACAATATTTTGCAGCAGTTAATATGGATGAACTCTAAAATTGTAATAGATGGAAAGCCTTTCTTTTGGAAAAATATGTTTGAAAGAGGAATAATTTTTGTCAATGATATTATCAATGAGAATGGTAAAATTATGAAGTATGATGAATTTAGAGCTATGTATGGTGATGCTTGCTCAAGCTTTTCATTTTATCAACTAACTGGAGTAATTGGGAAAAGATGGAAACAAATAATTAATTATGGAACTACTAAATTATTAGTTTGTAAACCTCTAATAAGAAATTCTAGTTGGCAAAAAGGAACTAAAATAAATAGAAAAATATATAATTTTTATTTAATAAAGAAATCTTTGAAGGCTGCCTCATACAACACAAATGGAAAATGGGAGGACTTTTTTGACTGCCCGTTGCCATGGGATGCCATATTCAAACTAATCTATAAAACCACTATCGATGTGCAAAATCGTTATTTTCAAATTAAAGTTATTTATAACTTCTTACCCACAGGGAAAATGTTAAAATTATGGAATATGACAGAGTCAGATGATTGCCGATTTTGTTGTCAGGAGCCTGAATCCACCCTGCATTTGTTTTGGTATTGTCATATTGTGTCTTTGTTTTGGGTGGAAGTTGAAAAAATGTGTTTAAGGATTGGTTTGTTTATGAAGCTTAATGTGGTTTCTGTTATTTTAGGAGAGTTCATTGACAATCATGATTTAGTCAATTTAATTATAGTACTTGGTAAAATGTTTATTTTTAAGGCCAAAAACAGATATTCACTTAGTATTACTTTCTTTAAAACATTTATTCAGTATTTTCTAACTTTAGAAAGTTACATGGTTGAAAATGATAATGATGCCAAAAAACATTAAAAAAAAGATGAGAAGTCCTCAAAGCTTATTTTGAAAGTATAATTATGTTTATAGATTATATGATATCTGTTGTTGTGTTCCCTAATTTGAGTGACCTGGACATAATCTGGACTGTACATAAATGCTTATTTTGAAAATGTAATTTTGTTCATAAATTATATGCAATCTGTTGTGTTCCCTAATTTTTTTCTGTGTACATGAATGAAGGTGTGTGTTGCTGAGTCCGACTTGGACATTATCTGGACTGGGCCTGGTTTAAAAAACCCTTTAAACAAATCTAATTTCATTGACAACCTGGTCTGTTGAAGATAAGGCCCTTTTTAAAAAAATAAAATAAAATAAGATAAATAAATAAAAAACATTTTCTTGGATAAAAAATAAAGTAAAACAATATAAAAATAATTACATAAAAAATAGTAATTAATGAAAATGTTAGTGGACCAGCAGCCTATACAATCATGTGTGCTTCAGGGACTGTGTCCCTTGCAGATGTGTTGTCTATGTTGTGGGAACCAGAATATTGGTAGCAGAAAGAAATAACCCCTTTTGTGTGAGTGGGTGTGGATGAGTGTGCATGGGGGAGGTTGTTTGGGTTGATACACTGATTGAAAGTGTATCTTCTGTTTTTTCTATGTAGATTTAATTTTTTTAATTTTTTATTTCTTTATTTTTTTAGAACAGGCCCGCGGGCGACTCATCTGGTCCTTACGGGCAACCTGGTGCCCGCGGGCACCGCGTTGGTGACCCCTGCTCTAGATTCTCTGAACCCTTTGATGATATTACGGACCGTAGATGGTGAAATCCCTAAATTCCTTGCAATAGCTGGTTGAGAAAGGTTTTTCTTAAACTGTTCAACAATTTGCTCACGCATTTGTTGACAAAGTGGTGAACCTCGCCCCATCCTTGTTTGTGAATGACTGAGCATTTCATGGAATCTACTTTTATACCCAATCATGGCACCCGCCTGTTCCCAATTTGCCTGTTCACCTGTGGAATGTTCCAAATAAGTGTTTGATGAGCATTCCTCAACTTTATCAGTATTTATTGCCACCTTTCCCAAATTCTTTGTCACATGTTGCTGGCATCAAATTCTAAAGTTAATGATTATTTGCAAAAAAAAAAAAAAAAGTTTATCAGTTTGAACATCAAATATGTTGTCTTTGTAGCATATTCAACTGAATATGGGTTGAAAATGATTTGGAAATCTTTGTATTCCGTTTGTATTTACATCTAACACAATTTCCCAACTCATATGGAAACGGGGTTTGTAGATCAAGGGTGTCCTTTACGTTGATCGCGAGCTACCGGTCGATCGCGCAGGTGTGTCAGTCGATCACCAGCCAGGCTTTGAAAAAAATAGACCTAAAAATTAGCGATCACAAATCTTCCCTATGACGTTACTTAATTGACATTCAAGGGACCCGAGGATCTTGTGTGATGACGCTGGCTGCTGCCAGCTCAGTGTGAAGGAAAAAAAGACCGTCAGGAAGGCGAGAAACAGTTTTTATTCCAACCGTGCCGTCAAAAGCCTGAAGACTGACCGCACAGTTCCTGTCTTCACAATAAAAGTGCTGCTCGATGCTGCCTGCGCTAACAAAATAAGAGTCTCCGAAAGTTAGCGCAAACAAACTAGCAAGCCACGGAGTTTGCCGTCGATGTATTTTTTGTAAAGTGTAAAAAAACGAGTATGGAAGCTGGACAAACAGGATGCCAAAACCAACCACTTCAATGTGGTATTGAACAGAAAGGAGGACTTTTTTTTTCTCCTCCACGATGTAAAATCGAAAATGTGGAAGTTGTCAGCACTACTGTGAATCTTGTCTGATTACAATCCATGCAAGTCATCAGAATCAGGTAATACACCAACTTATATTCTTGTCTTCATGAAAATAGGAATCTATATGTTAAACATGCATGTATTTTCTACACCTTTTACATGTGAACAAAAACGGCAAAAAAATAAAAAAATTATATTTATGTGTATATATATATATATATATATATATATATATATATATATATATATATATATATATATATATATATATATATATATATATATATATATATATATATATATATATATGAAGTAGAATTCCGTCAAAGTGTCCTGGCAACATCCAAGTTCAAAGCACTGGCACTTGATTGACTATGTTATAGTGAGGAAGAGGGACCAACAAGATGTGCTTCATACCATAGCTGTAACTGGTGCAGATGAGTGCTGGTCAGATCACAGAATGATTGCATCAGTTATGAGGCTGAAACTAAAGGCTCAAAGAAAATGTCACAACAAAACACACCGCAAAAAATACAATGTTGAATGTCTAAAGGAAGATGAGCATGCCATTGAACTACAAAGAAACTTGGAAGAAACAATACCCAACAAATCCCCTACAAACATCACAGAACACTTGGAGCAATTAAAGGTAGCAATCAGAAAAGCATGCGTTAACTCAATTGGGTACAAAACCAGGAAACATGAGGACTGGTTTGATCAAAACAACACGGAACTGCAACAGCTCATGAATAGAAAAAGGGAAGCTTTCATACAACTTAAGAATGACCCTAACTCCATTTTAAAGAAAAATCAGTATCAAGAAATCAAAAGTGATGTACAACAAACGGTGCGAGGCATGAAAAATAAATGATGGCAGTCAAAGGCTGAAGAAATACAACTTTTAGCTGATAACAACAATTGCAAGGCATTCTTTACAGCGACAAAAGAGATGTATGGACCATCTATACAAGGTCAGGAGCCCCTCAAGAGCAAAGACGGGGGTACCATTCCGAAGACCAACAAAGAAATCAATGAGCGGTGGCGAGAGCACTTTGAAGAACTACTGAACCAACAAACTGTCTATAACAGGGATGTCCTCAATGCCATACCCCAACAGACCATCAAAATGGACCTAGGAGACTTACCAACCCTGGAAGAAATGAAGAAATCCATCTCACGAATGAAAGCTGGCAAAGCGTCAGTCCCAGACGGAATTCCAATTGAAATATTTAAGCATGGTGGAAACAAACTACAAGAACATCTATATCAAATTATACAAACAATTTGGAGCGAGGAAGAAATACCACCAGAGCTAAAGAATGCCAACATTGTGAAGATATACACTGCAAAAAGTCAGTGTTCAAAAACAAGAATAAAAAATACTAAAATTAGGGGTATTTTATTTGAACTAAGCAAAATTATCTGCCAATAGAATAAGAAAGTTTGGCTTGTCAAGACTTTCCAAAACAATTAAATTAGCTAACCTCAATGAACCCAAAAATACATTAAAATAAGTAAATTCTCACTAATAACAACTGTACTACTATATGAGTACGTATTTTCTATTGTTTCATTGAAAATAAAACAGCAAAGTCCATTTGGCTGTCATCTGTTTTAATATGAGACACAATTGGGTCATAGTCATGATTTTTTTTTTCCATGCTTGAAATAAGAAATTATTACTTTAAAAAAGTAGTTTTATACTTGTAAGTGTTGATGACACAGCTTTGCAACAGTTGATATTCTAGTTTCAAGCATATTTTACTCAATATAGGTCATCAAATCTCAGCAACAAGCTGTAATATCTTACTGAGATAATTTAGAACCAAAACCCTTAAAACAAGTAAAACACTCTAACATAAAATCTGCTTAGCGAGAAGAATTATCTTATCAGACAGAAAACAACCAAATATCACCCTTATTTGAGATATTTAATCTTACTTAGATTTCAGTTTTTGCAGTGTACAAAAGAAAGGGTGATTACAGAGGCATATCACTACTCAGTACTGCCGGTACGGTCCTGTCAGGAATCCTCAACACAAGACTTCAGACCATTGCTGAGGACATACTCCCAGAATCTCAATCAGGCTTTGGACCAGTGGTTCTTAACCTGGGTTCCATTGAACCCCAGGGGTTTGGTGAGTCGGCCTCAGGGGTTCGGCGTAGCCTCCGCCGCGGAGGGCAAGACACATCCGACTCATCGTGTAAATAAAAACTTCTCCCTATCGGTGTATTATGGATACGGCAACAGCACTGATTTGCAGATGTGTAATTTGTTGTGAGTTCATGCACAGTGTTGGTTTTGTTCTTTGAACAAGGTGATGTTCATGCACGGTTAATTTTGTGCACCAGTAAAAAAACATATAACTTTGTCTTGAATTTGAAAAAAATAAAACATTTTATTTTTCACTAATGTTGTCTGTCTATCTGTGTTGGCCCTGCGATGAGCTGGCGACTTGTCCAGGGTGTACCCCGCCTTCCGCCCGATTGTAGCTGAGATAGGCTCCAGCGCCCCCCGCGACCCCGAAGGGAATAAGCGGTAGAAAATGGATGGATGGACTAAAGAAGGGTTCGGTGAATGCACATATGAAACCGGTGGGGTTCGATACCTCCAACAAGGTTAAGAACCACTGCTTTAGACCAAACAGAGGAACAATTGACATGATATTCTCGGTGAGACAACTCCAAGAAAAATGCATTGAACAAAATAAACCCCTCTATATGGCGTTTATTGACCTCACAAAAGCATTTGACACTGTCTCCAGGGAACTACTTTGGGAAGTACTGGCAGGATCAGGATGTCCTCCAAAATTCATCAGTATAGTCCGATTGATGCATGACAATCTGACAGCTACAGTACTTGGGAATGGCCATGATTCTGCTCCTTTTGAAGTAAAAACTGGAGTTAAAAAGGGATGCCTGAAAGCCCCGACACTGTTCTCCGTCTTTATCTCTGTTGTGATCCACATTGCATATTCACGAATACCAGCTGAGCTATTTCAAATTGCATTTCGGCTAGATAGAAAACTGTTCAACCTGAGGAAGCTACAAGCTAGAACAAAAGTTTCAAGGTCCACAGTGGTAGAATTTCAATATGCCGATGATAGTGCAATAGCAGCCTAGAGTGCAGAAGATTTGCAAGTAATACTGGATGCATTTAACTATGCATACACACAACTTGGACTTAAAATAAATGCAAATAAAACACAAGTACTCTACTAACCCGTGACGTGCAGTCAGTAGAGGCAGGGGAGGCGGGGCCTCACCTGCCATCATGGAAAGAAAAAAAATGTAAAAAGAAAAAAATAATAATTAAATTGTTATATGTATCCAGTGATTATACTAAAGTTATTTTCCATTTAACTTCACCAGTTTTAGATTATTTTTATTTTTATTTTCACATTTGCCGTTCAAATACTGAGAAGAGACGGTGGGTGATCAGCAGCCAGTTGAGGCACGTCACTCAGTTGTGCCTCAACATGGATTGCGCAATGACTCGGCTAACTGCTGGGCTGCTGTGCAGTGAGACTGTATTGCTTTATGAATTATATCAGCTAACTAAACTATGGCATAGTTTAGTTAGCTGAGGTATATAATGTACAGTGTATTTTGTCAACAACTGTATGTGTGTAACGTATTTTTTGTGCTGAGCATTCATAAAACTGCTGCAAAAGACGTACTGGCTGAGGCTCGAAGTAATCCGGCCTCCTGGTGGTAGAGGGCGGTAGTGATACCAGAGATCATTCCTCGGCCGCAGAAGAAAAAAAAAAAAAAGTCTGCAAGTCAAGTGCAGCGATTGTTTATTTCCTCTCGCCTGAACTTTTATTAAAAACATGGAGGATTACATATGTAAAATAAAACAGTTTTCTAAACTGGACTTTCAATCGAAGCAGGAGGTAATAATTAAAGGTAGACCAACGCCGGAGCTAAAAGGTTTGCTTTTGACTTCGGGACAGAAGACCCGTTCTTTTCAAACGGCGTGGTACACACGCAAAGGCTGTCCAGCAAGAAAGGTAAGACCATAATAATGTTTTTTTTATTAAATGTGCTTTTTTGTGTGCTACAGTTTGTATGTGTAAAGAATGCTGGTGTGAGCTTTTAAACATAACCCGTTAACTGCTGCCAATCAAATGGTGAATAAGATACTCTTTAGGGTTCATATGTTTGTAAATCTGACTGTGATGAAGTCAGTGTCTCACCAGTCAAGAACCTCACCACACGTCACTGCTACCAACCATCGCCTACGGACATCATCCTGCAACCACCAGCAATAAAGATAGAAGAAGTGGCTCTTGAAAATGTAGAAAGCTTCACATACCTTGGTAGTTTAATGTCTTCAAATGCTAACATTGATGCAGAAGTCAATCACAGAATCAGGCAAGCTGCTGCAGCCTTTGGACAGCTTAAGACTCGAGTGTTCCAAAATTATGACATCAGACTAGATACAAAAATAAAAGTGTTCAGAGCAGTTGTTATAACAACTTTGCTGTATGGTTCAGAGGCATGGACAGCATATCAAAGACATATCACAGCACTTGAAAGGTTTCAACAGCGATGTTCTACGCCAGATGATGAATATTAAGTGGCAAAATATGAGAACAAACATCAGTGTACTTGAACAGGCCATGCTTCCCAGTGTAGAGAGTACAATTGTTAAATACCAACTACGATGGATTGGGCATGTCGTACGGATGAATGACGAAAGACTGCCAAAACAGATGTTGTACTGTCAGCTAAATGAAGGGAAAATAAATGTTGGTGGGCAGAGAAAACGCTACAAGGATTGCTTAAAGGCCTACTGAAACCCACTACTACCGACCACGCAGTCTGATAGTTTATATATCAATGATGAAATCTTAACATTGCAACACATGCCAATACGGCCGGGTTAACTTATAAAGTGCAATTTTAAATTTCCCGGGAAATATCCGGTTGACAACGTCTCGGTATGATGACGTTTGCTCGTGACGTCACTGGTTGAAGCAGACATTTTGGAATAGCACGTTAGCCAGCTTAAGTCGTCTGTTTTCATCGCTAAATTCCACAGTATTCTGGACATCTATGTTAGTGAATCTTTTGCAATTTGTTCAATTAACAATGGAGACTGCAAAGAAGAAAGCTGTAGGTGGGATCGGTGTATTAGCGGCTGGCTACAGCAACACAACCAGGAGGACTTTGAGTTGGATAGCAGACGCACTACCGTGAGTACGCTGCTTTCTTCCAAACATTTGATCGCTTGCCCGTCCGTGCGTGGCGCTATGTGCATGTCACGTACGTAACTTTGGGGAAATAAATGTTTCTTGCCGACTCTGATGGCGGCCGGGGTGTCGTCGAAAGCTACAACGCCCGCCGCCGCACCGCGGTCCTCACCTTGACTTCCTCCGTCTCCGGGCCGCCGACCGCATCGATGATCGGGTAAAGTCCTTCGTCGTGCCGTCGATCGCTGGAACGCAGGTGAGCACGGGTCGTGATGAGCAGATGAGAGCTGGCGTAGGTGGAGAGCTAATGTTTTTAGCATAGCTCTGTCGAGGTCCCGTAGCTAAGTTAGCTTCAATGGCGTCGTTAGCAACAGCATTGCTAGGCTTCGCCAAGCGGCACAGCATTAACCGTGTGGTTACAGGTCCAGAGTTTGGTAGTATTGTTGATCTTTTGTCTATCCTTCCAGTCAGGGGCTTATTTCGTCTGTTTCTATATGCAGTTAAGCACGATGCTATCATGTTAGCTCCGTAGCTAAAGCGCTTCGCCGATGTATTGTCGTGGAGATAAAAGTCACTGTGAATGTCCATTTCGCATTCTCGACTCTCATTTTCAAGAGGATATAGTATCCGAGGTGGTTTAAAATACAAATCCGTGATCCACAATAGAAAAAGGAGAGAGTGTGGAATCCAATGAGCCCTTGTACCTAAGTTACGGTCAGGGCGAAAAAAGATACGTCCTGCACTGCACTCTAATCCTTCACTCTCACGTTCCTTATCCACAAATCTTTCATCCTGGCTCAGATTAATGGGGTAATCGTCGCTTTCTCGGTCCGAATCGCTCTCGCTGCTGGTGTAAACAATGTGCAAATGTGAGGAGCCCTTCAACCTGTGACGTAACGCTACTTCCGGTACAGGCAAGGCTTTTTTTTTATCAGCGACCAAAACTTTATCGTCAATGTACTCTACTAAATCCTTTCAGCAAAAATATGGCAATATCGCGAAATGATCAAGTATGACACATAGAATGGATCTGCTATCCCCGTTTGAATAAGAAAATTTCATTTCAGTAGGCCTTTAAAGAAGACATTGAAACAATGTGAAATAGATACTACACACTGAATAACATGGAGAGTTGCAGTCAGTGAAGGAGTGACAAAGTATGAGCAGAAAAGAACATCTATGATACTTGAAAAAAGGAGGAGACTGGAAAGAAGAGTCATGCCAAAATATATATTACCACCTGGTCTGATCTGTCCCATATGTGGCAGAAACTTCAAAGCTAGTATTGGCTTGTACAGTCACTACAGAGCACATCATTCTTAGGGACAATGGACCCCTATCTTCTAACAAGAAGAGGAGCCAGCAAGCAAGCAAAATCTTTCATCTTCCAAGTAAAAAATAGAACCTGCGCAAAATGCAATTACTGATTCACCTCTGTCTTACCGATTCCTAGATGGCGGCCGGTCCCATTTTTTCGATCACGCAATGCTGTTCAGCATGAAAACAAAAATGCTCGACCATTTAACCATTTAACTTTCACTTTCACTTCATCGCTCATTACTCTTCTTACTTGTTCGAACTTAAAGGCCTACTGAAATTAAATATTTTTATTTAAACGGGGATAGCAGATCCATTCTATGGGTCATACTTGATCATTTCGCGATATTGCCATATTTTTGCTGAAAGGATTTAGTAGAGAACAACGACGATAAAGATCCCAACTTTTGGTATCTGATAAAAAAAGCCTTGCCCCTACCGGAAGTAGCGGACATAGTCAATTGAACAGCTCCTCACATTTTCCTATTTTTTACAATGCAGCTAGAGCGATTCAGACCGAGAATGCGACGATTACCCCATTAATTTGAGCGAGGATGAAAGATTCGTGGATGAGGAACGTTAGAGTGAATGACTAGAATGCAGTGCAAGACATATCTTTTTTCGCTCTGACCGTAACTTAGGTACAAGCTGGCTCATTGGATTCCACACTCTCTCCTTTTTCTATTGTGGATCACGGTTTTGTATTTTATATCACCTCGGATACTATATCCTCTTGAAAATGAGAGTCGAGAACGCGAAATGGACATTCACAGTGACTTTTATCTCCACGACAATACATCGACGAAACACTTTAGCTACGGCGCTAACGTGATAGCATCGTGCTTAACTGCATATAGAAACAAAATAAATAAATCCCTGACTGGAAGGATAGACAGAAGATCAACAATACTATTAAACCAGGGACCTGTAACTACACGGTTAATGCTTTCCAGCCTGGCGAAGGTTAACAATGTTGTTGCTAACGACGCCATTGAAGCTAACTTAGCAACCGTACCTCCCAGAGCTATGCTAAAAACATTAGTTATCCACCTACGCCAGCCAGCCCTCATCTGCTCATCAACACCCGTGCTCACCTGCGTTCCAGCGATCGACGGTGCGACGAAGGACTTCACCCGATCACAGATGCGGTCGGCGAGACGGAGGAAGTTAAGGTGAGTTCGGCGGCTAACGCGTCTGCTATCCATCTCTGTCTTCCTGGCTGTGTTGCTGTAGTCCGCCGCTAATACACCGATCCCACCTACAACTTTCTTCTTTGCAGTCTCCATTGTGCATTAAACAAATTGCAAAAGATTCACCAACAGAGATGTCCAGAATACTGTGGAATTAAGAGATGAAAACAGAGCTATTTTGTATTAGATTCAATGGGGTACCGATACTTCTGTTTCACTGGCTACGTCACGCGCATACGTCATCATCCAAAGGCGTTTTCAACCGGAAATTTAGCGGGAAATTTAAAATTGCACTTTATAAGTTAACCAGGTCGTATTGGCATGTGTTGCAATGTTAAGATTTCATCATTGATATATAAACTATCAGACTGCGTGGTTGGTGGTAGTGGGTTTCAGTAGGCCTTTAAAGGGCACTCCCCCCTTTTTTTATTCACCCAAATAAAAACAAATTTAGGCGACGTTATCGTTTAATCCATCACACATGCCGACCAGACCCACATATGGTTCTATTTTTAGCCGGCCCAGACGCGTCCGCGCAGCAAGTACATGAGGCCAACTCTGTCCCTCACCTGAGTTTTGCCGGCTGAGTGAGAGAGTGGGTGCCGCCCCGCGCTGCCCGTCCGTGAACGTCGAAGCAATGCAGCAGCTCAGTTCGTGACGCCAAAATGATGTGTATTTCTGGTCTTGTCGCCCTCTCACGGGCAGAAGGGCAACACGGCAGTGCGGCTGGATCAAAAGAGATGTCGGAGATGCTGTACTGAACTAAAAGTTGCTTTATTACAAGCGAACGTCATTATACAGGCTTGCAGTTCCTGGAGGAGGTCAGGTCAAAAATGAAGGACTCCTAACTTGGAGAAGCCAAACCATCAGTTTTATATTCCTACCTCCTGTCTCTGGGTGTGTGCTAAGTCAGGACAGCACATCCTGACCATAAAGGGGACGTTTGTGTGTAAGGGACTGAAAAACAACAGATGCTGGTCGTAACTTAGATGTTTACATCAAGCTAAACATTTAGTCTCTTTTCACGGATAGGGCCGTCACCTTTGCATACCTAGGTCCAATTTTATTGCCTTTTCTTCCGTGAGAACTAATCCAATCCACACACAAATGTCAGTACTAAAGGGCCCTATGTTATTATGTGCCCACAATGAAATACTACTATTTACCTAAACCTGGTGGTTCGCTCTCTCCCAAATTAATATAAACATTCACCATGTGCAAAACATAATATGAGTTCATTCATTCATTCACAAGCTACTGGGAAATGGAGTTAAGCTACGTACTCCGATTTTTAAGTTAATCATTTTTAATGGAAAACCGCAGTTTTTACCAATGCCGCCGTAAACCGGAATGGATTATCAAAAAACCGTACTCATTACTGGGAAATCGTAGTTGTTGGCAAGAATGGCAAAGAGACGGATCAAGATTTTAACACACATTGTAGGTCAGAAAAAACGAAGAAAAACAGAAAATATTTTCTTATGTTTTTACAGAGATAAAAAAGATGGATTTCCGACTATAGACGGAAAAATCACAGGCTGGTTATTAGTATTCAATAGTTTTTATGATTAGACATGAAACTCTGCCCCCTGTTGGTTTGAAGTATGCATTACAATAACACCTTCAAAACTGACACCAAATAAATAATCTTATTCTTCTTCCCCTCCATTTTTCTGCATTCTTTTGTATCTCTAGTTATCGTTACGTATATGAATTGTTGCATTTTAACAACTGTATTGTTGATAATAGAGGTAAATTATTGGTATTGTTCATTATCAATAGCGCTATTTCTATTGGTATTTGTATTGCTGTAGTGTAATAATGCTCATTGTCATTTCTGTATTATTATTTATTTCGCTAACTGCTTCTTTGCTATCACTTTTACCATCATGTTTGTACATATCCTATTTTCTGATGTTGCTCTATTGTTGTTGTTGTTATTGTTGTGTTTGCTGTTGTTGTTTTTGTCTCTCTGTCTTATCCCCCTCTTGTCCCCACAATTCCCCCCTCTGTCTTCCTTTTTTTCTCTTTCTATCCCCTCCTGCTCCGGCCCGGCTGCGCCAAATGATAATATAAATACATTTAATAAAGTCAAATACAAATAAGGCAACAAGAGAAGTATTCTACACTTCTCTTTTGTAAAGTAAATCTGAACAGCCGATATGGGCATCTACATCTACTATATGATTTGCCTAAGAAGCTGGACAGGACAAAAAAAAAAGAAATATGCATTACAATAACACCTTCAAAACTGACACCAAATAAATAATCTTATTTTTCTTCAGTCAGGAAACAAAAGAACCACACAGTTTTTCTTTGGTGTATAGATTATTTTTATTTGACAAATATTGTTCTATAATAATTATTAATGGAAGACATCACAGTTGAGGGCAAAGAGAAGAATATATATAAATATATATGTAGAAATATATATATTTGTAATTGTTTGTCAGGCTCCAGAGAAATATCAATAATATAATTTCTGCAAAATCTAACATGGTGTTGTTATGAAGCCAAAGATTTACATGACAGCATGTCGCTTGCTTTATGTACAAGGTGGAACAGGATATGGAACATTTCATAAGGAACAGCTTACTTACTCCTCAGCATGCGCACACAAGTTAGGAAGGAAAGCAAACAAACGCTCTCTTGGTTCTTGTCCTCCACATTGGAATAATCATGTGGTAATAAATGTATGTAAATAATAAATGTATGTACAAGCCTTCATGTGTTGCTAGGAATGTCAAGGAGAGGAAATATTCTTACTTCATTACATTGTTACTGTATTACATTATTACTGTATTACAATATTACTGCATTACATTGTTACTGTATTACATTATTACTGTATTACAATATTACTGCAATACATTGTTACTGTATTACATTATTACTGTATTACAATATCACTGCATTACATTGTTACTGTATTACATTATTACTGCATTACATTGTTACTTCATTACATTGTTACTGTATTACACTATTACTGTATTACAATATTACTGCATTACATTGTTACTGCATTACAATTTTAATGCATTACATTATTACTGCATTACAATATTATTGCATTACATTATTATTTTATCACATTATTACTGTATTACATTATTACTGCATTACATTATTACTGCATTGCAATACTACTGCATTACAATATTACTGCATTACGTTATTAGTGCATTACATTATTACTGCATTACACTATTACTGTATTACGTTATTACTGTATTACAATATTACTGTATCACATTATTAGTGCATTACATTATTACTGCATTACACTATTACTGTATTACGTTATTACTGTATTACAATATTACTGTATTACAATATTACTGTATTACATTATTAGTGTATTATATTATTACTGCATTACACTATTACTGTATTACGGTATTACTGCATTACAATATTACTGTATTACACTATTAGTGCTTTACATTATTACTGCATTACATTATTACTGTATTACGTTATTACTGCATTACAATATTACTGCATTACATTATTACTGCATTACAATATTACTGCATTACATTATTACTGCATTACAATATTACTGCATTACATTATTACTGCATTACAATATTACTGCATTACATTATTACTGCATTACACTATTACCAGTGTTTGCTGGTCCGCAGAAATATGAAGAAGTCACTTTGTGGCGAACAAAGTAGCAGTGAGGATGTTTGCTACTGTCGTCTTTATTTCTACGCCCCTTTTGTTGGTGGCCATCTTGTTTAATCGCAGCATTTCTTCTTCTCCACGTGCAGCAGTCTGTGGCAGCGAGGGCAAAAGTGGTGCACGTCCTTGAAGCGCTTCATCAACAGCGGGATGATGCAGCAGCAGCACCACAATCTGCGCAAACACACACACACAGGGAAACAACACAGTAAGGCAACTGGTTTGTGCTCATTCTTCACTGGGTGTAGTCTATGGAAGTTTTACTGCGTATTTCAGTCTGTGCATCTGTAATCCGATTTACGTGTCTGTGTACCAATTTGTATGTGAGTGTGTAATCAGAGTCGTGTGCGTGTTTTATTTTGTGTGTGTGTAAAAAAAAAAATCTGTCCATATTTTAATCTGTAAGTGTAAAAAATATGTGTCAGTATTTCGATGCGTTTGTGTGTAAAAAAAATCAGTTTGTCCATATTTGAATCTGTAAGTGTAAAACATGTGTGTGTCCTGTCCTTATTTTGATTTATGTTTGAGAAAAAAATCTGTGTGTCTGTATTTTGATTTGTGTGTGTGTGAAAAAAAATGTGTTTGTCCATATTTTATTCTGAGCGCAAAAAATGTGTGTCTGTATGTATTTTTTATGTGTGTGTTAAAAAAAAATTGTCCATAATCTATTTGTCCATATTTTAATCTGTGAGTGTAGTACATGTGTGTGTCTGTATTTCGAGTTGTGTGTGTCCTGTCCTTATTTTGATTTATGTTTGTGTAAAAAATGTGTGTCTGTATTTTGATTTGCGTGTGTAAAAAAAAAGTCCGTATTTTGATTTATGTTTTTGTAAAAATGTGTGCGTGTATTTCGATTTGTGTCTGTTTGTAAAAAAAAACTGTCCGTCCATGTTTTGATCTGTGTGTGTCTGTATTTTGATTTGTGTATGTGTAAAAAAAAATCTATTTGTCCATATTTTAATCTGTGAGTGTAAAACGTGTGTGTCTGTATTTTGACTTGTGTGTGAAAAAAAAATCTGTCTGTATTTTGATTTGTGTGTGTAAAAAAAAAGTCTGTATTTTGATTTATGTTTTTGTAAAATGTGTGTCTGTATTTTGATTTGTGTGTGTGAAAAAAAAATCTGTCTGTATTTTTGATTTGTATGTGTAAAAAAAAAACATGTCCGTATTTTTAGTCATGTTTTTGTAAATTGTATTCCGATTTGTGTATGTGTAAAAAAAAATATCTGTCTGAATGTTTATTTGTATGTGTGAAAAAAATCTGCCAGGTATTTTGATTTATGAAAAAATGTGCGAGTCTGTATTTCGATACGCGTGTGTGAAAAAAAATATGTCTGTCCGTATTTCAATCTGTGTGTGCATTAAAAATTGTGTGTGCCTGCAAAAAATAAATATGTCCATATTTTGATCTGTGTGTTTAAAGAAATTATTTGTGTGGAGCAGGAACCTTGACTAGCTGTCTTTTCACACGTGCTCCGCACAAATCTGAATACACAAGCACACAGATCGAAATATGGACGGACGGATTTTATTTTTACACACGCACAAAAATATGTGCCGAAATGCGGACACACAAATTAGTACATGGACACGTAAATCAGATTACAGATGCACAGATTGAGATGGTCATTTGCTGCAATAACACTTGCATACATTCTGCCTAGCAACACTTGTTGAAGTAGACACTCACCCCAGGCAGATGAAGAGTAGAACCATCAACCAGGCGTAGGTCCCTGCTTTGTACTCTACGTTGGTCATCACCTGCTGCTGGCAGCTAGGACAGTTGGCCATGCCGGAAACACGGCCCAGCGTGGTGTCATAGTTCCTACCCGAGCCACCGTAGCCTCCAGTCGGGCCTCCGCCTCCGCCTGTGTACACTGATGGAAAAGCAGGAGAAGCGCTGAGTAAGCAGTCCACATGTATTCTGTAGGATGAGTACTTTTCATAACAGATACTCATTCCTAGTACCTGTTTTTTGTGGTCCGCAGTTGTTTTTCAAAACATAATAACAGTATCGAACATTTTTATAACATCTATACAGCACTGTATAGGTCAGTGTTTTTCAACCACTGTGCCGCGGCACACTAGTGTACCATGAGATACTGTCTGGTGTGCCGTGGGAGATTATGTAATTTCACCTAATTGGGTTAAAAATATTTTTTTGCAAACCAGTAATTATAATCCGCAAATGTGCCGTTGTTGAGTGTCTGTGCTGTCTAGAGCTTGGCAAAGTAACCGTGTTATACTCTTCCATATCAGTAGGTGGCAGCCGGGAGCTAATTGCTTTGTAGATGTCGGGAACATGGATTGTTGTGATCACAATATGCAGACGACAGCGGGGGGCAGTGTGCAGGTAAAAAGGTATCTAATGCTTAAACCAAAAATAAACAAAAGGCAAGTGCCGCTAAGAAAAGGCATTGAAGCTTAGGGATGGCTATGTAAAACGAAGCTAAAACTGAACTGGCTACAAAGTAAACAAAAACAGATTGGTGGATGACAGCAAAGACTTACAGTGTGTGGAGCACCAGACGGCATCCACAAAGTACATCCGTACATGACATGACAATAAACAACAAAATAGGAGCGCAAGACAAGAACTAAAACACTACTCACAGAAAAACACCAAAAAACTCCAAATAAGTCATGGTGTGATGTGACAGGTCGTGACAGTACACCTACTTTGAGACAGGAGCTATAGTGATGCAAGCTTGGTTATGGTTTGGATTCATATCCAACCATTGCAAGAACAACTTTTTATTGTCAATATCGGCTGCTGAGTTTCATTTTTTAATGTTTTCTGCTCGTGGTGTGCCTCGAGATTTTTTCAATGAAACAAATATGTGCCTTGGCTCAGAAAAGGTTGAAAAACACTGGTATAGGTGACACAGTAATGTGGAATCACATAACGTTGGTATTATTTGTCATGTTGTACTTCCATTTTGCCACCAGAGGACGCAGTTAGTAGAAAAGCAAGTAGGGTTACGGTTTGAGTTGATTTACTCTACTTTTTTCTTCTACTGCCGTCAGTCAGACACATTATTATTTGTCCGTTACAGAACCACACGCACATATTCTGCTGTTACATTAAATAAACATTTTCCTTTGACGAATTCATTTATTGTGTGCCTCTTGAGACAACTGGTGAACTTGATGACTACAAAACATGTTTTACCAGCAGCGTAGAGCGTGTTTAGTCCGTCATAATCCACTTTTGTAAAATTTCGTAGTATTTAAGACTTCTCCGACGGTTCTGTGAGTTAAATTGATATGCCGTTTTTTTCTTTTATCATATTTTTTTTTACCACATTGGTTTCTCCCTTTGGCACTCAATAGGAAGCAAAAGGCGGAAGTACTCTTGCCTTCTCAAATACAAACATTAGCACATCGTGTTGCTAGCTAATGTTAGCTAATTCGGCTAGCTAACGTTAGCTACCATTGAATGTTGTAGATCCTATCAACAACATGACTTGCTTGCTTCTCAAGTTGGACTGCGTATTTTGTTGGAGCATCAAAGCTAACATTAGTTAGCCGGGGGTGTTCTTTTTATATACTTGGGTATAAAAATATGTAACTTGTTCACTTTGTAGTTGTTATTTTGTCTCACATGACAGTGTGCATAGACATCTTATAAGTAGACGCAGTATTGGCTGCTGTGACGCGAGAAATTGGGCCGCCATCTTGAAGTGGTGATGAGGAGCCGGCGAGCAGCCTAAACTGACAGTTGACAGGTAGAAAACAAAGATGCCGGGCTGGTGTTTAGCGTTTTCCTGCTCAAATGAGTGGACTGTTGAAAATAGGAATCGGGGGATTACTTTTCACAAGTAAGATTTAACATTAACGTACTATTGGTTGTATTTTGTGAAAGGAATATTACCACTGAGTTGAGAAGGAGCAAAGATCTTCAATAGTACTGAAATCGTAGCTGCTAGCAAACAAGAGTATGACCATAATAGAATTGCTTGTCAATGAAATTAATTAAATTGAAAAATGTCATACTTGAATAACATAAAGTTGAAATAAATGATGAAGATAAAGATTGTAAAAGCCAACAGGTGTAAAAGTTAGGACCACAGTCCAGATTGTGTAGGGGTGGGGGGTAATATATGTTAGCGAACTAGACAATCAGATGGACAGTGGCTATACAGTATTATACAAGTCTAAATTTAGTCTAGCTTTCCAACCCAATTTTTATGTTGGATATACGGATGTATATATAACCTAATCATATTGTTTCTTGAATTTAAAAATAGCTGACCGTTTTTTTCCCCCTTCTCTGGGATTATATTCCCAGTTTTGATCTCGGACGTCTGGTCACTTATAGCATATAAGAATATTCTATTACTGTTAAGCAAACTATGAACAATAAAACACGCCAAAACATGTGTCCTTTATCATAGCTACACGTATGACAAAAAACGTGTGAAAATCAGTGGTATTCAGTGAGGTAAAATGAATTAAATGCGCTGACAGTTCATTGCTCCTGCCAAATGAATTGCACTGAGTGGAGCGGATCACCACTCCAAGATGGCGGCCCCGCGTCTCGTCAGCGCCAGTAGGCAGTAGCGCTCCATGCTGCGTCTACTTATAAGATGTCTATGACAGTGTGGGCTTACGAGACCAAAAGTACAAAATATTTTGCATGTTTAAGGGAATTATAAAGCATTTAATCATCGATATAGTGATATGGTACATGTGTGATTAAGTGTATATTGTCTTTAGCATGTTGTCTGTCCATCAATGTTGGCGACTTGTCCAGTGTGTACACCGCCTTCCGCCCAAATGGAGCTGAGATAGGCTCCAGCAACCCCCGCGACCCCAATTGGGACAAGCGGTAGAAAATGGATGAATCAGTACACACTACTAGGAGGACGCTACATCCATCCATCCATCCATTTTCTACCGCTTGTTGGCCCTAGTGTGTGAATGTGAGTGTGAATGTTGTCTGTCTATCTGTGTTGGCCCTGCGATGAGGTGGCGACTTGTCCAGGGTGTACCCCGCCTTCTGCCCTAATGCAGCTGAGATAGGCTCCAGCGACGCCGAAAGGGACAAGCGGTAGAAAATGGATGGATGGATGTCTTTAAAATGTTGTCTGACTATCTATGTTGGCCCTGTGATGAGGTGCCGACTTGTCCAGGGTGTACCCCGCCTTCTGCCCGAATGCAGCTGAGATAGGCTCCGGTACCCCCCCTTGACTCTGAAAGAGGACGCTACATTATGTGTTTTTTTAGTTGCTTGGTCGCTTTTTATGCGCGAGCACGGTCGCGCACGACTCCATCTACAAAAATGGAAGCAAGAAACGTAAGTTAACTTCATGATCTGTCGTTAACCAAGGACTAAAAACATAAGATAATGTTGCACCTTTCTTATGACAGAGCAAAAAGTCTTGCTTGTCAAAGTTGTTCCATCAGTTGGAGGTTCCACAGTGATCATATCTAAAACAGCTGACTGTCATTAGTGCTGGCGGGAGTGTCGCAAAGTCCATTTTGATGTGTCTTTTTTATTAATGTTGAGTGAAAATAGCAGAATGTTTACGTTCAAACACACAGTAATTCCTCTTATAGTGTGTTTAAAGCCAGCAAGGCAGTGTTGATGAGCTTGGAAATGACAGCGCTCAACCGTGACGTCATCACAAGTCTCCGTTTGTGCCGTGTACACGCATACGCTAAGCGGAGAGTTTTGGATCTCTATACTTTGGCCAGCGTTTGCAAAAGTCTACGTTTTCAAAGACAAAAGTATGCGTCTGCGTGTGGACAAGAGGCCTAAACGCAGAGATAAGTATGCGTTTATTAAGTATCTGTGCAGTCTTAATTATGTGATTAATAGCAGAGGTGGGTAGTAAAGTAGGTTAACAGTATAGCCAAATTCTGGATTTAAATACATCTTTGTTTAATGGGCGTCTTTTAGCTGGGAATGACACAGAAAAATGACAAAATACTAGTTTTGCTACCTTTACACGGATGCCTCCTAGGTAGTGATGGGATCGGCAGTTCTTTTGACTGTACTGAATCACTAGAATCAGTTCCTTAAATAAGTACAGTACAGTGCAGACATTCGCGGGAGAAGCAGCAAATAGGGTGAACGCGAGTCCCTACACACTGTAGGGACTCGCGTTCACCCTATTTGCTGGGATCGGCAGTTCGTTTGACTGTACTGAATCACTAGAATCAGTGAATGACACAGCGCCACAGTCAGCACAGATCTGAATCACTTCTGCAGCAGCAGTTCTGTGTGCAGGTCAGCGAATCATGAGTCAGTCAGTAACAGCTTCCCCAGCGGCAGATCTCGGTGTGTGTCAGTTCGCGAACGACACAAGCCCTCAGCACCCAATGAACGACGCGCACAGTGATTCGGTTCAGTACGTTCACTCAAAAGAAGAATCGTTCGCGAACGACACAACACTACTCCCAGGCGCCAAGTGTTATTATATTCGCCCTATTTAGCTTTTAGCACGTAATGACGTAAACTACATACAGACGTGAAACATTAGCTTTGTGTCTTGCTAGTTAATGATAACTAACATTAGCTATCGTTCAATGTACCGTATTTTTCGGAGTATAAGTCGCTCCGGAGTCTAAGTCGCACCGGCCGAAAATGCATAATAAAGAAGGAAAAAAACATATATAAGTCGCACTGGAGTATAAGTCACATTTTTTGGGGAAATGTATTTGATAAAACCCAACACCAAGAATAGACATTTGAAAGGCAATTTAAAATAAAAAAATAATATTGAACAACAGGCTGAATAAGTGTACGTTATATGACGCATAAATAACCAACTGAGAACGTGCCTGGTATGTTAACGTAACATATTATGGTAAGAGTCATTCAAATAACTATAACATATAGAACATGCTATACGTTTACCAAACAATCTGTCACTCCTAATCGCTAAATCCGATGAAATCTTATACGTCTAGTCTCTTACGTGAATGAGCTAAATAATATTATTTGATATTTTACGGTAATGTGTTATTAATTTCACACATAAGTCGCTCCTGAGTATAAGTCGCACTTTGAAAAAAACTGCGACTTATAGTCTGAAAAATACGATATATATTATCATATCAATAACATGACTGCAAATTGTTTGTTGTTAGCGTTGTTCATGCTATCATAAGCTAGCTGGTGCCTCGTTATATACTTTGGTTTAAAATTTTAACTTTTAGCAAGTTGCAAACAGCCTCTTTAAGTTAAGAGGTAGAAAGGGTTTTACTTAATTTTCTCTCAAAAATGTATCCTTTTATTTCTATTTGGAAAATAAATACATGTACTGCATGAAATAACATATATTTTTAACTGTTATTATTTCATAATTGAACAACTGTATTATCATACATTGTGAATTTTGTTTGTGTCAAGAATAAAATCAAATACTGAAATATCTGCTCGACTTAATGATTTTAAATTGTACACTGTAAAAATGACGTCGTCAGAATTGTTCCTTAAAAAAACAGCAGTGATGTTTTGCCTTTTGTGATAATGCACCGTAAAAACAACTGTAGATTTTACAGTAATAAAAAAACTTCGCTCCGCCGTAAAAAAAACAAATGGTAATGTTTTTCCATTTACAGTAATATGCAGTAAAAACAAAAATGTTCTTTAGAACATAAAAATAAATATAGTAATTATACGCATAAGCAATTGTGTAATAATATCATGAAGCGTATCCTTATACATTTATATTCATACATTATTCACTATTACGAGCGAGTCATAACTGTGATGTTGCTCTCCCTAAAAACGAGTTTGACACCTATGAGCTAAAGTCATAGAGAAGTTTCTTAAGCGCAAAAATTTTAACTAAAGTGGTGAAGCTGGATTTTGATTTGCGCTTTAATTTTATTGACACTTTATTTAAGAAACAAATATTATCATTTAGTTAGAATTAATTTACTTTAGCACTACGTAATTGTATGCAAATATATTTTTCATCGGTTTTTATGAGCACCTTCTTTTGAATAAATGAAGTTTTTCTATTTTCATTGCTTTCAGAAAGACAACTAAATTAAGTTTGAACAGCATTGGAGATAGCAGCATCATCATCATTTAAAATAACAATAGATAAAAACTAGAGAGTAAAATATAAAAATATAGGACTATGTCCATCCATCCATTTTCTACTGCTTGTCCCTTTCGGGGTCGCGGGGGGTACTGGAGCCTATCTCAGCTATTCGGGCGGTAGGCCATATAAAATAAATAAATACAAATGCAGTATATTTGATTATTTATTTTTTAATCAGCCTGACCTGAGCCTTGATAATTATCTTTGTGATTTCATATCATTTGACAAGGTTTATCCTTTTAAACTGTAAGTAGGTTCCATGTAATTATTGAATATGATTAAAATCAAGAGTAAGATTACTTGTATTATTTGAGTAGTAAAAAAAGTTTGGCCCCCGAAGTCAAATAGGGAAAGAACCCCTGTCATATAATAGTGTCACATTGTGAGATTCACATCCTTAATTATTTAGATTCATTTTACATGAAAATAGTAGGAAATAACATTATGTGGGTGTTTTTCATTTTAAATAATGGCTTTTATAAACCAGGGGTGTTCAAAGTCCGGCCCGGGGGCCAATTTCAGCCCACAGCTCGGCAGATCGTAAAAATGAGGTGATTTCTTTATTATCATAATGTTATTAGTGATGCTGTCAAACGATACATTTTTGAATTGAGTTGAATCACACTTTTGAATTTGGGTTAATCGGGATTAATCACACGTATTACTCGTAGCATAAAATCGCATGCGTCATTTCAATTAACTTAAAAAGTTGAATTAATTAAAAAAAGACCACGATACTTGGTCACAAATGCGATTTTGTCGTTGGAATACTTAAAAGGTAACGGAGCAAAATCAATTGTGTGATTAATCTGCTTATATACGTGATTAATGCAATATTTTTTGTGATTAATCGGATGAAGTTTGGACACCCCTGCTATAAGTGGTTCATGCAAGAAGTGTATCATAAAAATATTGAACATAAACTTTTGTGCAGGTGTAGGTGTTTTTACCTGGCACTGAAGCTGCCGACTGCTCGGGTACGGAGGGATTGAAGGGGGTGTGGACGTGGTAAACTTTCACCTTGTCCCCTTGACCGTCGACTGAAGCAAAGTTGAGTGAGTGAGTGAGTGAGTGAATGAATGAACAGGGCACGACAGTGTTCATGACGCCTGAGCTTACCTGGGATGGTGTAGGGAGGAGGGTTCTTCAGATCGCTCATGGTGCTGCAACACAAAAGACGAAAATCACATTTGTGTCATGTCCCTCCCTGCCTCTAGGGGGCGTACAAGCCCGACTCATGCTGTTGTTACTGAACAATTGAACACACGAACGGTACATATTGAAAATAGACATATACATTGAATTGTATTACAATATCCCCAACAAAAAGATTGAGCAATCAACATCTTTATACAAACAAAAAATGTTCACAAAATAAATAAATGATACATCCATACATCCATTTTCTACCGCTTGTCCCTTTTGGGGTCGCGGGGGGTGCTGGAGCCTATCTCAGCTGCATTGGGGCGAAAGGCAGGGGAAACCCTGGACAAGTCGCCACCTCATCACAGATAAATCATACAATAGATAATACAATTAAATACAAATGTTTGGACATACCTTCTCATTTCAGGTCATTTTCTTTGTTTTCGCGACTATTTACATTAGATTGTCACTGAAGGCATCAAAACTATGACACCTGTGAAGTGAAAACCCTTTTAGGTGACTACCTCTTGAAGCTCATCGAGAGAATGCCAAGAGTGTGCAAAGCAGTAATCAGAGCAAAGGGTGGCTATTTTGAAGAAACTAGAATGTAAAACAGGTTTTTAGTAAGTTCACCTTTTTTTTGTTAAGTACATAACTCCACATGTGTTGATTCATAGTTTTGATGCCTTCAGTGACAATCTACAATGTAAATAGTCATGAAAATAAAGAAAACACATTGAATGAGAAGGTGTGTCCAAACTTTTGGCCTGTACTGTATATGCTTGTATAAAAATGGGCTTATTTAAAACAACTTAAATTCTTTCAATAAAGGTAACAATTTAAGGACTTTTCTCCTTCTAACCATTTCCCAAGATTTAATTAATAATTTGAAATCATTGAACCAAAGTGAACATTGAAGTTTTACTTTCAGAAATCGACTTTTATGTATAAAAAATGTAGCCTGCACCATAATAATATTAACAAGCACTTCTAGGTTACTATTTTTTATAAACATACCAACGTTAATCTCTTCCAGCCTGACGGATGCTGCTGCTTCATGATTGTCACTACCCGACCGGGACCGTAAGACCCGATCGGTCCACGCGCACACCAAGACTAGGTCACTTTTTAACTTGTTTTACGGCAGTTATGTTTGTAACAATCTTTATAACAGTTACATTTTTGTCATCTTTATTTCAATACCAGTGTCAGTGCCGGGGTGGACCGCTAGCCTGTGCATCGGATGGGGACATCTCTACGCTGCTGATCTGTCTCCGCTCGGGATGGTTCCTGCTGGCCCCACTATGGACTGGACTTTCGCTGATGTGTTGGACTTTCACAATATTATGTCAGACCCACTCGACATCCATTGCTTTCGGTCTCCCCTAGAGAGGGGGGGGGGGGGGTTACCCACATATGCGGTCCTCTCCAAGGTTTCTCATAGTCATTCACATTGACGTCCCACTGGGGTGAGTTTTCCTTGCCCGTATGTGGGCTCTGTACCGAGTATGTCGTTGTGGCTTGTACAGCCCTTTGAGACACTTGTGATTTAGGGCTATATAAATAAACATTGATTGATTGATTGATTGATATAAAATAATATATACGAAACAAAATGTTATTTAAAAATACAGTGTTTATTTTGAAACCGTAGGAATCCGTAGATTTATATACGGATTCCTACGGTTTCAAAATGCCTTAAAAGGCAAATAAATCGATGTTTTACTAGTACCGGTACATTTTTGTATTTTGGTATTTAAAAAAAAATCAATTGATTGACCACAGCTGTGACTATTTAAGGGCATCACTTCCTGTTGAAAATTGCACACTGACAAAGACGTTGAAACCGGTCTGTTTGGTAGTGCAGTTTATATTAAAATTATTAGAAGGACACGAGTGTTGCTGGCATTGCTTTTTCTTTAAGTACACTTTTTGTTGTGCACCTCTTTATTTTTGTTTTATTACGTTTTTTGGAGAGTGCGTGTTTTTCCTGTATTTTGTGCCACTAGTTTTTTTTACATGAAATACTTCAATCGACAATAATGACGATTTAAAAGTATATTTTTTGTTAGGCTGCATATATAGGTCTAAGTTACAGTAAGTGCCTCGTTAAAAAAAAAAACATTTAAAAAAGGCCCCGCTTGCTAGCTTAACGTGTCGTGTTTGGGTGTGGTGCTCATCCAACTATTCGTGCATACACCCAACAGGAAGTGCTCATGTTTAATTTGCTTAAAAAGAAAACAATAACTAGCAGTATGGAACATAGAGTTAGTGCTGTGGGCGTTAAAGGTCATCAAAGTACCACAAAGTATGTCTTTATTACACTAAAACTACTTCAAAACAACAATCTGGTCTTGGCTAACACACTGCAAAAAGTATTAGTTTAATAACTAACTTTATATGTTACACATATTTTACTTCATGTGCCATTTATTATTCTTATCATTATTATTATTTTAACTAAAGACTAGTCATCAACTATCTCAACGGATTATGAAGTGCTAATTAACAATAACCTCATTTAGAAATATTTATTTATTTATACTGTAACAGTGCTGCTCCTTAAGATAATATTAATAATGATTCAACTTTTGTCCGTTTCATTTTTTATGAAAATAGCAACAAAAAAACAAACACCAAAGCTAAATAACTTTGCAATTGTATTTTATGTTTTATTGTATATGTATCATATTGATACATATATGGTTAATACATTTCTTTTTTTTATATATATAATCCATTTGTATTGTATAATAAATGTAATGTGTTACATTTTATTTCTAAAAGTGTTTAGCTATTGCGTCGGCTTCACTAAATAACATTTTATACATATATTTTATTCTACTTTCATCATGTAAAATGCTAATTGCATGCAATGTATTGTTATTATTATTGACGTGCTCTGGTTCTTTGCAGTTAAAATAATGTAAGCTATTTAGTTGATCATCAAGCATGCACACACTTTCTCAGCAAATAATATTAATGTGTAATAGTCATATGTCTGTGTGGTTGATTATTCCTGAAGTGTTGGAAATATTCTAGGAAAATGCATCCCACATTCCAAGCTTGATTAATCTTGACAAAAGTGAAAACACTAAACATCTAATGCATGATACACACGGTCCATACTATATACTGTACACAGAGTGTCTAGTTTAGCCTTCCAAAAACAAACCATTTGCAGAAAATGTAAATAATTTCAGCACTACTCTTAAATTACACATTATTTGAGATATTATATATACTTTGTCACTTGAGTAATCAGTGGGTCATTTTTATATCATGAGGCAACATAACTGCTGGAATGAAAATGTTGCAAAAACACAAATATTTTATATTATTTACTTCAGTTAATGAGGATTTTGGCTGATTTTTGTTGTACAACACAGAAAAATTATAATACACATTTATACTGTGATATTTTTTTAAATTTTTTTTATATATTTATTTTAGATTGATATTCTATTGTATTTATTACTGTGTATTGTCACGTCGTTATAGTTTTATTATACCCTTTTTATACTATCTTTATTTCATTCATTGCATTTATTTTCAATTGTTTGTGTAGTTTTATTAGGGCCATATAAAAACCTCACTGGATACACAATTTGTGTTGTTTTGTCTCTCATAGGTAGACATCTGTGCATAAATAAGGGATGATAAATAACATCCAGGCACAACAATCCTGTCTCTACTTCCTGTTTTGTTGTACGAAGCAAACAATTGACGGTCATGTGACCTGTTCAATGGCTGACCCAAAACAAGAAAAACTTGTCCAAAAGTTGCACATCACTCACTGTACTCTTTTTGTACAACATCAAAACACAAACACACACACACACACACACACACACACACACACACACACACACACACACACACACACACACACACACACACACACACACACACACACACACACACACACACACACACACACACACACACACACACACACACACACACACACACACAGTCACGCATTGCCACACACACACAGTCGCACATTGCCTAGCACACTTTCACTCATGCTCTTAATTGTGTGTGTCGAGCTTTACTGATCATAACCTGACAGATGATGATTTACTGTCATAGTTTCCATCTCTCTCTGTCACACACACACACACACACACACACACTCACGCACCAACTCGCGCACACACACACACGGGAATGTGGCCTCGCTGCATGGTTTGCGTCAGTCACAGATGAGCGGGCGTGTCGAGAAAAATGCCAATGACTCAAGTGTGCTTGTTTATATCTTTGCGTAATTCATCTGACTGTGGTGCGTGTTGAAAAGAAAAAGGACGTAGAATATTGTCAGACATCATGGAACAATATATGAAGTAACTGTAGGAATACAAATTCCCCACTGGAATTAAATTCAAATGAGAAAAGGTTCCTTTTGCTGAAATATCCACATTTAAATCACATTTGTTGCTGAACCAAGATGGTAAGTGGACGTAGTCCCCCCCTGCTCCATCACCGATAAACAAAATAATGTCAAATTTCCCTAATCTTTCTCACTGGTGCGCAGCGGTAGTGCTGGTCCTGTTTTAAATATTCAACATTATTTTGCACTAAAAAATTACATTCCGTCCCTTGAATTTGTTTTAGTACAAAAGATGCAAAAATACAATTAAGTGTCATTCAAAAAATTATTAAAAAATATTTTAAAAAGTGAAAACAATGTTGTAATGTTTGTGGGGTCTCTAAATCTTTTTCTACTTGGGGTCCTAAATTAGCCAGGGATGGGATGTCAAAGGTGCACGCACGCACGCACGCACGCACGCACGCACGCACGCACGCACGCACGCACACACACACACGCACACACACACACACACACACACACACACACACACACACACACACACACACACACACACACACACACACACACACACACACACACACACACACACATCATGCCTTTCTCTCTTTGTGAAAGATAACTCTTGATATCTTTTAATGCTACACTACATATCATGTTTCCCAAACGTATATTTTACATGAGAAAAATCACAAACACCACACAGAAAAAAGTATCTGTACTACGATATGATGGTATACACATAAAAATCGGTTCACATCCCAATCGCGATTCTTATTCATCCCGATTCTAATTCGATTCGTAATTTTCAAAAATCGAGTACTTTTAAAGGCATCTCCCTGCAACCACAGATGCTTTTCTAACCTGTAACCCTGTTTTGAAAAAGTTTCATTATAATTATTATACCAAACAATACATTGCGAGAATCGTGTTGAATCGAGTCGTCAACCCAGGAATCGTAATTATATCGAAGGATCCACACCCCTAATATAGACTTTATGCAAAGGTGACTTCTGCCATGAAAACAAATTGTTGCATGCATGCGTGGATGAATGAACCAGGAAACATTATTCACAGTAATTAAATAATTATTGTAAGAGCAAGGAAATCTAAAATGTTCTCCAGGGAACCAACGTCCTCCGCAGTGGACATTTGTGTTTTGCATTGTAGAACTGTTTTTATGTCTTTAAATGTCCTGAAATGTGTAACTCTGACAAAAGAACTAATGTCTACTGCAGAGGACATTGGTTATTATAGGATATATAATATATATATATATATATGTGTGTGTGTTTGTGTGTGTGTGTGTGTGTGTGTGTGATTGTGTGATTGACAGCTGCATGGTTGTCATCACAGCTCATCTTGGCTAACTGGTCATGCCTTTACTTGCTTGCAAAGGCAAGCGGCGTGACATGTATTTGTTATTTCCAAAAATGGAGTTCGAGATCCGTGTTTCTTTACCATACGCCCAAGAGGGCGGCCAAAAAATATTATTTTTTCCGCTGTAATACGCCTTTCCAATGACAATATCAAACAAACAGAAGAAGTCTGGAGCTAAAGTCATAGAGAAGTTTCTTAAGCGCAAACATTATGACTAAAGTGGTGATTTTTAATTTGCGCTTTAATTTTATTGACTGTTTATTTAAGAAACATATATTTGATTAATTTAGTGTAATTTATTTTAGAAAAAACATAATTGTATGAAAAAAAAAGTTTTTCCAATCAGCCTGACCCAAGCCTAATATTTGTGTTAAATAAATAGATATAATTACTTTATTTCATTGACCGTTTATTTAAGAAACATATTCAACACAGATGGACAGACAACACTCACATTCACACACACAGAAAGATCCCGAGCCCCGGATCGAACCCAGGACCTTCATATTGTAAGGCACACGCACTAACCCCTGTTCCACCGCGAGGTGGCGATTTGTCCAGGGTGTACCCCGCCTTCCGCCCAAATGCAGCTGAGATAAGCTCCAGCACCCCCCGCGACCCCGAAAATGGTAAATAGGTCGTACTTGTATAGCGCTTTTCTACCTTTTTTTAAGGAACTCAAAGCGCCGAATGGGGCAAGCGGTAGCAAACGGATGCATGGATAATTGTATGAAAAAATGTTTTTTTTTCCCAATCAGCCTGACCTACGCCTTAGGATTATGTGTTAAATAAATAGATATAATTACTTTATTTAATTGACCGTTTATTTAAGAAACATATTCATTATTAATTTAGTTACATTTATTTTTAGAAAAAACATAATTGTATGAACACTTTTTTTCCCAATCAGCCTGACCTATGCCTAAGGTTTATGTGTTAGATAAATAGATCATATACATAGATTTATTTTATTGACCGTTTATTAAAGAAACATATTCATGATTAATTTAGTTTAATTTATATTAAAAAAAAAATTTGTATGTAAAAATGTTTTTCTAAATCAGCCTGACCTAAGCCTAAGACTCATTTTAAATAATTAGATATAATTACTTTATTTTACTGACTGTTCATTTAAGAAACATATTCATGATTCATTTGGTTTAATTTACTTAAAAAAAAACATAATTGTATGTAATTTTATTTTGTTTTTTTTCAATTAGCCTGACCTCTAAGCTTAAGGTGTATGTGTTAAATAAATAGACGTAATTACTTTATTTTATTGACCGTTTATTTAAGAAACATGTTCATTATTAATTTACTTTAATTTATTTTAGACAAAACATAATTGTATGTAAAAAAAAAAGTGTTTTTCAATCAGCCTGACCTAACCCTAAGGTTTATGTGTTAAATAAGTAGATGTAAGTACTTTATTTTATTGACCGTTTATTTAAGAAACATATTCATGATTAATTTAGTTTAATTTATTTTAGAAGAAACATAATTGTATGTAAAAAAAAAACTAACAAAACAAAACAAAAATTCTAATCAGCCTGACCTAAGCCGAAGGTTTATGTGTTGAATAAATAGATATAATTCCTGAATACGATTAAAATCAAGAGTAAGATTTGTAATTCAAAGTTTTTCAAAAATATTTGAGTGGGCCCCGAGGCCAAAAAGGTGAAGAAGCTGTTTTCCACATTATTTGATCCATATAGTTGTGACGCAGATGAAGTATTTGCTGCTTATTAAGAATGAGGTTCCCTGCATGAGTAAGGACGAGGGAGAAGGATCTGCTGAGACTTTGCGAGAAGATAAAAATGAAGATAGGGTAAAAATGTCAACGTTTAGCCAAAGAGTTGGAAAGAACCCTGAAAAAAGTCCTAAAAGTGTTATGACAATGTCTCCCAATCAGGTCCGTCTGCATTCTGCGGTGTGGACAACCAGTGACAACCCACAGCTGGCCACCTGCGTCACGTCTGACACACCCACAGACATCGCACCCGAGCCCAAGGTGTGGTCGGCGGGTGTGCGACATCTTTGCCGGTCCGACCTGCTCAGGTGAAGAATGTCCACCGCCTACCTTCCTTTTTAATGAGCTCACAAGGGAAGAGCAGCAATTAACGCATTGTTCTGTTATCACGCACGTCAATCGCGCTATTGATCCCAACAGTAACCACAACAAACGCCACGGCCTAAAAAAGTACAATGTCTATAAATCATTTCACCCTAAACTCTTTCCTAGCCCCTTCCTGCTCTGCCACTGATATGAATACAGTAGTGCGTTTCCCTTGACATTGTCACTGAGTTACTGCACTGGTCTTGTAGGCAACTTGCTTGAATTACTCTGTGTTCAATGTATTATTTTGCCTCTAAAATGACTCCAAAACCTCAATTTAATCCAATTCAAGTTTGAGTCAAACAGCATAAAAATTGCTTAACACAAATAAAATGTTGTGAGGGTGAGAGAGCCTGGAAATATTCTGCCTAAGGCCCCAATTGGCTCTGAGCCCAATTAAGAAAACTAACTGGTGTAAATATTATTTTTGTGACATAACCATTCCACCCTATTTAGATAAATGACAATGAAGTAAAACGTGTTTTATCCTTTTTATAATACTGAACATTTTACTAATACAACCACTGAAGGTATGAGCACACCTTAAAAACTTCATTAGTGTAGAATATTGACTTTTATTTATTTATTTATTGATTCAAACAATTTGTTTAAATTGGCAATCAAATAACAAGTTAAACATGTATTTATTTATTTATTGCAAATTGTTTTGTTTTTTCGTTTTTACTTTTGTAGCGTATGTAGAAACGGCGCAGCTGAAGTGGTTGCATCAGCTGCGTGCTCTTTTTTAATGTCTTGTATGTCCTTTGATGGTCCTTCATGTTTCCGTGTTTTTAGCCGTCATTTTGCTCAAAAAGGTTCATTATGTCTTCTTAGTCATATACTTTTTCCAATTTTCTTGTAATCAGACCATATTTTTGGTATATTAGATGGAATCTTTAAAAAAAAAAAAAAATGTATCCCTCATATACTTGTATAATATATTTTCCTACAAGACAGAACATGACAAAGTTCACTTAGCGTAACAGCATCGGCCATGATTGTTCAAATTGACTCGAATTATCCAAAATTTTAATGAAGTGAGTTCTGATGGTTCACATTATGGACCAGTTGCACGTCTTGGAACATAAAGGCGTTTTTTAAATCTCTTTTTTTTCCGCAACATTGCGTATTCAAGTGTGAGCTAAATTGGTCATAAGTTAAATATAACGTTGACATTTCCCCAAAAAATTCAGTTTTTCTCTGCATCTACTGTACATGCATGATCCTAGCTAAGTTCGATTTGAAAGCACCATTACAACATTTTTAACACTTATTTTATTTATGTAAAACATTTTCCGTACTTTTTTTAATCCTACTTGAAAAGAATCTGATTGTACTGAAAATAAATTGTTCAATAGTTGATTGTTTAAGTACATATAGGGCAAACTTGCTATTATGTTCTTATTAGTGACAGATCAGAAAGGGGCTAGGAATAGATTTCAAATTTTATAGTATAATTCTTTGACATTTTATTCTCACGAACTGAAGGTCCTACGCGCAGCCCGCGATGTGCGTAGTTACTGGGTAGTAAATGAAGCCTACAATGTATTTTATGAGTACTTACAGAGCATAACATGAATTTTATGCTGCATAACTTAGTTTCATTTTGCAAGAACACACTTTCTGTCAGTCATTTGCCATTTGGACGCTTTTCGGCAAGAAAATAACCCATCGCACAAATGTCCACCGCAGAGGACGTCGGCTCCCAGGAGGGTATAAAACAAGTAAAACAGCACATTTATCGGTCTCCATATTTACATCTACTTAAAGGGAGAAGGTTGCCATAACAACAGCGGGAGTCTCACCTGGTCCAGGTGTCGGTGTCGTGAAGAGAGGTGTGCGCGAGCTGCTGTCGCGACTGCTGTACGGTCCAGGCACGTTGCCACTGTCAGCGTCAGCTCGTCTCAGCTGTACTCAATCCTCGCCCTGAACACGCCCTCAGGCTCCGCCTCCTTCGCCATGACAGGAATATGTCTGGGGCGCTCATTTGTTAGGCGTAGCTTTTGGAGAATTCTCTCGGCCTTCTTCTCCACTTTGTTCTTTGTTTCTCTGAGATTATCAAAGGAGAGAGCGTATGTGTCACCCTTCCTTCGGAGAGGGAGTTCAACCTGTTTGACTTCTGCTGACTTCTGTGCTTTCAAAGGCAACGCTTGGTGTACGGGCTCTGAAAAGGGACCTCAGGGGCCTCTGACTCAGCATCAAGGGTTGGAATCGGGGGTTAAATCACCAAAAATGATTCCCGGGAGCGACCACAGCTGCTGCCCACTGCTCCCCTCAACTCCCAGGGGGTGATCAAGGGTGATGGGTCAAATGCAGAGAATAATTTCGCCACACCTAGTGTGTGTGTGACAATCATTGGTACTTTAACTTTAACTTTAACTAATTGTCTTTAAGACTTTAAGCTTCTCATAAACACGGTCAACTCGACATCAACAGGATATCGGCGATAAGAGCCAAGATAAGCGTCCACTGTAGTAGACATTTGTGTTGGCATGAAACGGCCGACATTTTTGAATGCTAACAAACTAAATAGACCAAAAACAAAGGATGCTGCTTCTTAGGAGGATATAAGATGTGGAACCCTCGAAAAAGAAGAGTTTAAGGAATGCCATTGGCCTGAAGGAAAAAAGGAAGAGGTGCGGTTTGAAAATGAAGCATAGCTGTCAATGTGATATCAAGAAGAAGATCCTCTGCGTGACAGCTGCGTATCAACAATGACCTTCGCTATTGTTGCCTTGAGTGCTGTTATTGCTTCGTTTGCAGTAAACACAGTCCGCTGTAGCATTTGGAAGTTGTCATGCAGTAACAGGATCCACACTGCCGGTCTGTAGAAAAGTATGCAGTCTAGAGATATGAAACAATTGGGGTGGCCCAAGAGATTGGCCTCAGTAACGAGTAGGCGGTCCTAAACAGCTGAGAAGGACAACAAGATGTTGTGACCTGGCCTTGCCACCTTCTCCCGGGCTGAAGGATGGTGGTGGTGTGTGATGGATCAGGGAAGACGCCGCTGATGATTGTTGAACAAAGACCACTTTGTTTAAAGGCCTACTGAAACCCACTACTACCGACAACGCAGTCTGATAGTTTATATATCAATGATGAAATCTTAACATTGCAACACATGCCAATACGGCCGGGTTAACTTATAAAGTGCAATTTTAAAATTCCCGCTAAACTTCCGGTTGAAAACGTCTATGTATGATGACGTATGCACGTGACGTCAATCGTTGAAACGGAAGTATTCGGACACATTGTATCCAATACAAAAAGCTCGGTTTTCATCGCAAAATTCCACAGTATTCTGGACATCTGTGTTGGTGAATCTTTTGCAATTTGTTTAATGAACAATGAAGACTGCAAAGAAGAAAGTTGTAGGTGGGATCGGTGTATTAGCGGCTGGCTGCAGCAACACAACCAGGAGGACTTTGACTTAGATAGCAGACGCGCTATCCGACGCTAGCCGCCGACCGCACGGATGATCGGGTGAAGTCCTTCGTCGCTCCGTCGATCGCTGGAACGCAGGTGAGCACGGGTGTTGATGAGCAGATGAGGGCTGGCTGGCGTAGGTGGAGCGCTAATGTTTTTATCATAGCTCTGTGAGGTCCCGTTGCTAAGTTAGCTTCAATGGCGTCGTTAGCAACAGCATTGTTAAGCTTCGCCAAGCTGGAAAGCATTAACCGTGTATTTACAGGTCCATGGTTTAATAGTATTGTTGGGGGGGGGTGCATGTTATATCAACTAAGCCCACACTTAAACTTTCCACGTGCAAGATTGAATCTATTGTAACCTATTTTTATGGGCTTTCCACTTTGTGATGTTAATTCCTGTTATACGCTGTTATACAGTACCGTATATGCCTTGCGCTCTTATTTTGAAGGCGCTAAGAGCGGAAGTGATGACACGTTGGAGTGGAGCGGAGGTTTTTGAAAGAAGGTAAATAAAGTGGTCCTCGTGTAAACTGGAGCCTCCGTGTTTATTATTTTGTAGTTTCATACAGTATATGCGACATTTATAAACACTCGGTTACACTATTTAAAAAAGTTATTTAATAAGAAGCCAAAAAGTGCAAGAACAATAATGTTTATGTTGGAGGAGTTGTGAATGACTGCAGGGCCACAACATTAGGTACACCTGCAGACTGCAGCACGGATTTCATATTTCATTCATTCACAACTCCTCCAACACGAACATTATTGTTTTTGCACTTTTTGGCTTCTTATTAAATAACTTTTTTAAATAGAGTAAATCTTGCACGTGGAAAGTTTAAGTGTGGGCTTTAGTTGATATAACACTCCCGTCGGGGTGAATTCTACGACGGGAGTGCATTAATCCAGCACAACAGCGGGGCATGGACTTCATTTATAAGTAAAGGTAAGACCATAATAACGTTTTTTTTTTAATTAAATATGCTTTTTTGTGTGCTACAGTTTGTGTGTGTAAAGTTGAAGTTAAGTTAAAGTACCAGTGATTGTCACACACACACTAGGTGTGGTGAAATTTGTCCTCTGCATTTGACCCATCCCCTTGTTCACCCCCTGGGAGGTGAGGGGGAGCAGTGGGCAGCAGCGGCGCCGCGCCCGGGAATAATTTTTGGTGATTTAACCCCCAATTCCAACCCTTGATGCTGAGTGCCAAGCAGGGAAGAATGCTGGTATGAGCTTTTAAACATAACCCGTTAACTGCTGCCAATCAAATGGTGAATAAGATACTCTTTAGGGTTCATATGTTTGTAAATCTGACTGTGATGAAGTCAGTGCCTCACCAGCCATGAACCTCACCGCACGTCACTGATATATATATATATATATATACATATATATAATAAAATGAATAAATATATATATATATATATATATATATATATATATATATATATATATATATATATATATATATATATATATATATATATATATATATATATATATATATATATATATATATACTGTGTGTATATATATATATATATATATATGTATAGCTAGAATTCACTGAAAGTCAAGTATTTATTGTATTTATGTATATATATAAGAAATCCTTGAATTTTAGTGAATTCTAGCTATAAATATACTCCTCCCCCTTAACCCCGGCCCCACCCCCCGTAGGTTCTGCTACGGAGGCTGCGGAACCTCTTTCTAGAGTCCAGCAGTGAAAACAGTCCTTGGTGGGGGTGGGAGGAATCTCTGCAGATATTCTGAGCCCTGGTCAGGCAGCGGCTTTTTGCGATCTCCTGGATAGGAGGAAGAGGAGTCCTGATGATCTTTTCCCCCGTCCTCACCACTCTCTGCAGAGACCTCCCAGTCTGAGGCACTGGAGGCTCCAGTCCAGACAGAGATGCAGATATAGATTGAAAAGGATTAGCCAATCATTGTATTCTGTTTTTATTTACGATTTACACAAAGTGCCAACTTCACTGGTTTTGGGGTTTGTAAAAGGTACACATTACATTTGTCTGAAATGTTTTGAAAATAGAACAAAACACCACGGTGCGGTATAGCTCGGTTGGTAGAGTGGCCGTGCCAGCAACTTGAGGGTTCCAGGTTCGATCCCCGCTTCCGCCATCCTAGTCACTGCCGTTGTGTCCTTGGGCAAGACACTTTACCCACCTGCTTCCAATGCCACCAACACTGCTTTAAATGTTACTTAGATATTGGGTTTCACTATGTAAAAGCGCTTTGAGTCACTAAGAAAAGCGCTATATAAATATAATTCACATCACTTCACCATAGGTAGACTCTCGCATGATATCGTTAAGGTGCAGGAAATGAGTATCTCCATTGTGAAAGCGTATAGTACAAGCAAAAAGCTAATTAAAATAGGACGGTCTGCACCAGTTATCAATTGTACATGCAGTCTTAGTAGATCACACGCCCACTAATAGTACACGCTGTTTTATAGTTTGTACACGCTGTTTAGCGCTTGCTATTTGGATCTAAGTAAATTAGGCCTTAAATGTGTGGTTCCAGATGTGCTTCTGGATGTTTGGCACAAATGTGCACCCCAGTATGAGACATCTCAGAGTCATATTTGATCACTCCAGGCTTTTTGATGAGCACATCCAAAGTATAACTGCTGCTTTTTCCACCTCAGATCCATAACATCTTATCCTATTGTTTCCATGTTACCATGAATTGATTAACGTGGACCCCGACTTAAACAAGTTGAAAAACTTATTGGGGTGTTACCATTTAGTGGTCAATTGTACTGAATATGTACTGTACTGTGCAATCTACTAATAAAAGTTTCAATCAATCAATCAATCAATCAAAAACCTCACGTCTGGACTGTTGTGATTCACTTGGCGGAGTGGCTCAGGCAGAAGTACGGCCGACGAGAAACTTAAGGGTTCCTGGTTCAATCCAGCTTCAGTTGTGCCCTTAGGCAAGACACTTCACCCACATTTCTTCCAGTGCCGCCACGCTGGTGTAAATGTAGATAATGGCTTACTCAATGTGAAGCGCTTTGAGTCACGAGAGAAAAAGCGCTATATAAATATAATTCACTTCAAGTCACTCTTCGCATTTCCCGACCATACGACAATAGATCGCCTGCAATTACCGATAGTCCAGAATGCTGCACTGCAAAAACTGAAATCTAAGTAAGATTAAATATCTCAAATAAGGGTGATATTTGCTGATTTTCTGTCTGATAAGATAATTCTTCTCACTTAGCAGATTTTATGTTAGTGTTTCACTTGTTTTAAGGGTTTTGGTCCTAAATTATCTCAGTAAGATATTACAGCTTGTTGCTGAGATTTGATGACCTATATTGAGTAAAACATGCTTGAAACTACAATATCAACTGATGCAAAGCTGTGTCATCAACACTCACAAGTATAAAACTACTTTTTTGAAGTAATAATTTCTTACTTCGAGCATGAAAAAAAATCATGATGCATATCATTATGTCAAGATAATGGCACTAGCATTTACTTAATTTAAGAATATTTTTCAACATCCATCCATCCATCCATTTTCTACCGCTTATTCCCTTCGGGGTTGCGGGGGGCGCTGGAGTCTATCTCAGCTACAATCGGGCGGAAGGCGGGGTACACCCTGGACAAGTCGCCACCTCATCGCAGGGCCAACACAGCATATTGAGCAAAAAGGTATTTTTTTTCTACCAAGAAAAGTGCACTTGTTATTAGTGAGGATATACTTATTTTAAGGTATTTTTGGGTTCATTGAGGTTAGCTAATTTTACCTGTTTTGGAAAGTCTTGACAAGCCGAATCTTCTTGTTCTATTGGCAGATAATTTTGCTTAGTTCTAATACATTTGTTATTTGGTCAATAACAAAAATTCAACTCAATACTTTGTAATATAACCTTTGTTGGCAATAACAGAGGTCAAACGATTACTATAGGTCTTTACCAGGTTTGCACACACAGTAGCTGGTATTTTGGCCCATTCCTCCATGCAGATCTTCTCGAGAGCAGTGATGTTTTGGGGCTGTCGCCGAGCAACACGGACTTTCAACTCCCTCCACAAATTTTCTATGGGGTTGAGGTCTGGAGACTTGTTAGGCCACTCCAGGACTTTCAAATGCTTCTTACGGAGCCACTCCTTCGTTGCCCGGGCGGTGTGTTTGGGATCATTGTCATGCTGGAAGACCCAGCCATGTTTTATCTTCAAAGCTCTCACTGATGGAAGGAGGTTTTGGCTCAAAATCTCACGATACATGGCCCCATTCATTCTTTCCTTAACACAGATCAGTTGTCCTGTCCCCTTAGCAGAAAAACAGCATGATGTTTCCACCCCCATGCTTCACAGTAGGTATGGTGTTCTTGGGATGCAACTCAGTATTCTTCTTCCTCCAAACACGACAAGTTGAGTTTATACCAAAAAGTTCTATTTTGGTTTCATCTGACCACATGACATTCTCCCAATCCTCTGCTGTATCATCCATGTGCTCTCTGGCAAACTTCAGACGGGCCTGGACATGCACTGGCTTAAGCAGGGGGACACGTCTGGCCCTGCAGGATTTGATTCCCTGTCGGCGTAGTGTGTTACTGATGGTAACCTTCGTTACTTTGGTCCCAGCTCTCTGCAGGTCATTCACCAGGTCCCCCCGTGTGGTTCTGGGATTTTTGCTCACCGTTCTCATGATCATTTTGACCCCACGGGATGAGATCTTGCGTGGAGCCCCAGATCGAGGGAGATTATCAGTGGTCTTGTATGTCTTCCATTTTCTGATAATTGCTCCCAGAGTTGATTTTTTTCACACCAAGCTGCTTGCCTATTGTAGATTCACTCTTCCCAGTCTGGTGCAGGTCTACAATTATTTTCCTGGTGTCCTTCGACAGCTCTTTGGTCTTGGCCATAGTGGAGTTTGGAGTCTGACTGTTTGAGGCTGTGGACAGGTGTCTTTTATACAGATAACAAGTTCAAACAGGTGCCATTAATACAGGTAACGAGTGGAGGACAGAAGAGCTTCTTAAAGAAGAAGTTACAGGTCTGTGAGAGCCAGAGATCTTCCTTGTTTGAAGTGACCATATACTTATTTTCCACCATAATTTACAAATAAATTCTTTAAAATTCCTACAATGTGAATTCCTGGATTTTCCCCCCACATTCTGTCTCTCACAGTTGAAGTGTACCTATGATGAAAATTACAGACCTCTGTCATCATTTTAAGTGGGAGAACTTGCACAATCGGTGGCTGACTAAATACTTTTTTGCCCAACTGTATATGTGTGTATATATATACACACATATATATATACATATATATACAGTATGTGTATAATTCCCAACTCCGGAAGAACTTTGAACATGTCACGAGGGAGGTGCTGGACATTGAGTCCGAGTGGACCATGTTCCGCACCTCTATTGTTGAGGCGGCTGATTGGAGCTGTGGCTGCAAGGTAGTTGGTGCATGTCGTGGTGGTAATCCTAGAACCCGTTGGTGGACACCGGCGGTGAGGGATGCCGTCAAGCTGAAGAAGGAGTCCTATCGGGTTCCTTTTGCTCATAGGACTCCTGAGGCAGTGGACAGGTACCGACAGGCCAAGCGGTGTGCGGCTTCAGCGGTCGCGGAGGCAAAAACTCGGACATGGGAGGAGTTCGGGGAAGCCATGGAAAACGAATTTTGGACGGCTTCGAAGCGATTCTGGACCACCATCCGGTGCCTCAGGAAGGGGAAGCAGTGCACTGTCAACACCGTGTATGGTGAGGATGGTGTTCTGCTGACCTCGACTGCGGATGTTGTGGATCAGTGGAGGGAATACTTCGAAGACCTCCTCAATCCCAACAACATGTCTTCCTATGAGGAAGCAGTGCCTGGGGAAACTGTGGTGGGCTCTCCTATTTCTGGGGCTGAGGTTGCTGATGTAGTTAAAAAGCTCCTCGGTGGCATGGAGGAACAGTGTGGTTTTCGTCCTGGTTGTGGAACTGTGGACCAGCTCTATACTCTCGGCAGGGTCCTTGAGGGTGCGTAGGAGTTTGCCCAACCAGTCTACATGTGCTTTGTGGACTTGGACAAGGCATTCGACCGTGTCCCTCGGGAAGTCCTGTGGGGAGTGCTCAGAGAGTATGGGTTATCGGACTGTCTGATTGTGGCGGTCCGCTCCCTGTATTATCAGTGTCAGAGCTTGGTCCGCATTGCCGAAATGAGTTTCCTCCGCCGGGTGGCGGGGCTCTCCCTTAGAGATAGGGTGAGAAGCTCTGCCATCCGGGGGGAGCTCAAAGTAAAGCCGCTGCTCCTCCACATCGAGAGCAGCCAGATGAGGTGGTTCGGGCATCTGGTCAGGATGCCACCCGAACGCCTCTCTAGGGAGGTGTTTAGGGCACGTCCGACCGGTAGGAGGCCACGGGGAAGACCCAGGACACGTTGGGAAGACTATGTCTCCCAGCCGGCCTGGGAACGCCTCGGGATCCCCCGGGAAGAGCTGGATGTAGTGGCTGGGGAGAGGGAAGTCTGGGCTTCTCTGCTTAGGCTGCTGCCCCCGCAACCCGACCTTGGATAAGCGGAAGAAGATGGATGGATATATATATATATATATATATATATATATATATATATATATATATATATATATATATATATATATATATATATATATATATATATATATATATATAAATACATTTTTAATTACAAAAAATTTATTTATACCAATATATACATATATACACATATATATGTATATATGTGTGTGTATATATATATATATATATATATATATATATATATATATATATATATATATAAATAAATCAGTGACATGCGGTGAGGTTCATGACTGGTGAGGCACTGACTTCATCACAGTCAGATTTACAAACATATGAACCCTAAAGAGTATCTTATTGACCATGTGATTGGCAGCAGTTAACGGGTTATGTTTAAAAGCTCATACCAGCATTCTTTACACATACAAACTGTAGCACATAAAAAAGCACATTTTATAAAAAAAAACATTATTATGGTCTTACCTTTCTTGCTGGACATCCACACAGCCAGCCTTTGCGTGTGTACCACGCAGTTTGAAAAGAACGGGTCTTCTGTCCCGAAGTCTGAAGCAAACCTTTTAGCTCCGGCGTTGGTCTACCTTTAATTATTACCTCCTGCTTCGATTGAAAGTCCAGTTTAGAAAACTGTTTTATTTTACATATGTAATCCTCCATGTTTTTAATAAAAGTTCAGGCGAGAGGAAAAAATAAACGATCGCTGCACTTGACTTGCTAACTGTTGCTTGTTCTCACTTCTTCTGTGGCCGAGGAATGATCTCTGGGATCACTACAGCCCTCTACCACCAGGAGGCCGGATTATTGCGAGCCTCAGCCAGTGCGTTTTTTGCAGCCGTTTTATGATTGCCCAGCACAAGAAATACGTTACACACATACAGTTGTTGACAAAATACACTGTACATTATATACCTCAGCTAACTAAACTATGCCATAGTTTAGTTAGCTGATATAATTCATATAGCAATATGGTCTCACTGCACAGCAGGCCAGCAGTTAGCCGAGTCATTGCGCAATCCATGTTGAGGCACAAATCAGTGACGTCCCTCAACTGGCTGGTGACTCACCGCAAGTATTTGAATGGCAAATGTGAAAATTCAGCGATTTTGAATAAAAAGAATCTAAAACTGGTGAAGTTAAATGGAAAATAACTTTAGTATAATCACTGGATACATGTAACAATTTAATTAATTTTTTTTTCTTTTTACATTTTTTTTCTTTCCATTATGGCACGTGAGGCCCCGCCTCACCTGCCTCTACTGACTGCACGTCACTGATATATATATATGTATATATATAATACATTTTTAATTACAAAAAAAATATTTGTTATTTTTTTTTAGAATCAATGAAGAATAACTACAAATAAGAATCGGATTCAATCAAAAACCAATACATTTTTTGACCCCTATTATTCATATATATATTTTTTCCAACCCTTACAGAGAAAAATTCTGCCCCTTGGACAAATGCAATTTAGTCAAACTTTCACTTGTTGACTGCAATTAAAATCCAACTAGAAAGAAGTTGTGTCGTCGGCAGTAAATACTTTAGAAAAGTGTTTGCTATAGAATACCTTTTTTTTTGTCATTGTAAAAGAAAAACACATAATTCTGTTTAGTGCATCTTTTATTTATGTGTGTACATACAGTATATATAGATGTAGATATATATAGATTTATGTGTGTGAGTGTGTGTGTGAGTTTGTTTGTATATATATACATGTATATACATGTGAATGTGTGTATATATATATATATATATATATATATATATATATATATATATTTTTAAAAAAAAGTATATATATATACTTTTCATACACAAGCAAGTGGCAACACAAAGTACTTTTCACAAAAAAATGAGGATGACACACATACAGAACTATTGACAATAACAAAATATTGAAAAACGCCACCGTTTGAGGCGATTGCCATCTAAAAAATTGTATAAAACATTAAAAAAAAACATGTGAACAACTATATATATAAATAATACATTATTAAATGAATAAAAACATAACACTGAGAGAATAATAGCTGAAATAACAGCAGTAAATACAATAGAAAATAACAGACTAAAACTAAAGGACATAAGAAGAGTTGAACATGATTAGAAAAAAGGCTAATTAAAAATTTAGAGAGACACTGAGAAAGATGCGGATAAACTAGTTTGTACATTAATGACATTCTTCTCTGCTTCCGCACTCAACTTTAACCTTCAAACTCTTTTCAACCTGCGCGAACAGCAGCTCCTCTTTGGGACGTGAAGTCCTATTACGTTGCAACTCATCTCCACATACGTGGTAGGACGATTGTATGCCAGTTGAACCACATTTTTACTTCATTGCTCACTGGATCAAAGCGTACTTAGTACACTTTTCATTTATTGGCTCGCACCGGAGACTCAAGATGGGGCTTTCCGAAAAGGGGTTTATTGCCACCAATAATTCAAAAGGTTACAGATTGCACTGAGAAGAGTTAGGCACCTCTTGGGAGGAAAAAAAAATGTTAGAAATGGTATCCACGCAGATAAAGGTGTGTGAGAGGGTGTTGCCCGTGCGAGTGTGCCTGCGTGTATTTTTGTTTCGACGGGCCTGATGGACCACATTCCTGCCAAAAGAGCCTTTCTCACAAAGCTGTACATTCTACAGCAAGTGGTGCATTCTTAAGTGTTTACAATTCCAAAGGCCAAGCTTTTTTTCTGCTCACAATGAAACTGTGTCACTCACACTGACGCAAAGATGTTCCGATCATGTTCCAAATCTCTTATTCATGCCAATAATTGAAAGCGGGGCAATATCCTTGCATCAAATGAAGGAAATACAATGGGGATACAGTCGGAGCTTTTTGTCCTGTCACTCACACATACATACCTGGAGAGGCGCAGCTGTGACACCCGGTGACCTGCTCAGAAAAAAATTGAGACGCTAATTAGGGCAAGGCAATATGGACAAAATCTGATAACGCAGGGTTTTTAGTCCAAATGGTGGTATACCGTATACAGGCCTCCAATTTTAACTTTTTAAGGTGAAGGCAAGTGTTGCCTTAAAGGAGGGCTTATATTAGGCACCAAGGCAAGTTAGAATGCACCAAGCCAAACATTATTTTCTTTCGAAGCAGGGGCTCCAAAGCATCCCAGCGTATAAAAATAGCAATGAGCAAATTCTGAGCAAGGAATATCTCTTAAGCAACTAAAACAATAATGTATATTAAATGATAATACATTAACACAAAAAAAATTAAGGCAAATTGAGCCACAATAACTTAACAGCACCATAGGCTCAGTAGGCAGAGATTAAAAAGGAAAATAAAAAGTTAGCCTTTACGCAAACCATAAACTGATAGGTGTGGGCTGCACCTAGGAACACACTGATTGGTGTTTCTATGCATGCGTGTGTGTGTGTGTGTGTGTGTGTGTGTGTGTGTGTGTGTGTGTGTGTGTGTGTGTGTGTGTCTATGAGGCTGCAGTGCATTAATAAATGTCCCCACACAATGTACATTTGACAGTGATTCATAGCAGGGAAGTTAACATCAGCCTACGGTGACAGCCATTTGTCATTGCATGATGCCTTTATCTCTATTTTTACATTTCGATAGAGGGAGGTATTTATTTTTATTCCATCCATCCATCCATCCATTTTCCTCCGCTTATCCGAGGTTTGGTCGCAGGGGCAGCAGCCTAAGCAGAAAAGCCCAGACTTCCCTCTCCCCAGCCACTTCGTCAAGCTCCTCCCGGGGGATCCCGAGGCGTTCCCAGGCCAGCCAGGAGACTTAGTCTTCCCCGTGGCCTCCTACCGGTCGGACGTGCCCCAAACACCTCCCTAAGGAGGCGTTCGGGTGGCATCCTGAGCAGATGCCCGAACCACCTCATTTGGCTCCTCTCGATGTGGAGGAGCAGCGGCTTTACCCTGAGTTCCTCCGGGATGACAGAGCTTCTCACCCTATCTCTAAGGGAGAGACCCGCCACCCGGCGGAGGAAACTAATTTTGGCCGCTTGTACCTGTGATCTTGTCCTTTCGGTCATAACCCAAAGCTCATGACCATAGGTGAGGATAGGAACGTAGATTGACTGGTAAATTGAGAGCTTTGCCTTCCGGCTCAGCTCCTTCTTCACCACAACGGATCAATACAGCGTCCGCATTACTGAAGACGCCGCACCAATCCGCCTGTCGATCTCACGATCCACTCTTCCCCCACTCGTGAGCAAGACTCCTAGATAATTGAACTCCTCCACTTGGGGCAAGATCTCCTCCCCAACCTTTAGATGGCACTCCACACTTTCCTGGGCGAGAACCATGGACTCGGACTTGGAGGTGCTGATTCTAATCCCAGCCGCTTCACACTCGGCTGCGATCCGATCCAGTGAGAGCTGAAGATCCTGGCAAGATGAAGCCATCAGAACCACATCATCTGCAAAAAGCAGAGACCTAATCCTGCAGCCACCAAACCGGATCCCCTCAACTCCCTGACTGCGCCTAGAAATTCTGTCCATAAAAGTTATGAACAGAATCTGTGACAAAGGGCAGAGTCCGACCCTCACTGGAAACGGGTCCGACTTACTGCCGGCAATGCGGACCAAGCTCTGACACTGATCATACAGGGAGCAGACCCCCACAATCAGACAGTCCGATACCCCATAATCTCTGAGCACTCCCCACAGGACTTCCCGGGGGACACGGTCGAATGCCTTCTCCAAATCCACAAAACACATGTAGACTGGTTGGGCAAACTCCCATGCACCCTCAAGGACCCTGCCGAGATTATAGAGCTGGTCTACCTTTCCACGACCAGGACGAAAACCACACTGTTCCTCCTGGATCCAAGGTTCGACTATCCGGCGTAGCCTCCTCACCAGTACACCTGAATAGACCTTACCGGGAAGGCTGAGGAGTGTGATCCCTCGATAGTTGGAACAGTGGCGTGCAGTCACTAGAGGCAGGGGAGGCGGGGCCTCACCTGCCATCATGGAAAGAAAAAAAATGTAAAAAGAAAAAAAAATGAATTAAATTGTTATATGTATCCAGTGATTATACTAAAGTTATTTTCCATTTAACTTCACCAGTTTTAGATTATTTTTATTTTTATTTTCACATTTGCCGCTCAAATACTGAGAAGAGACGGTGCGGTGATCAGCAGCCAGTTGAGGCACGTCACTCAGTTGTGCTTCAACATGGATTGTGCGCAATGACTCGGCTAACTGCTGGCCTGCTGTGCAGTGAGACTGTATTGCTATATGAATTATATCAGCTAACTAAACTATGGCATAGTTTAGTTAGCTGAGGTATATAATGTACAGTGTATTTTGTCAACAACTGTATGTGTGTAACGTATTTCTTGTGCTGAGCATTCATAAAACTGCTGCAAAAGACGTACTGGTTGAGGCTCGCAGTAATCCGGCCTCCTGGTGGTAGAGGGCGGTAGTGATCCCAGAGATCATTCCTCGGCCGCAGAAGAAAAAAAAGAAAAAAAAAAAAAAAGTTTGCAAGTCAATTAGTGCAGCGATCGTTTATTTCCTCTCGCCTGGACTTTTATTAAAAACATGGAGGATTACATATGTAAAATAAAACAGTTTTCTAAACTGGACTTTCAATCGAAGCAGGAGGTAATAATTAAAGGTAGACCAACGCCGGAGCTAAAAGGTTTGCTTTTGACTTCGGGACAGAAGACCCGTTCTTTTCAAACGGCGTGGTACACACGCAAAGGCTGGCTGACTGTGTGGATGTCCAGCAAGAAAGATAAGACCATAATAATGTTTTTTTTATTAAATGTGCTTTTTTGTGTGCTACAGTTTGTATGTGTAAAGAATGCTGGTATGAGCTTTTAAACATAATCCGTTAACTGCTGTCAATCACATGGTGAATAAGATACTGTTTAGGGTTCATATGTTTGTAAATCTGACTGTGATGATGCAGAGCCTCACCAGACATTAACCTCACCGCACGCCACTGAGTTGGAACGCAACCTCTGGTTCCCCTTCTTAAAGAGAGGAACCACCACCCCGTTCTGCCAATCCAGAAGTACCGCCCCCGATGTCCACGCGATGCTGCAGAGTCTTGTCAACCAAGAAAGCCCCACAGCATCCAGAGCCTTAAGGAACTCCGGGCGGATCTCAGCCACCGAGGAGCTTTTTAACTACCTCGGCAACCTCAGCCCCAGAAATTTATTTTTATTATTTAATAATTTTTTAAGTTATGTACATTTATATGTACATGTAGATCGGGACAGATTTATTAAGAGTTTGAGCAAGAATATGTCAAATAGGACTTAACTATAAACAATAAAACATTAACAAAGTTATGTCCCCCTTCCTCTTCACCATCTACACCACCGATTTCCACTATCACTCAGAGTCCTGCCACCTTCAGAAGTTTTCTGAATACTCTGCGATAGTGGGGTGTATTGAGGATGTGATGATGAGGAATACAGGGCACTGGTGGAGGACTTTGTCACATGGTGTGGAAAGAACCACCTCCAGCTTAATGTGATGAAGACCAAGGAGCTGGTTGTGGACCTGGGAAGGAGGAGGAGTACTCCGGCGACCCCTGTTTCCATCAGGGGGGTCGATGTGGACATGGTTGAGGATTATAAATACCTGGGAGTACACATCGACAACAAGCTGAATGGGTCAAAACATGCTGAGGCACTCTACAAGAAGGGACAGAGCCGCCTCTACTTCCTCAGGAGACTAGGATCCTTTAACGTCTGCACAAAGATGATGAAGATGTTCTACGAGTCGGTGGTGGCGGGCGCCTTCTTGTACGCCGGGGCCTGCTGGGGCAGCGGGCTGAGAGCGAGGGACGCAAACAGACTGGACAAACTGGTAGAGAAGGCCAGTAACGTGGTGGGAGTGGAGCTAGACTCTGGCGGTGGTGTCAGAGAGGAGAAGTCTAGCAAAGCTCTTAGCCATTATGGACAACACCTCCCACCCACTACACTCGGACCTTGCGGAGAGAATGAGCACGTTCAGTGGAAGGCTCAGACTCCCAAAATGCAACACGGAACGACACAGGAGGTCCTTCATACCGACAGCCATCAGACTGTATAATGCATATGTTCCTTGGCTGCACTTAAATGTAGAGTATATGTAGAATATATTTATATTATTTATATATTATATATAATATGTTATATATATTATATTATTTATTATTATTCTTGTCTATTGTGAGCGAATTGTGGTGCTGAATTTCCCCCAGGGATCAATAAAGTACTTTCTATTCTATTCTAAAATGCTGTGTCACATGAATGGTTCTTGAAGTAATACCTTTGTGACATGAAAAAAACACAAGTAATGTAAAAAAAAACCATGGTGTTTACTTTTTGATATGAGTTTGAGTTTATTTGGAACATGCATGCATACAACATGATACATCACAATTTCCAGTTTCTCTATTCAACATGTTCGAAAAGGAGTAGGAAGAAGCTGAGCTTATTTAATCCTACCCCTTTTCTTTTACAGAACAGTTGCTAAAACTTTTGTTCACTTCCTGTTCTCAATTTATTCACAATATACTCCATAAGTAATCACAATAAAAATAAATAAATAATACTCGGTGAAGTAAGTTATATTTCATATGGTGAGATGAGTAAGATTATCTTGAAAATGAATGAATGGATGAAATAAATTCAGAATGTGCATAATGGTTCTTCTTTGTACTTTGTAAACACTTTAAGTTTAAAGAGTTTCTTGAAGTGGATCATATTAGTACATTGTTTGATTGCTTTGCTTAATCCATTCCATAATTAAATTCCACATACTGAAATACTTAAGGTATTAAGTGTTGTACGTGCGTACAAATGTTTTGGATTACATTTTTCTCTAAGATTATATTTCTCCTCTTTTGTTGAAAAGAATTGTTGTATATTCTTGGGTAGCAGGTTATAGTTTGCTTTGTGTATAATTTTAGCTGTTTGCAAACTCACTATGTCGTGGAATTTCAGTATTTTCGATTCAATAAATAAAGGGTTTGTATGTTCTCTATAGCCAACATTATGTATTATTATAACTGATCTTTTTTGTAACACTAGCGTGCAGTAGAGAATATGAAGTGATTTTTGGTCTAGAACATGTTTTGCTTTATTCATTATTGACATGTTTCTTGCTACTTTATGTTGTATATTTTTTACACGAGATTTCTAGTTCAATTTATCATCAATCATTATACCTAGAAATTTGGTTTCATTTACTCTTTCAATTTCGATTCCGTCTATTTGTATTGTGTTTGACTTTCTCTACTACTGTTACCAAATAGCATTATTTTAGTTTTACTGAGATTCAAAGATAGTCAGTTCTTGTCAAACCATCTTTTTAATTTGTTTATTTCTTCTGTTATAATTTGTATTATCTTCTGTGTGTTCTCCCTTGAACAAAACGCTGTTGTATCATCCGCAAATAATACTAACTTTAAATCTTTTGTAACTTTACAAATGTCATTTATATAGAGATTCAATAATTTTGGTCCTAGTATTGATCCCTGAGGTACACCACAGGATATATTTAGCGTTGTAGATGTGTGTTCGCCTCGCTTCACGTATTGTTTCCTGTTCGTTAAATAACTTCTTATCCAGTTTAAGACTAACCCTCTGATGCCATATCGTTCTAGTTTTTTGATTAAAATATTGTGATTAATTGTGTCAAATGCTTTAGTTAGATCCATAAAAACTGCTGCTGCACATTTTTTACTGTCTATTGCATTGGTAATTTCTTCTGTAATTTCAATTAAAGCCATCGAAGTTGAAACATTAGCTCTGTATCCATACTGGTTCTCTTCAAGTATTCTATTTTTATTTATGAAACTCTCTACTATAATATGTTATTGAACAGTTTTTCAATGATTTTAGAAAATTGTGGAAGTAAAGAAACAGGTCTATAATTTGAAAATTGGTGATTGTCTCCAGTCTTATAAATTGGTGCAACTTTAGCTATTTTCATTTTGTTTGGAAATGTACCTGTTTGAAATGATAGGTTACCAATACACATTAATGGTCCTGAGATCTCTTCAATACATTTTTTTATTGTTTCCATATCAATTCCATTACAATCAGTTGAAGTCTTAGATTTACATTTTTTCACGATTTTAACTATTTCCTTCTGTGTCACATTACTGAGGAACATGGAGTTGGGATTTCTCTCTATGGTATCATTATAGTCCTCAATTGAAACTGGGTCTGAAATCCTTTCTTCCAATTTTGGTTCAATATTTACAAAGTAATTATTGAAGCTTTCAACCACTTCCTTTATGTTGTCATTTTTTTTTATTTCCATCTAAGAAGTATTGGGGGTAATCCCTCTTAGTGCCATTTTTAATAATGCTATTGAGGATGCCCCATGTTGCTCTCATATTGTTTTTGTTCCTGTCTAATAATTGACTGTAATATTCTTTTCTACATGTTCGTAGTATGTTAGTTAGCTTGTTTTATACTATTTGTACTTATTTTCTGCCTCTGTAGTTCTTTGTGCTATACATTTTCTATATCATGTATTCTTATTATTACAAGCATTTTTGAATCCTTTTGTCATCCATGGTTGATTATTCTTTCTCTGCTTTCGACTGAGTTGTTTCCATGGACAATGTTTGTCATAAAGTATTATGAACTTGTTTAAGAAATGTTCATATGCTTCATCAACCTAATTTTCATTGTACACATTGTCCCAATTTTGCTTTTCTAGCTCAATTTTGAAAGCAATCATCCTCTTCTCTGTGCACAGTCTTCGAAATGTGCTTTTGTCTTCCATGGTCTTCTTCTTGTAGTTTCCATCATAAATTGTGAAAACTGGCAGATGATCACTAACGTCGGTTATAAGTAGACCATTTGTAGTGTTATTATCAAAATCATTGGTAAAAATATTATCAATAAGCATGGCACAGTGTCCTGTGATTCTGCTTGGCTTTGTAATTTTAGGATATAAACTGATGCTGTACATTGTGACTTTTGCTTGTTAGGGTTCAATAAGTCAATATTAAAGTCACCACATAAGAAAATTATTTTTTGACCATCGTCCATGTAATTTGCCTTGATCCATTCTTCAAATGTTTCTATACTTGACTTAGGTGATCTATATATACAACTGATGAAAATGTTTTTGCTTTTTTCCTGACATATTTCAATGGTTATACATTCTAAGATATTATCTATAGCAAATTACATGTTTTTTACCACTTTGTAGTTCAGGTTCTTCATCACGTACACAGCTACTCCTCCATTTTTGTTGGTTCTGTTGATGTAGTTTAGTTCATATCCTTCCAGATCAAAATCTATTCCTTTTTTTATCATCAATCCATGTTTCTGTGACAGCAATCACTTTGAAGGGTTTGTTGATGTGTTCCAAAAAGTTCTTAATGTTGTTGTAATTTGCATACAAGCTTCTGCTATTAAAATGAATAATTGACTATTTGTTATCACATTTAATGTTGCTATTATATTGTTCATCTGTATAGTAAAAACAATTATTACTGATGTGGAAGAAACAATTTATATCTGGATCTATATCATTTTCAAAATCCTGGTTTTTGTGATCTTTGTTGCAGAAGTTTTTTAGTTCCATATTTTCTTGTTCAACAATCTTTGATGTTGTTTCAATGATCTCAATAAGTGTAGGTGGATGCAATCCTGAATCTAGGTCTTTATGTTTAGTCGTCCCTTGGAACATAGTAGTGTCGATGTTGAATTTAGGTGTTTGTTTTCTGTCAGAGTCCATTATCATCGTTGTTGTGGAAGCTGTGTAAACTTTAAAAATTGTCCAGGTCCTTGATGTCATGGACAACAATTACTCTTGTTTCTGGACTTCCATTCAGCTTGATGTAGATTTTACAGTTGGCGCTCCAAGTTTCTCAAATCGCGTGCTTTCTTGGCGATTCCAGCATTACGTTTTGTGAGATGCTCATTCATGTACACATTTGTTCCCTTCAGCTTCTTTCCCTGTCTCAGCAATGCCATTTTAGATTTTCTGTTTACGAGTTTCACGAGCACGACTGGAGTGGTGTTGTTTCTTCCGTTCAGTGGGATGCATGTTTCGATGGTATTATCGTCGATTTCAATTTCCTTTGATTGCAGAAAGTTGACCACTTGCTGTTCTGCTGAGACAATATCCATTTAATCTGGTTCACCTTCATTATTCACAGCTTTTGCGTAGTATCTTGGTTTAATTCGGTGTTCTGTCACGATGATATCATTCATTCGTTTATCCTGATCCATTTCATCTATGATATTCCACAGCATGTTGTTGTCTTCTTGAAGGGTCCTCATTTGTTGGCGCATTTCATAGAAGTCCTTTTTTATGTTGTTTTTCTGAGTTTGCAGACTTTCTGTATTTTCCTAAAGACTTTTCAGATCTTGTTTGTATTCTGTTGTTGCTTTTCTCAGATCTTCTTTAATTTCTTTCATTTTTTCTTTCATTTCTTTCATCTCCTCTTTCATTTCTCTCATTGCTTTTTCCACTTTTCCAAAGTCATGGATTAGTTTTTGTTTTATCGCTTCTTGATTCCCATCATGTCCTGTGTCCAACCTCAAATCTTGTTCCCCCTTCTGTCAGCTGACACCGAACGTTTCGGGATTTCAGTTTTTCCTTTAGCTTTTGGCATCGCGGCAGTCGCTGACGTCAGTGCCTCTTGTGTCTTAAACGGCAGTTGCTTCTTTAGCGATTTGCGGCACTTTTAACTTGTTTGTTTCAACAATTTCGTACCTTGCGCCGTTCAGAGATCAATTTGAGGTGTCAGCCTGTCAACTTATATCACTCTGTGTTGTCGGAAGCACTTTAAAACAGCTATAAACTCGCCATAGCTTTTGGTTGCTAGGCAACCGCTTTGATTGCGGTAAGGCGTCGTTGACTTGAGGCTAACGGCTCTTCCAACTCGCCTTATTTCAGCGTATCAGTGCCTCTCAACTGACCAAAATCAGGTCGAAGATGTCAAAGGACTCTCCTGTGGCTGTGATCGCAAATCAGTGGTCAAAATCGCCAGACTTAACAAAAATTCCGGTAGCAGAAGCGGAGCCTTTTTCTTTGCGTCCTTTCTCATTGACAGGAAGTGAACCCTTTTGATATCAATATAAAACTCAAAGCGGTTTGGCTAATGAAGATGAAGTCTAATAAACAAGCTTTTTTCTTCTCCAACAACGCCTCCTTTGTGGTTCAGTACAACAGTTTGACCAACAAAAATTAAAGAGGAGTGATACCTCTCACATCGAATACACAATCTTCAAAGCCTGCGTTCAGTTCGATGAGATGACAAAACATTTGAGCTAGAATTGATGTTATTTGAACACTGATACAGTTTGCAGTTAAATAAAGGACGAGTGAACATTCCAGTAAACAAACTCAAGACTTTATAAACAAATTGTGACAAAGTTCACATTGCCTGCTGAATGTTTCCTCACCTTATTAACTCTCAGTCACAGCATCTGATGGATGCTGTATTGAGAAAATAAAAGCAACTTCAAAAAGCAAACATTGCACACATGTGGTTTAACACAATTAAACTTAAGGTGTAGCTTTATCGCCCTCTGCTGGTCAAATTCAGCACTACATGTATTCGCCAGCGTTAAACAGGCAAAAACAACATGACCACAAATACAAAAGACATCACAAAGTCAGACAATGTCAATACATTTTAATACAGTCGCTGTTAAAAGTCAGATTTTCGCGATTTATTTTGATTCTTTTTTGGGTTGATAGCGCCATCGTCTTCTACTCACCCACTGCTGCTTCATTGCGACACATGCTTCACTGTTGCCCCCTGTTGGGTGGCTGGAGCACTGCATACACGAGCAACCCTGTTTTAAATAATTTCATCAAGCCTAGTTGGGTGTTGTGGCCCGCGGGCCGGCAGTTCCATTGCCCTGGGATCCCATTGCTTTGCAAAGGGTTTTTTTTCATTACATTTGGAGCATCTTCTGCCATAAGCTGGACATGTTTGTAACCACACCGTTTGCAGGAGTATTTCACATCATTTGTATCAGTCTTTGGTGTCATATTTCTTTTCACTTTGTTCTTGACCACAGCTATTCTTGCGTAATTGAATGTGTATTTCTGGTCTTGTCACCCCTTCCCGAGCAGAAGGGCGACACGGCCGTGCGGCTGGATCAAAAGAGACGTCGGAGACGCTTTGCTGAACAAAAAGTTGCTTTATTACAAGCGAGCATCATTATACAGGACTGCAGTACCCGGAGGAGGTCAAGTCAGAAAATGTGTCTCTCCTAACCTGGAGAGGCCGGACCACAGTCTTATATTCCTTCTTCCTGCGTCGGGTGTGTGTTCATTTAGAAGAACACAACCTGACCCTGTAAGGAGATGTTCATGTGAAAGTGTCTTCAAAACAACTGATTTAAGTCATAACTTAAATGTTGGCTTTGAGCTAGACAGGTAGTCTCTTCTCGATCACATTTGCATTCCGAAGTCCCAATTAGAGCCTCTTTTCCTACGAGAAGTTATCCAATCCACCTATGTGCTTAAACTGAAATACCACTATTTAATTAAACTTGGTGGTTTGCCTTCTCCAAGTTGGATGTAAATCTTCACCATAAGCAAAACATGATATGAGTTAATGAATTCACTTCAGCAGCCTTTCCCTTGTCCGCTTATCATAAAGGCCAAACACAATTGGATCGAGGATCGTAGAGTCTTTTAAATTTCCTAACTCCCATGACAACGCTTTTAGCTTCAAATCAGTCACAAGTCTCAGCTGTTTGTTGTACACGTACCTCTCAAATACGGTGGTCTTCAGTGGCAAACAATATGCGTCAATCATTCCTGTGATCGCTCTACTCTCAAGTGCAACAGCCAACAAATCTATCTTTGCCAGACATGGTTTACCGGAAAACTCTAGTTAAAGTTAAAGTTAAAGTACCAATGATTGTCACACACACACTAGGTGTGGTGAAATTTGTCCTCTGCATTTGACCCATCCCCTTGTTCACCCCCTGGGAGGTGAGGGGAGCAGTGGGCAGCAGCGGTGCCGCGCCCGGGAATCATTTTTAGTGACAAATGTCCTTGTTATAATTGTAAGGAATGGGTACAGTTTGACTTCAACCACGTCACATCCAGTCCTCAGCATGCGCGAGCAAATGGCAAAGCTGAAAAAGGGTGTGCATGCCATCAGTAAAACAGTGCTCAATACAAGGATGTAGAGTAATGTGAGGACGAGACAAAGGGACTACAGGTACCAGCCCCTGTATGTGATGTGTGTGTAACAACAAAGTGTGTATGACATGTGTAACAATGTTGTGTTTCTCACTGACAGGTGGAGAGAGGGTGTGAAAGTGGGTGGAGTCTAAGATGCAAAAATAGTGTCTGACTCAGCAGGTATATAAACTCTTTGAATGCAGAGAAAGGACACTTCATTTGACTGTGCCTTCTCTCACTGACTGTTACCACGTATTCCTCATTATTGTACACGGTTAGACATTTCTGACTTGGTCATTTGTATGCAGAGTTTCCCTTCGAGTAAACATTAGACAGAGCAAAGTGCTAACTCGGACACTTGCTTAAAGGTCTACCTATCGTGTTGTTGACTTTGCACCAATGCCAGATTACACATCCAAAATAAAGATCGAAAATACATATCTTTGACTAGCAAACGGGTGTGACATCGGGGAACATGCTTTTTCTTGCCATACCAGAATTCGATGAAGCGTATGTGACACTTGGCTTCACTGTAACCACGGTGGGAGCTGAGGAAAAGCCAGTACTTCAAATGTTATGCAGAGGCATAGTTCTAACAATTTTATTGACAAATTATACTATTTATACTCATGGTGGAGAGTGGGTGGAGCGCAAAATATTTTCTTCTTAATGTGGTGAGGCGGCGTAATGGAAAATAACTGAGAAGCACTGGTATAAGCAAACTAATCTGCAAACAGAACAATTACATTTGTTTTGCAAAGCCCTGAGAAAAGTAACCACCTGAAATAAGTACAATAACTACATACCAAAAACACCTGAAATAAGTAAAATAACTACAGCACATACCAAAACACCTGAAATAAGTAAAATAACGACATACCTAAACACCTGTAATAAGTAAAATAACTACAGTACATACCTAGACACATGAAATAAGAAAAATAACTACATACCAAAACACTTGAAATAAGAAAAATAACTACATACCAAAACACTTGAAATAAGAAAAATAACTACATACGTAAACACATGTAATAAGTAAAATAACTACAGTCTGCCTTGTGTATGAAAAGTGCTATACAAATAAAGTTGCCTTGCCTTGCCTACAGTACATACCTAAACACATGAAATAAGTAAAATAACTACATACCAAAACACCTGTAATAAGTAAAATAACTACTGTACATACCAAAACACTTGAAATAAGTAAAATGACCACATACCTAAACACTTGAAATAAGAAAAATAACTACATACCTAAACACCTGTAATAAGTAAAATAACTACAGTACATACCAAAACACTTGAAATAAGTAAAATGAGCACATACCTAAACACTTGAAGTAAGAAAAATAACTACATACCTAAACACCTGTAATAACTAAAATAACTACAGTACATACCTAAACACCTGAAATAAGAAAAATAACTATATACCAAAACACCTGAAATAAGTAAAATAACTACATACCAAAATACCTGAAATAAGTAAAATAACTACATTCCAAAACACCTGAAATAAGTCAAATAACTACATACCAAAACACTTGAAGTACAATAACTACATACCAAAACACCTGAAATAAGTAAAATAACCACATACCAAAACACTTGATATAAGTTAAATAACTGCATACCAAAACACCTGAAATAAGTAAAATAAATACATACCAAAACACCTGAAATAAGTATAATAACTACATTCCAAAACACCTGAAATAAGTAAAATAACCACATACCAAAACACTTGATATAAGTTAAATAACCACATACCAAAACACTTGATATAAGTTAAATAACTGCATACCAAAACACCTGAAATAAGTAAAATAAATACATACCAAAACACCTGAAATAAGTAAAATAACTACAATCCAAAACACCTGAAATAAGTAAAATAAGTACATACCAAATCACCTGAAATACGTAAAATAACGACATACCAAAACACCTGAAATAACAAATAACTACATACCAAAACACCTGAAATAAATAAGATAACTACATACCAAAACACTAGAAATAAGTAAAATAACTACATACCAAAACACTAGAAATAAGTAAAATAACTACATACCAAAACACCTGAAATAAGTAAAATAACTACATACCAAAACACCTGAAATAAGTAAAATAACTACATACCAAAACACTTGAAATAAGTAAAATAACTACATACCAAAACACTTGAAATAAGTAAAATAACGACATACTAAAAAATCTGAAATAAGTAAAAGGAGTACATAACAAAACACTTGAAATAAGTAAAATAACGACATACTAAAAAATCTGAAATAAGTAATAGGAGTACATAACAAAACACTTGAAATAAGTAAAATAACTACATACCTAAACACCTGTAATAAGTAAAATAACTACAGTACATACCTAGACACATGAAATAAGAAAAATAACTACATTCCAAAACACTTGAAATAAGAAAAATAACTACATACCAAAACACTTGAAATAAGAAAAATAACTACATACGTAAACACATGTAATAAGTAAAATAACTACAGTCTGCCTTGTGTATGAAAAGTGCTATACAAATAAAGTTGCCTTGCCTTGCCTACAGTACATACCTAAACACATGAAATAAGTAAAATAACTACATACCAAAACACCTGTAATAAGTAAAATAACTACTGTACATACCAAAACACTTGAAATAAGTAAAATGACCACATACCTAAACACTTGAAATAAGAAAAATAACTACATACCTAAACACCTGTAATAAGTAAAATAACTACAGTACATACCAAAACACTTGAAATAAGTAAAATGAGCACATACCTAAACACTTGAAGTAAGAAAAATAACTACATACCTAAACACCTGTAATAACTAAAATAACTACAGTACATACCTAAACACCTGAAATAAGAAAAATAACTATATACCAAAACACCTGAAATAAGTAAAATAACTACATACCAAAATACCTGAAATAAGTAAAATAACTACATTCCAAAACACCTGAAATAAGTCAAATAACTACATACCAAAACACTTGAAGTACAATAACTACATACCAAAACACCTGAAATAAGTAAAATAACCACATACCAAAACACTTGATATAAGTTAAATAACTGCATACCAAAACACCTGAAATAAGTAAAATAAATACATACCAAAACACCTGAAATAAGTATAATAACTACATTCCAAAACACCTGAAATAAGTAAAATAACCACATACCAAAACACTTGATATAAGTTAAATAACCACATACCAAAACACTTGATATAAGTTAAATAACTGCATACCAAAACACCTGAAATAAGTAAAATAAATACATACCAAAACACCTGAAATAAGTAAAATAACTACAATCCAAAACACCTGAAATAAGTAAAATAAGTACATACCAAATCACCTGAAATACGTAAAATAACGACATACCAAAACACCTGAAATAACAAATAACTACATACCAAAACACCTGAAATAAATAAGATAACTACATACCAAAACACTAGAAATAAGTAAAATAACTACATACCAAAACACTAGAAATAAGTAAAATAACTACATACCAAAACACCTGAAATAAGTAAAATAACTACATACCAAAACACCTGAAATAAGTAAAATAACTACATACCAAAACACTTGAAATAAGTAAAATAACTACATACCAAAACACTTGAAATAAGTAAAATAACGACATACTAAAAAATCTGAAATAAGTAAAAGGAGTACATAACAAAACACTTGAAATAAGTAAAATAACGACATACTAAAAAATCTGAAATAAGTAATAGGAGTACATAACAAAACACTTGAAATAAGTAAAATAACTACCTACCAAAACATTTAAAATATGTTAAATAACTACATACCAAAATACTTTAAATAAGTACTATAACTAAATACTAAAACACTTGAAATAAGTAAAATAAGTACATACCAGAACACTTGAAATAAGTAAAATAACTGCATACCAAAACACCTGAAATAAGTAAAATAACTACATACCAAATTAGAGAATTTGTGGGGTATTGTGAAGAAGAAGCTGAAAGACACCAGACCCAATAATGCATATGAGCTAAAGGCCGCTATTGAAGCATCCTGGGCGTCCATAACACCTCAGCAATGCCACAGACTGATTGCCTCCATGCCACGCCGCATTGATGCAGTAATCCGTGCAAAAGGATTCCCAATCAAGTACTGAGTGCATTAATTGACAATTTCAAATGTTTGATTTTGTTTTGCTGTTATAAATCTTTTTTTTTTACTTGGTCTGAGGAAATATTCAAATTTTCTGAGATAGGATTTTTGAGTTTTCTTAAGCTGTATGCCATAATCAGCAATATTAAAATAATAAAAGGCTTGCAATATTTCAGTTGATGTGTAATGAATCCAGAATGTATGACATTTTTGGTTTTTTATTTGCATTACAGAAAATAAAGAACTTTATCACAATATTCTAATTTTCTGAGACAATCCTGTACTTATAGAAAAAGTTATTTGGACTTACAGTTCCTTGATCACGGAACAACTGCATGTGGTGCAGCACTGCCCCCTGGCTGCTGGCTGGCTTCATTGCTGCTTTGTGTGAGTCTTGCTGCAGTTGGTCTTTGCAGGCCTCGTCTGCTGTGCTGCTGTTTTAAGCAAAGCCATCTTATGTCTCATACTCTTCAAAACCCTCGTTTCTGGCCTGTGGGCACCTGTTGTGTGATTAAGATCCCCATAAATGCCAAAAATATCAAGTCCAACCATGGAGGCCTTGAGTAATAATTTATAAAACGCGTATGCCTTGTTCTAAACAAGTCGCTTGAGTTTTGCCATGATTTATGACATAGTTAATTTAAGTCAGCGGATATTTCCATATATGGTAGCACTTGTAACTTGGTGGACTGAAAGTTAATAAGCTAACTTTTGAGACGTTTTCATCGCCTTGGTTCTGAAGTTGTTGGTCTTCTATTTTAGCAAAGTTATTTTACGAAAAGTAAACATGGTTGGCTTTAGGCCACGAGGCGCTAGCAGCTACACAACAGCTCAGCACACCGTAGCACACACTGTGTATTGAACTTAGTTTGTATGGTATCAGATGGTATCAGCCAATACTCAAGACACGCCCTGATTACAAAACCTTAAAGCAGGGAAGTTGGCACTTTAGGTAAATGGTAAATAAAAACAGAATACAATGATTTGTAAATCCTTTTCAACTTATATTCAATTGAATAGACTGCAAAGACAAGATACTTAACGTTTGAACCGGTAAACTTAGTTATTTTTTGCAAATATTAGCTCATTTAGAATTTGAAGCCTGCAACATGTTTCAAAAAAGCTGGCACAAGTGGCAAAACAGACTGACAAAGTTGAGGAATGCACATCAAACACTTATTTGGAACATTACACCGGTGAACAGGCAAATTGGGAACCGGTGGGTGCCATGATTGGGTATAAAAGCAGCTTCCATGAAATGCCCAGTCATTTACAAAAAAGGATGGGGCGAGGGTCACCACTTTGTGAACAAATGCATGGGAAAATTGTTTAAGAACAACATTTCTCAACCAGCTATTGCAAGGAATTTATGGATTTCACCATCTACGGTCTGTAATATCATCAAAAGGTTCAGAGAATCTGGAGAAATCACTGTACGTGATTTCTTAATTTCCGTTATTCTTTAATGATTTCTTAATGCCCGTGACCTTGGATCCCTCAGGCGGTACTGCATCAAAAAGCGACATCAGTGTGTAAAGGATATCACCACATGGGCTCAGGAACACTTCAGAAAACTACTGTCAGTAACTACAGTTGGTCGCTACATCTGTAAGTGCAAGTTAAAACTCTACTATGCAAAGCCAAAGCCATTTATCAACAACACCCAGAAACGCTTCGCTGGGCCTGAGATAATCTAAGATGGACTGATGCAAAGTGGAAAAGTGTTCTGTGGTCTGACGAGTCCACGTTTCAAATTTTTTTTGGAAACTGAGGACCAAAGAGGAAAATAACCATGTTCAAGGCGCAAAGTTGAAAAGCCAGTAACGATATGGGGGTGTATTAGTGCAATCACTGCATGTAAGCGACGATATTACGGACCATGGATCCCTCAGGCAGCACTGCATCAAAAAGCGACATCAGTGTGTAAAGGATATCACCATATGGGCTGAGGAACACTTCAGAAAATCACTGTCATTAACTACAGTCCGTCACTACATCTGTAAGTGCAGGTTAAAACTATACTATGCAAAGCCAAAGCCATTTATCAACAACACCCAGAAACGCTGCTGGCTTGGCCCAAGCTCATCTAAGATGGACTGATGCAAAGCGGAAAAGTGTTCTGTGGTTTGACGAGACCACATTTCAAATCGTTTTTGGACCAAAGAGAAAAAGAACCAACCGGTTTGTTACAGGCGCAAAGTTGAAAAGCCAGCATCTGTGATGGTATGGGGGTGTATTAGTGCCAAAGACATGGGTAACTTACACATCTGTGAAGGCACCATTAATGCTGAAAGGTACATACAGGTTTTGGAGCAACATATGTTGCCATCCAAGCAAAGTTATCATGGACGCCCCTGCTTATTTCAGCAAGACAATGCCAAGCCACGTGTTACAACAGCGTGGCTTCATAGTAAAAGAGTGCGGGTACTAGACTGGCCTGCCTGTAGTCCAGACCTGTCTCCCATTGAAAATGTGTGGCGCATTATGAAGCCTAAAATACCACAACTTCGTCAAGGGAAAAGCTCAGTAAGAGAATTTGCCTGTGAATTCCGGTTGAACAACTTAAGCTGTACATCAAGCAAGAATGGGAGAGGATTCTACCTGAAAAGCTTAAAAAATTGGTCTCCTCAGTTCCCAAATGTCACAGTCTCTGTCTGTGTCTGTTAGTCTCTGTGTTTGTCTTTGGGAGAGTGGGCGTGTTTTGGGCGTAGGCGTGGCTCCAGCTCTCAGCCTGGCACAGCTGATCCCAGCAACCTAATCACTCACCTGCCTGCCATCAACTCATCACCTGCAGCCTTCAAATGTTTGGACTTCACTCGGCGCGATCGCCAGATCGTTCACCTTTCTACATGTGTTCCCTACCTGCCGTGTGTGCCTGCTCAGCCTGCTAGCCTCAACCTGCTAGCCACAGCCTGCTAGCCACAGCCTGCTAGCCTCAGCCTGCTAGCCACAGCCTGCTAGCCTCAGCCTGCTAGCCACAGCCTGCTAGGCACAGCCTGCTAGCCAAAGCCTGCTAGCCTCAGCCTGCTAGCCTCAGCCTGCTTGCCACAGCCTGCTAGCCTCTGTGTGCTCTCCTGGACTGCCAAGCCAAGGACTACGAGCTCCCTTCTTTCCCTCTGGTTTTATTAATTATAACCCTTGAACTTTACTTCTGCTTGTCTTTTCTGCATTTGGGTCCACCAGTTTTACCAACCGTGACAGAACGATCTGGCCCTTTTCAATGGACCCAGCAGATTTTGACCGTGTGTGAGAGGCCCTTGCCAATCAAGGAAACCATGACCAACTACTGCAGAAACTTATTGACCAGATGTCACGTGTTTCCACCCAGCTCACCACTCTCATCAATCAACAAGCTCAACCACAACCCGAACCACCTGCACCACCTGCACCCCCTGCTGTCCCTGCTGCAGAGCCACACATCCCCCCGCCTGATAAGTACTCTGGCAATCCTAGCACTTGTTGTGAATTTTTAACTCAGATCCAGCTTGCTTTTAATGCTCAGCCCTCTCGCTTCGGCCGTGAGGCAGCCAAAATCGCTTACGTGGCTAACCTGCAACAGGGGCCCCCTTTGAGCTATTTCAATGCCCTTCGTGAGCAAGGATCCCCTGCAGGCCAGTCCTTTGCTGCTCTATCTGCAGAACTGAAGCGGGTCTACGACCACCCCATACGAGGGCAGCAAGCAGGTCAGCAGTTGTTGCGACTTCGTCAAGGGAAAAGCTCAGTAAGAGAATTTGCCTGTGAATTCCGGTCCCTAGCGGTGGAGTCTGGCTGGAATGACAAGGCCCTTCTCACTGCTTTCCAGAATGGGCTTAGTCGGGTCATTGGAAGGGAGATTGCTCTGAGGAATGAGCAGCTGTCCCTAGACGAAGCTATTACTGCAGCTATCAACATCTCTGACCAGATGGCCCAGTGGCAAGCTGACCCCGTTCCTTGCAGGTCAGCTTTAGACCCAGGCCGGCCGAGCCCAACTTGCCAATGTGCACAGCCTCAACCTCCAGTTCCCCCGTTGAGGAGCCCATGCAGGTGGGCCGGGCTCACCTTACACCTGAAGAGCGCCTCCGCAGAAGGAGGGCAGGGGTGTGTCTCTATTGTGGTCAACCTGGCCATTTCCTTGCCACTTGTTCTATGCGACCCAAAAGAGTAGGCTCACCAGTAACAGTGGGGGTTCTGGTGAGCCCAGCTGTCTCCTCCCCTAAGTCCCTATGCCGAATGCAGTTTTCTGCTACTCTCCGTTGGCAATCCCAGTCCTTGTCTCTCCTTGCTCTGGTGGACTCGGGGGCGGATGAGAACTTTTTGGACGCAGATGTTGCTTCCCAAGTGGGCATTACCATCGAGCCACTTCCCTCACCCTTGCAAGCCAATTCCCTGACTGGTCGACTCCTTTCCCGTGTCACTCACCGATCCGAACCTGTGCACCTCCTTGTCTCCGGTAATCATCTTGAACAAATCCAATTCCACGTAATCTCTTCTCCTCATGCTCCTGTAGTCCTTGGTCAGCCCTGGTTAAGGCTTCACAATCCTCACATTGACTGGGCTGCAGCCAAAGTGGTGAGCAGGAGCTCCTACTGTCTCTCCACCTGCCTGCGGTCTGCCCGTTGCCCTGCTGAGGAAACAGTCTCTCCAGTTGTCGCAGAGCCCCCAGATTTGTCCAAGGTTCCCTCTGTCTACCATGACTTAGAAGAGGCCTTCAGCAAGCAACACGCACTGTCCCTCCCTCCGCACCGCCCTTATGACTGTGCCATTGACCTGCTTTCAGGAGCTCCCCTGCCTTCCAGTCGGTTATACAACCTGTCCCGCCCTGAGAGAGAGGCGATGGAAAAGTACATCCATTACTCATTGGCTGCAGGCATTATTCGACCCTCATCTTCCCCACTCGGTGCAGGTTTTTTCTTCGTGGGAAAGAAAGATGGCACTCTACGTCCCTGTATAGATTTTCGAGGGTTGAATAATATCACCATTAAAAACAAATACTCACTGCCTTTGCTGGCATCTGCCTTTGAACCCCTCCAAGGAGCGACTGTGTTTTCCAAGTTAGACCTTCGCAATGCCTACCATTTGATTCGAATCCGAGCTGGTGATGAATGGAAAACAGCCTTTAAGACTCCCCTTGGTCATTTCGAATACTTGGTTATGCCTTTTGGCTTGACTAATGCCCCATCAGTTTTTCAAGCTCTGGAAGAATGGAGGCACTGGCTTGAGGGAGCAGAACACCCATTCATCATCTGGACAGACCATAAAAACCTGACCTACATTCAGTCTGCCAAGCGTCTCAATTCCCGTCAGGCCCGGTGGGCTTTGTTTTTTGGTCGATTCCGCTTCACACTGACCTACCGTCCAGGATCCCGCAACGTCAAGCCGGATGCTCTGTCACGTCAGTTCACTTCGGAGGGTCCCACCAGTCCTGAGCCTATCCTTCCGGCGTCTTGTGTGGTGGCCGCAGTGACTTGGGAGATTGAGTCGGTGATCCGAAGGGCTCAGCAAGACCAACCAGACCCCGGTAATGGTCCTGATAACCGCTTCTTTGTGCCTGACGCTGTATGTTCACAGGTTCTTCTGTGGGCACACACTTCCCTGTTTGCCTGCCACCCAGGAGTTGGCCACACCATGACTCTCCTCAAGCGACACTTTTGGTGGCCTACCATGAATGCTGATACCCGGGGCTTCGTGTCTGCCTGTACTGTGTGTGCCCGTGGAAAATCCTCCAATCGACCACCTGCTGGCCTACTCCATCCCTTGCCAGTCCCAAGCCGCCCCTGGTCTCATATTTCACTGGACTCTGTCACTGGCCTCCCGCCTTCTCAGGGAAATTCTGTTATCCTCACTATAGTGGACAGATTTTCCAAATCAGTGCATTTCGTGGCTCTACCCAAACTCCCCACGTCCCTGGAAACAGCCAACCTCATGGTCCAGCATGTGTTCCGTCTTCATGGAATTCCTTCAGATGTGGTCTCGGATAGAGGGCCTCAGTTTATTTCGGAGGTTTGGAAGGCTTTCTGTCGGGCCATTGGAGCCACTGTGAGTCTGACTTCGGGCTATCACCCTCAGTCAAATGGGCAAACGGAACGGGCAAATCAAGACCTAGAAGCGGCCCTCCGATGTGTCGTTGCTAAGAACCCCTCCTCCTGGAGCACCCACCTGGTATGGGTTGAGTATGCCCACAACTCATTACCCTGTGCGGCCACGGGAGTGTCACCATTTGAGGTATTTTTAGGTTACCTACCTCCGTTGTTTCCTGCTGAGGAGGATGACATCTCCGTACCTTCAGTCCAGGCTCAGATGCGGCGGTACCGCAAGGTGTGGAAAGATGCTTGTGCTGCCCTCCTCAGCTCTGTGGACCGAAATCGTCGGTATGCTGACCGACACCGAAGTCCGGCACCTGTATACCAGCCAGGTCAGCAGGTGTGGCTTTCCTCTAGAGACCTTCCCTTGAAGGTGGACTCAAAGAAACTTTCACCCCGGTATGTTGGCTCTTATGAAATCATTTCCATCATCAATCCAACAGTAGTTAAGCTCAAAGTACCTGCACGCTGGAGGGTCCATCCCACCTTCCATGTCTCCCAACTGAAGCCTGTTTCGACCAGCCCACTGTCTCCCCCTGATACACCCCCCCCCCCCGTGTCATCGACGACCACCCAGCCTACACAGTCCGGCGGCTTCTGGATGTGCGCCGTCGGGGTAGAGGTCTGCAGTACCTGGTGGACTGGGAGGGGTATGGACCTGAGGAGCGTTGCTGGGTGCCGCGCAGCTTCATCCTGGACCCTTCCCTCATCTTGGCCTTTCACCGCAGTCACCCGGGCAAGCCTGGGGGATCGCCTGGAGGCGTTCCTTGAGGGGGGGGGCACTGTCACAGTCTCTGTCTGTGTCTGTTTGTCTCCGTGTTTGTCTTTGGGGAGAGTGGGCGTGTTTTGGGCGTAGGAGTGGCTCCAGCTCTCAGCCTGGCACAGCTGATCCCAGCAACCTAATCACTCACCTGCCTGCCATCAACTCATCACCTGCAGCCTTCAAATGTTTGGACTTCACTCGGCGCGATCGCCAGATCGTTCACCTTTCTACATGTGTTCCCTACCTGCCGTGTGTGCCTGCTCAGCCTGCTAGCCTCAACCTGCTAGCCACAGCCTGCTAGCCACAGCCTGCTATCCTCAGCCTGCTAGCCACAGCCTGCTAGCCTCAGCCTGCTAGCCACAGCCTGCTAGGCACAGCCTGCTAGCCAAAGCTTGCTAGCCTCAGCCTGCTAGCCTCAGCCTGCTTGCCACAGCCTGCTAGCCTCTGTGTGCTCTCCTGGACTGCCAAGCCAAGGACTACGAGCTCCCTTCTTTCCCTCTGGTTTTATTAATTATAACCCTTGAACTTTACTTCTGCTTGTCTTTTCTGCATTTGGGTCCACCAGTTTTACCAACCGTGACACCAAACGTTTACTGAGTGTTGTTAAAAGGAAAGGCCATGTAACACAGTGGTAAAAATGCCCCTGTGACAACTTTTTTTGCAATGTGTTGCTGCCATTAAAATTCCAAGTTAATGATTATTTGCACAAAAAAAAAGACATTTCTCAGTTCCAACATTAAGTATCTTGTCTTTGCAGTCTATTCAATTGAACATAAGTTGAAAAAGATTTGCAAATCATTGTATTCTGTTTTTATTTACCATTTACACAACGTACCTACTTCACTGGTTTAGGGTTTGGTACAATAAAATATTAACTTCATAAAGTAAGACGTTAACAGTGATTCTGCTACTAAATGATGATATTGTTTTGTAGCATAAAGGAAGCATTTTGCTTTGAAGAAGAGATCCAACAGGCTTAGTGATGAGAGCAGCTGATTGGTGGCTAAATCCTTCTGCTTCATAATCCGCCCGCAGGACAAGTGTGTCTATTCTGTTCTCTCTTTCCAACTTTCACCTTTCTCTTTGTCAAGTTCTTCAGTCGTGTTTGGTTTTCACTTCGGCACAACTATGACAATCAGAACAGCCCGCCCAGACCGGGCAGAACATTTTCGCCCGCGTATGCTTTGCCTCAAAAAGGTGAGTGATTGTCATCATAATTCTCGATAAATATAAATCATGCACTTATTACTTTACCTTCTTCTTAATCGCCAACAAGTTCCTTAGTAGTTCCTTTTATGAGAAACAATTGAACATTGACATAATGTATTCATAGTAAAGCTCAATTGATACAATATAAACAGTGATCATTCTTAGTATTGGTTTTGCCAGGGAAATCATTCCACTTCTTTAAAATCCTGTTGGAAAGTCAGTGTTTTCCTCAATTGAAATGGAAATCCACAAATCTTTAATTGTTCTTTCCAGTTGGAGGCAGTTGTGGTTGAAATGCAGGACCCAAAATGTGGGCTCAAGGGCTCCGAGCAGAAACTCAACGTCACCACCATTCCCCACGCCATCGCAGGTGAGATGCCTACGTTCATGTCTGACACCTTTTGAAAGGAGTCGAAATCTATTTAAAAAAAATATTTGGATTGTTTTTGGAGGACTCTCGCCAGGACCCACACTTAGTCGACCGCATGGGACGGGTCCTTGGAAAGATGCGGCCCCCGAATTGATTGTTAAAATGTGTACACTGTGGCCACAGTTGGACTCTGGAACAGACTGTTACACAGTTGGCGTTAACGCACTTTGTGTCTTTTTATGCATTGAAATCAGAAAGGACGCACATTTCTGGAAGTCTGCGCAGACTTTTTTTTATACAGCCTTCTCCGCGTTTTTATTGGTCGTCTTCAAAGTAATGAACTTTCTGGTACAATTTCTTACATTTTGATTCGTCGAAAGTTTTATCAATAACAAATACTGCCTGTAAAAAGAAAGACCTCATGGTAAACACTAAGGTGAGAGTCAACCTTTTAAATTCATCCTGTGCCATGTCTCCAGTAAATGAGTTGTTTTAGTCTTTGTGAGACGAAAGATATGCACCTGGGGAAAGGTTGATTGGCAAAACTAAATTGGCCCTAGTGTGTGAATGTGAGTGTGAATGTTGTCTATCTGTGTTGGCCCTGTGATGAGGTGGCGACTTGTCCAGGATGTACCCCGCCTTCCGCCGAATGCAGCTGAGAACTGCGACCCCGAATGGGACAAGCGGTAGAAAATGGATGGATGGATGGATGGATGTTTTTGTTCCCGTCTTTATGACTTGTACATTTTAAAGAAGCAATGTAATGGAAAAACAAGTTGACTTGATATGCTAAATAGTGTTTATTTGTATCCAATAAACCATATCCAGTTGTATTTACAATCTGCTAGGTATGAGAAAATACCGTCTAAAAATGTCACAAAATGCCACAAATTCAGTCGGCCATTTTGAACATTCAGCTCCAAATATCTTTGGTAATTTCTGTAGATTTGTAGTCAGATGACGTCCCGAGAATAACACTTCTGCACTCTGACCATATTATTAGATCAGTCATACTAGAAATACGATGTGCTGTTTATCATACACAATCTTTATGTAAGACATGAACACATGTTTTTATTATTTTGTGCATTGGAAATCCTAAATAAATAGCTAACAATTGAGTCATTATACTCTAAAAATATCCAGAAACCGCCAACAATACTCCATTTACATGTCGTGACCTGAAAATTAACCAAATATGAGTGATATTGTTATTATAAGCACTAACGCAGACGGACTCTTTTAGCGGCGCATTGATAGCTGTGAGCTAATGCTAGCTTACGCTGCAATTGTTGACACGCTGCTTCTGCTTGGTCTCAAACTTGCTAAAAGTAAATTTGAGATTATAATTCATGGATCTCTCACCTGCTAGGAGACAAATGTGGCCATGGAGATGTCGAAAAAGACACAAAAAGACGATAGCTGCGGCAAAAAAAATGTAACCCTTCGCGAGGATTGCAATTGAATCTTCATCTAAACAGAATTATGTGAGCATACCGTCGGTCCACATCCCAGCGAGAGTGGAAATATTACAGTATTTGTTTTGTTATGGTTTATTATGGTTAGTTTTTGTGTTTAGCACCTAGCAATGCTGCTAATGCTATAATGTCACAATAAAGCTACGTCCATCACTCGACTTCTAAAACGTATTGCTCATCCTCTTTGTGATCAGGCTCAAAAATATAAGGTTCTGGATCATAACTTTTCCCAAAGTGATCGTTGTTGGCTCTCACAAGGTCTGCTTGATTAGCATTGTTGTTGATGGGGAAGGGATCTGTGGTTCCTCCTCTACGTCACGGATCACCTGACTGGCTTCCTCATTAACTCTCAAAATGTTTTGGGAATCTCCGTGAGATTGATACTATTTTGATCACATTTATTTACTCGCAAACTTTGGAAGTCTTCTGGTGTCATAAATCAGATATATATGATAATAGTTTCAATATAGAGGCAACTTGTTTTTTCAATCTACTGCTACTTTAAAAAAGCTTAGAAAATGTTAGCATTCTTATGGCACAAGGCAAATGGTGTGTGCTAGGGTTGTGCGATTAATAGCCGACATACGATATAAACCAGTGGTCCCCAATCACCGGGCTGCAGCCCGGTACCGGTCCGTGGATCAATTGGTACCGGGCCGCACAAGAAAAAAAATTAAATTCAATTAAATCAACATAAAAAACACACCGCCTTCCGCCCGAATGCAGCTGAGATAGGCCCCAGCACCCCCGCGACCCCGAACGGGACAAGCGGTAGAAATGGATGGATGGATGGATAAAAAACACAAGATACACTTTCAATTAGTGCACCAACCCAAAAAACTAATTCGCACAAAAGGGTTGGTTCCCCCCCCCCCCCGTGAAATTTTCAAGCGTTGACCGGTCCGCAGTTACAAAAAGGTTGGGGACCACTGATATGAACGATATCAATTTGGCTGACGGTACAAATGTGAATAATATCGTGATAATGCATGTTGATGACACATTCTAGCTGTGTCTGCAAATTTGACAGCAGCAAGCGAACCAATTTGCACTTCCACAGTGCAAAAACATTTTTCGAAGTCACTAATGCTCGTCTCCGTGGCAGCAAATAAAGTAATATTACCACTGGAGGACAAGGATTAAACATGCTATACTACATACCGTAGGAAGGATTGAATAACCCTGGATTTCCACTGGATGGGTAACGGCTGCTGAACGGTGCCGCCACGGAACATCTGTTGCACCTGCTCCGTGCAGCCAAATAGCGCATACTTTTACAAGATCTTGCGAATAAGCGCGTAATTACATGATGGGGGGAGTTGTAGTAAAGCGAAACACAAACTGTTTAATCTAACAGTTAAAAAGTGCAGATGCCAGGAAAGCTCGTCCTGACATTCGAAATACGTAACGGCTGCTGAATGGCAAAAACTGCGGAACGTCTCGAGCTTCGCCGTCCATCAATACTTACTGGCGGGCGTTTGTGACGGCACTGACTTGACTTGACTCGAGGAAAAGACGACGGTTTCGCCTTGCAGAAGTAAGTAAATTGTATTTATATAGCGCTTTTCTCTAGTGACTCAAAGCGCTTTACATAGTGAAACCCAATATCTAAGTTACATTTAAACCAGTGTGGGTGGCACTGGGAGCAGGTGGGTAAAGTGTCTTGCCCAAGGACACAACGGCAGTGACTAGGATGGCGGAAGCGGGAATCGAACCTGGAACCCTCAAGTTGCTGGCACGGCCAGAATGACTATTTTACTTTTTATTTGTAGCAAGCAACAACACAACAGTTACATCATTCATGGCGAGCGTTGTACACACACACACACACACACACACACACACACACACACACACACACACACACACACACACACACACACACACACACACACACACACACACACACACACACACACATTTGTCACGATCGGGTGGTCGCAGCTTGCTGCGCGGTTGTTCTCCCAAGATGCAAAAGGACGGCTCCGAACGAAGGCGTAAAGGTAGGATATGATTTAATAAACATAAATCACCCAACTACCACAACACAGGAAGCAAACCAAAAGTCGCACATGAAGCTAGGGTACAAACTAAGCACAGACTAGAGCATGGAACAAAACTTAGGTGATCAGCGAGAAGCAAATAATGAAGCCACACCGAGTGACCGGAAAAGACAGGCTTAAATAGAAGTCTCTGATTAGCAACAGGTGCGTGTCCGGAACACCAGCGGCAGGTGAAAATAATAAGTAACCATAGTGACAAAACAAGGAAGTGCAACCAGGAACTAAAGAAGTCCAAAACTAACAGCGTCATGATCCATGGTCCGGATCATGTTTTTGTGTTTTCTGTTAGTTTTGGACTCGTTTTGTTATTGCTTGTGCACCTGTGAGTTTGTTTCGTCACCATGGTTACTTGATTTTCACCTGCCCTGTACACGCACCTGTTAGTCATCAGAGACTCTATTTAAGCCTACCTTTGTTGATCACTCGTTCTGCCTTCATTGTGTTTGCTTCACGCGAATGT
>NC_084736.1:31801460-31808960 GCF_033978785.1 Entelurus aequoreus | reverse complement strand
TTTACAGTCCCGAACAATGACAGTCAAGCTTTACCATTGGCCTGTGGAGAACTGGGACAACATAGACTCTTACCAGGAGGACTTTGAGTTGGATACACGCTACCGTGAGTATGCAGTTGCGGCTTCCAAACATTTGATCGCTTGCCCATCCGTGCGTGCCGCTATGTGCATGTCATGTACGTAACTTTGGGGAAATAAATGTGCTGTATGAACTTTGCGGAGGTTAACGGTACTTTGGGCTGTGGGATTGAGTGTGTTGTGCAGGTGTTTGAGTTGTATTGGCGGGTTATATGGACGGGAGCGGGGAGGTGTTTGTTATGCGCGATTAATTTGTGGCATATTAAATATAAGCCTGGTTGTGTTGTGGCTAATAGAGTATATATATGTCTTGTGTTTATTTACTGTTTTAGTCATTCCCAGCTGAATATCAGGTCCCACCCGCCTCTCACAGCATCTTCCCTATCTGAATCGCTTCCACTGCCCTCTAGTCCTTCACTCTCACTTTCCTCATCCACAAATCTTTCATCCTCGCTCAAATTAATGGGGAAATTGTCGCTTTCTCGGTCCGAATCGCTTCCGCTGCTGGTGGCCATGATTGTAAACAATGTGCAGATGTGAGGAGCGCCACAACCTGTGACGTCACGCGCATATCGTCTGCTACTTCCAGTACAGGCAAGGCTTTTTTATCAGCGACCAAAAGTTGCGAACTTTATCGTCGATGTTCTCTACTAAATCCTTTCAGCAAAAATAGGGCAATATCGCAAAATGATCAAGTATGACACATAGAATGGACCTGCTATCCCCGTTTGAATAAGAAAATCTCATTTCAGTAGGCCTTTAACTTAACTTTTAGCTGCTTTTGCAAGTACGCACCTAACAGACAACTTTTTATCTAGCCGGCGGGCTTACTGTTAGCATTTAAGTTAAGCTTAGACTTTTTACCATTAACACGCAATTTCTGCCCAAATTGTATTTTGTTGTGTACATTGCTTTTCATTCATTTCCTGTGCATTCTAGGAAGCAAAGAAAGAAGACAGCTTGTCTCGGGTGTCTTAGCCACAAGCTAAATAAGGAAAAGCCCAATTGGATGAGACACTAAGGCACTTATTCAATGCCATTTGGCTTTTTAATCAGGTCAAAGAGCAGGGAGTGAAAGGTCATCTTATCCTCGCAGGCCAAATCCACCATATGGACAGAGGGCGGGATTTAGCAGCTGACTCAGATTATAGTTTGAAACTAACCTAGTTCAATGTGGGACTGTAGTAAGTCCCACATTCTTCAACCATTCTACCACAAGTACACAACTAGTACTGTTAAATTTACAGTGTTGTCGTAGAAAATACACAACTAGTACTGTTAAATTTACTGTGTTGTCATAGAAAGTACACAACTAGTACTGTTAAATGTACTGTGTTGTCATAGAAAGTACACAACTAGTACTGTTAAATTTACAGTGTTGTCGTAGAAAATACGCAACTAGTACTGTTAAATTTACTGTGTTGTCATAGAAAGTACACAACTAGTACTGTTAAATGTACTGTGTTGTCGTAGATAGTACACAACCAGTACTGTTAAATGTACCGTGTTGTCGTAGAAAGTACACAACTAGTACTGTTAAATGTACCGTCTTGTCAAAGAAAGTACACAACTAGTACTGTTAAATGTACCGTGTTGTCAAAGAAAGTACACAATTAGTACTGTTAAATGTACCGTGTTGTCGTAGAAAGTACACAACTAGTACTATTAAATGTACTGTGTTGTTGCAGAAAGTACACAACTAGTACTGTTAAATGTACAGTGTTGTCCAAGAAAGTACACAACTAGTACTGTTAAATGTACCGTGTTGTCGTAGAAAGTACACAACTAGTACTGTTAAATGTACCGTGTTGTCAAAGAAAGTACACAACTAGTACTATTAAATGTACTGTTGTTGTAGAAAGTACAAAACTAGTACTGTTAAATGTACCGTGTTGTCAAAGAAAGTACACAACTAGTACTGTTAAATGTACCGTGTTGTCGTAGAAAGTACACAACTAGTACTGTTAAATGTACCGTGTTGTCAAAGAAAGTACACAACTAGTACTATTAAATGTACTGTTGTTGTAGAAAGTACAAAACTAGTACTGTTAAATGTACCGTGTTGTCAAAGAAAGTACACAACTAGTACTATTAAATGTACTGTGTTGTTGTAGAAAGTACACAACTAGTACTGTTAAATTTACTGTGTTGTCGTAGAAAGTACACAACTAGAACTGTTAAATTTACTGTGTTGTCGTAGAAAGTACACAACTAGTACTGTTAAATCATACTTGCCAACCCTCCCGGTTTTACCGGGAGACTCCCGGTATTCAGTGCCTCTCCCGACAACCTCCCGGCAGAAATTTTCTCCCGACAAACTCTCGGGATTCAGCCGGAGCTGGAGGCCACGCCCCCTCCAGCTCAATGCGGACCTGAGTGGGGACAGCCTGTTCTCACGTCCGCTTTCCCACAATATAAACAGCTTGCCTGCCCAATGACGTCATAACATCTACAGCTTTTAGAGAGTAGAGTGCACAACTGCGCACACAACAAGGAGACGAAGCAGAAGAACGAGGAATATACAGACATGGCGACGCCGTCGACGAGCAAGATGAAGACATACGCTTGCAAGTTCCAAAACGAATGGAAACAAGAATTTCAGTTCATCCAGGACAGTTGGAAGGGGAAGGGTTATGTTGCCTGTACATTTTGTATAACAGACTTCTCCATTGAACACGGTGGCCGAAATGATAAACTCATTCATGAACGGAGAGTGAAGCACATGGCGGCGGCAGCGCAGAATCGTTCACAGCCCAGTATTATGGGCCACTTCGCTAAATGGAGACACGATGGTGTAACGTATGCCGAGACAAAGATGGCTATGCTGATAGCCGGAAGCTTCTGGCTGCAAAGCATTGAGTAGATGAGTGTTGTGTGTGTATATGTGTAAATAAATGAACACTGAAATCCAAGTATTTATTTTATTTATATATACACTACCGTTCAAAAGTTTGGGGTCACCCAAACAATTTTGTGGAATAGCCTTCATTTCTAAGAACAAGAATGGACTGTCGAGTTTCAGATGAAAGTTCTCTTTTGCTGGCCATTTTGAGCGTTTAATTGACCCCATAAATGTGATGCTCCAGAAACTCAATCTGCTCAAAGGAAGGTCAGTTTTGTAGCTTCTGTAACGAGCTAAACTGTTTTCAGATGTGTGAACATGATTGCACAAGGGTTTTCTAATCATCAATTAGCCTTCTGAGCCAATGAGCAAACACATTGTACCATTAGAACACTGGAGTGATAGTTTCTGGAAATGGGCATCTATACACCTATGTAGATATTGCACCAAAAACCAGACATTTGCAGCTAGAATAGTAATTTACCACATTAGCAATGTATAGAGTGTATTTCTTTAAAGTTAAGACTAGTTTAAAGTTATCTTCATTGAAAAGTACAGTGCTTTTCCTTCAAAGATAAGGACATTTCAATGTGACCCCAAACTATTGAACGGTAGTGTATATATATATATATATATATATATATATATATATATATATATATATATATATATATATATGAAATACTTGAGTTGGTGAATTCTAGCTGTAAATATACTCCCCTCTTAACCATGCCCTTAACCACGCCCCCGCCCCACCCCGCCCACGCCCCCCACCTCCCGGTATCGGAGGTCTCAAGGTTGGCAAGTATGTGTTTAATGTACCATGTTGTCGTAGAAAGTACACAACTAGTACTGTTGTTTGCATGCTACCTTAAATGTTAGCAGATTTTGTAGCTCTTTTAAAGGCCTACTGAAATGAAATTTTCTTATTTAAACGGGGATAAGCAGGTCCATTCTATGAGTCATACTTGATCATTTCGCGATATTGCCATATTTTTGCTGAAAGGATTTAGTAGAGAACATCGACGATAAAGTTCGCAACTTTTGGTCGCTGATAAAAAAGCCTTGCCTGTACCGAAAGTAGCGTGACGTCGCAGGTTGAAGAGCGCCTCACATCTGCACATTGTTTACACCAGCAGCGAGAGTGATTCGGACCGAGAAAGCGACGATTACCCCATTAATTTGAGCGAGGATGAAAGATTTGTGGATGAGGAATGTGAGAGTGAAGGATTAGAGTGCAGTGCAGGACATATCTTTTTTCGCTCTGACCGTAACTTAGGTACAAGGGCTCATTGGATTCCACACTTTCTCCTTTTTCTATTGTGGATCACGGATTTGTATTTTAAACCACCTCGGATACTATATCCTCTTGAAAATGAGAGTCGAGAACGCAAAATGGACATTCACAGTGACTTTTATCTCCACGACAATACATCGGCGAAGCACTTTAGCTACGGAGCTAACGTGATAGCATCGTGCTTAACTGCAGATAGAAACAGAAGAAATAAGCCCCTGACTGGAAGGATAGACAGAAGATCATCAATACTATTATTACTTCTACTATCAGGAGACACCGAACCAAACTCTGGACCTGTAACCACACGGTTAATGCTGTCCAGCCTGGCGAAGCCTAGCAATGCTGTTGCTAACGACGCCATTGAAGCTAACTTAGCTACGGGACCTCGACAGAGCTATGCTAAAAACATTAGCTCTCCACCTACGCCAGCCCTCATCTGCTCATCAACACCCGTGCTCACCTGCGTTCCAGCGATCGACGGCGCGACGAAGGACTTCAGATCATCGGTGCGGTCGGCGGCTAGCGTCGGATAGCGCGTCTGCTATCCAACTCAAAGTCCTCCTGGTTGTGTTGCTGTAGCCGGCCGCTAATACACCGATCCCACCTACAGCTTTCTTCTTTGCTGTCTCCATTGTTCATTAAACAAATTGCAAAAGATTAACCAACACAGATGTCCAGAATACTGTGGAATTATGTGGTGAAAACAGACGACTTAAGCTGGCCACAGTGCTATTCCAAAATGTCTGCTTCAACCCGTGACGTCACGCGCAAACGTCATCATACCGGATATTTCCCGGGAAATTTAAAATTGCACTTTATAAGTTAACCCGGCCTTATTGGCATGTGTTGCAATGTTAAGGTTTCATCATTGATATATAAACTATCAGACTGCGTGGTCGGTAGTAGTGGGTTTCAGTAGGCCTTTAACCTTTGTTTTGTGCATTCTCACAGGCAATGACATAATTTCCTGGATTGCCAACAAGATGAAAATCCCTACAGAAGGTAGATATATCAACTCCTTACAGGACAGAATCACCGTATAATACCTCAGCCTTTATCCATAAAAGTTCCCTTTGCTGTTCCCTTTGCAGAAGCTCTGGTCTTCGGCACCATGTTGGTGGCCTACGGTTACGTCTATGGTCTGCAGAACCACAGGAAGCTGGTCATGTGCAACGACGGCAGCCTTTATCGCTTCCAGGCAAGAGTCTTGTTTCAGTTCAGAGACCATTATTCACTCCAAATGCTGGGACTGTTAAATGTACCGTGTTGTCAAAGAAAGTACACAACTAGTACTATTAAATGTACTGTGTTGTCATAGAAAGTACACAACTAGTACTGTTAAATGTACTGTGTTGTCGTAGAAAGTACACAACTAGTACTGTTAAATGTACTGTGTTGTCGTAGAAAGTACACAACTAGTACTGTTAAATGTACTGTGTTGTCCTAGAAAGTACACAACTAGTACTGTTAAATGTACCGTCTTGTCGTAGAAAGTACACAATTTGTACTGTAAAATGTACTGTGTTGTCGTAGAAAGTACACAATTTGTACTGTAAAATGTACTGTGTTGTCGTAGAAAGTACACAACTAGTACTGTTAAATGTACCGTGTTGTCGTAGAAAGTACACAACTAGTACTGTTAAATGTACCGTGTTGTCGTAGAAAGTACACAACTAGTACTGTTAAATGTACCGTCTTGTCGTAGAAAGTACACAATTTGTACTGTTAAATGTACTGTGTTGTCGTAGAAAGTACACAACTAGTGTTGTTAAATGTACCGTCTTGTCGTAGAAAGTACACAATTTGTACTGTTAAATGTACTGTGTTGTCGTAGAAAGTACACAACTTGTACTGTTAAATGTACTGTGTTGTCGTAGAAAGTACACAACTAGTACTGTTAAATGTACCGTGTCCTCAAAGAAAGTACACAACTAGTACTGTTAATTGTGCTTAAGCTGACATTCTTACTTTATTGTCAATCCTCCTTTTTAGACGCCATACTTCTGGCCCACACAGAAGTGGGTTGCAGATGACACCGACTACGGTGAGCACATGACACACTTTCTGTTGAAATGTAAACGTGCAAAGTCCTTCAAACAAATCATGAAACTTATGATTGATTTGGAACTTTTCTAAGCAGCATGTTTTTAGGTGGTGAAAGTCCACACATGACAGAGTCAAAGATTGACTGAAATCAGTACTTTTATCGATACCGATGGAATTCACATAAAATAAAACAGTATTATATTTCGATACCTTTGTTGAACGTGATGTCACGTCCCGTTACGTACTCGCCACCAGCTCAAACACTTGGCGGGCAAACAAGCCTATTTGTAGCAGACTGCCCCTAAGTAATGTTGTCTTGTCATTTTCCATGCCAACAGAGGAAGCATGTCTTTTCACCCAAAAGTAGGGCTGCACTTGTCAAAATGCGCTAGCTATCTTGATGCTAATTTACTTTGGATTGTTCATGTACATGCTACTGATTAGCATTAGTGATTTTACTTGGCAATTTCAACATCTCCAAACTTGTCAATGAAAAGTACAACTAAGATGCATGTTACAATCAAACAGCTGGTGTGTAATAAGTACAATACGTACAGTATTAACACTTTGTAGGACTCAACCAAAGACAAGGCTGGCACAATCAACTTAATGGCAAAGACTACTTCCTGACTATGGCAACACACCTAGGACAAAGTGAAATGAATGCATGCTTGCAAATAATACTCAAAAGCTTAAGAAAACTAAATAGATGGATGGATGGATGGATGATGGATGGAAGATATATGACAGTTGGATGATAGATGGATAGATGACAGGATGAATAGCTTAATAGATGGAAGATGGATGGTTGATGGATGAATGGATGGATGTCTGTGTGAATGGATAAACGAATGACAGATGGATGGATAGATGGATGGTGGATTATGAATGGATAGATAGATATAATGATTGATGGATGGATGGATGAATGATAATGATGGATGATGGATAGATGAATGATAGGTGGGTGGCTGGCGGATGGATGGATGGATGGATGGATGATGCATGATGAATGAGTGGATGAATTGATGCATAGATTGTTGATGAATGGATGGATGGTGGGTGGATGATAGAGGGATGGAAGGATGAATGGATAGATGAGCATATGATAGGTAGAGGATGGAAGAGAGGTAGATGGATGGATAATAGCTGGATGGATGGATATACTGTAGGTAGATGAATGAATGAATGATGGATGGATGATAGGTAAATGGTAGATACATGGATGGACGATAGG
>NC_084736.1:31768960-31796460 GCF_033978785.1 Entelurus aequoreus | reverse complement strand
GTCACTTTCTTTTAAGTGGTTATAAAATTTGACTGCTCTCTTTTGGATCTTGATTATTAGTGGGTATCTTCCTAATTCTGCTCTGCATGCATTATTTGGTGTTTTCCGTTGGGTGCGGAGAATGGATTTGCAAAATTCTGCATGCAGAGTCTCGATTTGGTGTTTGTCCCATTTTGCAAAATCTTGGTTAGCAAGAGGGCCCCAGACCTCGCAGCCGTACAGGGAAATGGGTTCTATGACGGAGTCTAATATTTTGAGCCAGATTTGAATAGGAATGTCTAGTTTGATGTTCCTTTTGATAGCGTAGAAAGCCCTTCTTGCCTTATCTCTCAGGTCGTTCACAGCTTGGTTGAAATTCCCTGTGGCACTGATGTTTAGGCCGAGATAGGTATAGTTTTTTGTGTATTCTAGGGCAGTTGTATCTAGGAGGAATTTGTGTTTGTGGTGATGGAGGCTGGGTCTTTTTTGGAATATCATAACTTTTGTCTTGGTTAGGTTGACTGTCAATGCCCAGGTCTTGGAAAATGTGTGTAGAAGATCAAGGTGCTGTTGTAGACCTTCTTTTGTTGGAGACAGCAGCACCAGATCGTCTGCAAACAGTAGGCATTTGGCTTCTGTGTCTACTAGGGGGATGCCAGGTGATGTAGCTTGTTCCAATGTTTTTGCCAATTCATTGATGTATATGTTGAAGAGGGTTGGACTCAAACTGCATCCCTGTCTAACCCCACGGCCTTGAGGAAAGAAGTCTGTATGTTTTTCACCAATCTTCACTGCACATTTGTTGTTGGTGTACATTGACTTTATGATGTCATATGTTTTCCCTCCGATGCCACTTTCTAGCAATTTGTATAGCAGACCCTCGTGCCAGATTGAGTCGAATGCTTTTTGGAAGTCAACAAAGCAGGAGTATATTTTGCTTTTGTTTTTGTTAATTTGGTTGTCAATTAGGGTGCTGAGGGTGAAAATGTGGTCTGTTGTACGGTGATTTGGTAGGAAGCCTATTTGTGATTTGCTCAGGGCATTATTGTTTGTAAGGAAATTTACAAGTCTGTGGTTGATGATCATACAGAAGATTTTACCGAGGTTGCTGTTGACACAGATCCCACGGTAATTATTGGGGTCAAATTTGTCTCCACTTTTGTGAAGCGGTATTATTAGTCCTTGGTTCCAAATATTGGGGAAGATCCCAGAGCTAAGGACAATGTTGAGGAGTTTTAGTATAGCCAATTGGAATTTGGAGTCTGTGAATTTGATCATTTCATTTAGGATACCATCAGCACCGCAGGCCTTCTTGGTTTTAAGTGATTTTATTTTGTCCTGTAGTTCTTGTATAGTAATTGGGGAGTCTAGCGGGTTCTGGTAGTTTTTTATTGTTGACTCTAGGCTTTGTAGTTTATGTTGTATGTGTTTTTGCTGTTCATTTTTTTGTATTGGGCTATAGAGATTGGAGAAGTGGTTTACCCATACATCTCCATTTTGGATGGGTAGGTCCTCATGTTTTTGTTTGTTTAGTTTGTTCCAGTTTTCCCAGAAGTTGTTTGTTTTTATGGATTCCTCTATATCATGTAGCTGGTTTCTAACATGTTGGTCCCTTTTTTTCCTGACTGTATTTTTATACTGTTTCAGGGTTTCGCCGTATTGGAGACGTGTGTTCTGGTTGTCTGGGTCTCTGTGTTTTTGGTTTGATAGGTTTCTTAAATTTTTTCTGAGATTTTTACAGTCATTATCATACCATTTGTCGTGGGTATTAATATTCTTCCTCATTTTTCTATTTGAGGCCTTTAGGTTGGATAGGGAGGCTGTAAGGTCAAATATATTATTGAGGCTTTCTACCGCCCCGTTTACGCTTTCACTGTTGCATTGGAAGTTCTTTTCCAGGTACTGGTCTAAACATGACTGGACCTTTTGTTGCTGGATAGCATTTTGGAATTCTTCTACACTACTTTCTTTCCATTTGTAGCATTTTTTAATAGTGTGTAGTTTGTTTGGTTTTAGTACTTCCTGGTTGGGTGTTGATCTGTTCAGGTATACAGTGGTTTTGCTGTGGTCTGACAGGGGTGTTAGCGGGCTGACTGTGAACGCTCTGAGAGACGCTAGGCTGAGGTCAGTGATAAAGTAATCTACTGTACTGTTACCTAGAGATGAGCTGTATGTATATCTACCATATGAGTCCCCTCGAAGCCTGCCGTTGACTATGTACAGTCCCAGTGAGCGACAGATCTGTAGGAGTTGTGAGCCATGTTTATTTGTTGCTTGGTCAAAGTTGTTTCTGGGGGGGCATGTTTGAGAGGGGATGTTTTCCCCTCCTGGTAGGTGCTTGTCTCCCTGTGTGCTGATAGTGTCGGGCTCTCGTCCTGTCCTGGCATTGAAGTCCCCACAAACTACAATGTGGCCACAGGCCTGGAAATTGTTTATTTCGTCCTCTAGGATGGAGAACATGTCCTCCTTAAAATATGGGGACTCAATTGGGGGGATGTAGGTGGCACACAGGAAGACATTTTTTTCGGTTGACGTAAGTTCCTTATTTATTTCTAACCAGATGAAAAAAGCTCCGGTTTTGATTAGCTTTATGGAGTGGGTTAGTTCTGATTTGTACCATATTAACATACCTCCCGAGTCTCTCCCTTGTTTTACCCCTGTTAGCTTGGTGGATGGTACCAGCAGCTCTCTGTAGTTTACAGGGCAGCCAGTAGGGCCATCTCCTCTGTGCCATGTCTCTTGTAGGACAATGATGTCTGTGTTTGAGATTTCTGTGGTAAAGTCCGGGTTCCTGCTCTTAATGCCAAGGGCAGTGGACCTCAGACCTTGTATATTCCAGCTTGAAATGGTGAAAGATTTGTATTCCATTATGAAGGTGTTATATTCCAGTGGATTTGGCCTGGACTATGATTGAATAGAGCTCGCTCATTATCTGCTGCACGGTCAGCTCACAGGGTGGGGATCCACCAGGTGTGGGGTTGGCTTGTGCATTTGTGTGGTATGGGTGGGTGGGCAGGAGGGGGGTTGGCATGAGAGGAGAGGGCCTAGCCTGGGATCCCGCGGCCTGTGCATAGGTGTATAGCGTGGTCCTGGCCTGGGGTGCAGATCTGTGTGGGGCAGGGTGGGCTCTGGGTGCCGCAGGTCTTCTGGGTGTAGCTCTGGGTGGGGTGTTCGTCTCTCTGTTGCTCCTGTAGGATGAAGTCGGTCTGCGGTTGAGTGCGACGTCTTTCAGGGACTTTGCAAAATGAGGGACTACTGTTTTGAGGATGTGAACAGTGTCGTACATGCTGTTCTGGTCCAGGGTGGGGTGGGATGCCAGGTAGACGTTTTGCTTCATTGCACAGTCTCTGGAGATTTACTCTCTCTCACTCACTTTCTTAATCACTCACTGACTCACTCACTCACTCAATACTCTCCCACTCACTCACTTTCTTACTCACTCACTCACTACTTTTTCACTCACTGCTTTCACTACTCTCTGTCACTCACTTTCTTACTCATTCACTCACTCACTCACTACTCACTCACTTACTCACTCATTCCTCTCACTCACTTCCAATTCCCATACTCACTCACTCACTCACTCACTCACTCACTGCTCTCTCGAACTCACTACTCACTCACTCACTCACTCACTCACTCACTCACTCACTCACTCACTACATACTTACTTACTCACTCACTCACTCACTCACTCACTATGCTCTCATTTACTCACTCACTCAATACTCTCTCACTTACTCACTACTCACTCACATACTCACTCAATCCGCTCACTCACTTCCAATTCACATAGTTACTTACTCACTCACTCACTCACTCACTCACTCACTCACTCACTCACTCACTCACTCAGTCATTCTTTCACTCACTACTCTCTGTCACTCACTCTCTTACTTACTTACTCACTCACTACTCTCTGTCACTGACTTTCTTACTCACTCATTCACTACTCTCTGTCACTCACTTTCTCTTACTCACTCATTCACTACTCTGTCACTCACTTTCTCTTACTCACTCACTCCTTACTCACTCACTCACTTTCTTAATCACTCACTCACTGACTCACTCACTCAATACTCTCCCACTCACTCATTTTCTTACTCACTCACTCACTACTTTCTCACTCACTGCTTTCACTACTCTCTCAGTCACTCACTTTCTTACTCATTCACTCACTCACTCAGTCACTACGCTCCCATTTACTCACTCACTTACTCACTACTCACTCACTTACTCAGTCATTCCACTCACTCACTCTCTAAGTCACTCACTCCCAATTCCCATACTGTCCCTCACTCACTTTCTAACTCACTCAGTCACTCTTTTACATACTACTCTCTGTCACTCACTTACTCACTCACTACTCACTCACTCACTCTCTTTCACACTCTCACTCACTCTCTGTCACTATTGTCACTCACTCACTCACTCACTTTTGCATATGTTGAATAAAATGTGTAAGTCTGTAACTTTTCTCTGCTCTCTGGTACGTAAAGTAACTCCCTACAACCAATGAGGTTTTTAGTGTTGTGTGTGCATACCTGTTAGCTCGATGCTAATTTACATTGGATATGCCATATACATGCTACTGATTATCATTAGCAATTTAACATGGCGATTCAACACCTCCAAATGTGTTAATGAAAACTTCAACTAAGATGCACATAACAATCAAACAGCTGGCGTGTAATAAGTTCAATACTTACAGTATAAACATTTTGTAGGACTCAACAAAAGACATGTATGATGAATGCATACTTTGTCATGTATTACTAACTGAAAACAGATAAACTTATCTTCAGTTTTGTTGGCTGTATTTATTGGACCGAATGTGAAGGGAGATGAATGTCTCCATGGTAACAGCTGGTAGTAAACACAAAATCCTCATTTTACTAGGGCGGTCTGCACTAGTAAACGTATATCACGCGCTGGGGGCCCAGTGATATGTGGGCGGGGGCCCATTATGCGTGAGAAAGTGCATATAAAATGTCCATTAATGAAAGACAGGGTGCTTCATATGACTTTTTAGCACAAACATATTCCAAGTCCCTTCCTGCTCCATCACTGATGATAATAAAATGCCCCTTTATGTTTTCACTGTGGTGCGCAGTGTTAGTGCTGCTCTTGTAAGGCAGGTTTAGTGGGGTCCAAGCCCCGGTTAGACGATCAAACGGCAAGATTTGCAAATATATGTTTCAAATATTATGTTAAATTATTAAAGGTGAATTTGTTTTAGTACAAAACATGCATCAAGTTTGTTTAAAAAAAAGTATAAAAATAATTTCACATAGATATAAAAGAGTGAGCAAATTTTGTACTGGGGGCCCTCCAATTAAAATTCTCCTCAGGGCCCCAATTTAGCCAGGGTGGCCGTGGGCCTGCATGACTTTTACACATGTTATCAATTACAGTCTTACTAGATCACTTGCAGCACCCCCAGGAGTGGTACGCACATTTGTATAGTTTGCACACACTACTTAGCGCATGTTATTTGGGATTTTGATAGATTATCATTTTCATGTATTTTGTCTTCCAGAAAATGACATTTGACCAATACAGACGTATGGTAAGTATGATTGTGTTACTTTACTGTGTTGACTACATTCTGCCATGTTTACACTACATCGTGTACTTTGGGGTTTGCAAGTTACATATTCAAATGTACATGAACATCAACGTTTGATGGATATTGTCGTTTGTTCTAGAACTTGTTCTACCAACAAGCCATCATGAGGTCAAAGGTGAAATCCAGTGTGTCCCTTGGAGCGTAAGTTGGATTTTCCAGAACGTTATTGTCATGAGCAAATATTTGTAATATTACAAGGGAAAAGACACCACACTGAATGATTGGATCAGCATGTTGAAGATTGTACAATAGGTATTATTTATGTCACATTTGGTCTTATTTAAGTCCCATTTAGTCTTATTTATGTCACAGTTGGTTTCATTTACATTTGGTATTATTTATGTCACGTTCGGTCTTATTTATGTCACATTTAGTCTTGTTTACGTGACAGTTGGTCTTATTTGTGTGACATTTGGTCTTATTTATGTTACATTTGGTCTTATTTATGTCACATTTGGTCTTGTTTATGTGACATTTGGTCTTGTGTGACATTCGGCCTTATTTGTGTGACATTTTGTCTTATTTGTATCACATCTGGTCTTATATGTGTTACATTTGGTCTTATTTATGTCACAGTTGGTCTTATTTGTGTGACATTTGGTCTTATTTGTGTCACATTTGGTCTTATGTGTCAAATTTGGTATTATTTATGTGACTTTTGGTCTTATATGTGTCACATTGTATCTTATTTATGTCACGTTTGGTCTCGTTTATGTCACATTTGGTCGCATTTATATAACATTTGGTCTTATTTGTGTGACATTTGGTCTTATTTGTGTGACATTTGGTCTTATTTGTGTCACATTTGGTCTTATATGTGTCACATTTGGTCTTATATGTGTCACATTTGGTCTTATTTATGTCACATTTGGTCTTGTTTGTGTCACATTTGGTCTTATTTGTGTCACATTTGGTCTTATATGTGTCAAATTTGGTATTTATGTGACTTTTGGTCTTATATGTGTCACATTCTGTCTTATTTATGTCACTTTTGGTCTCGTTTATGTCACATTTAGTCTCGTTTATGTCACATTTGGTCTTATGTGTCACATTTTGTCTTATTTATGTCACATTTGGTCTTGTTTGTGTGACATTTGGTCTTATTTGTGTCACATTTGGTCTTATGTGTCAAATTTGGTATTTATGTGACTTTTGGTCTTATATGCGTCACATTTTGTCTTATTTGTGTCACATCTGGTCTTATATGTGTGACATTTGGCCTTATTTATGTCACATTGTATCTTATTTATGTCACGTTTGGTCTCGTTTATGTCACATTTGGTCGCATTTATATAACATTTGGTCTTATTTGTGTGACATTTGGTCTTATTTGTGTGACATTTGGTCTTATTTGTGTCACATTTGGTCTTATATGTGTCACATTTGGTCTTATATGTGTCACATTTGGTCTTATTTATGTCACATTTGGTCTTGTTTGTGTCACATTTGGTCTTATTTTGTGTCACATTTGGTCTTGTATGTGTCAAATTTGGTCTTGTTTGTGTGACATTTGGTCTCGTTTATGTAAAATTTGGTCTCGTTTATGTCACATTTGATCTCGTTTATGTAAAATTTGGTCTCGTTTGTCACATTTGGTCTTTCTGTGTGAAATTTGGTCTTATTTGTGTGACATTCGTTTTTTTTGTGTCACATTTGGTCTCATATTTGTCACATTGTGTCTTATTTGTGTCACATTTGGTCTTATTTATATCACATTTCGTCTTATTTGTGTGACATTTGGTTTCAGGTGTTTGACATTTGATCTTATTTATGTCACATTTGGTCTTGTTTGTGTGACATTTGGTTTTATTTGTGTCACATTTGGTCTTGTAGTTGTCAAATTTGGTATTATTTATGTGACATTTGGTCTCTTATGTCACATTTGATCTTGTTTATGTAAAATTTGGTCTCGTTTGTCACATTTGGTCTTATTTGTATGACATTTGGTCGTGTATTTGTCAGATTGTGTCTTATTTGTGTCACATTTGGTATTATTAATGTCACATTTGGTCTTATTTATGTCACATTTGGTCTTATTTGTGTGACATTTGGTTTCACGTGTGTGACATTTGGTCTTATTTGTGTCACATTTGTACCAACAGGCTGGTGAAGTGCATCACCACTTACAAGAACCATGATCCCTTTTTGGCACCTTGCCTACCCAGCAACCCCTGGCTGACAGACAACGACTCTTACTGGACTCTCAATATGAGAATGTACGTATGTACATACATACATACATCTACAGTAGGTAGATCCATCTGGGTTTCATTGTTCACAACCTCTAAAAAAATGATGTCTCGTGTGAGCAGAACATGTCTTTAAAGTGACCTTGAAAAGGGGGTCAAAGGGTGTGGTTTTACGTCATCGAAATTTGTATCCGTTCATATTGATGCATCTTTTTTGCGAGCTGTAAAAAGTATTTTTGTGAACAGGGTGGACGTGCCGACTAAAATGCGTGTGGAGCGTTGGTCCTTCAGCTTGTTTGAGCTGCTGACTGACCTTCGAGGCAGAGACGACTTCAAGATCTTCCTCAAGAAGGAGTTCAGTGGTAAGTTATATTTCATGATTGGAGTTTCAGCCTTCCCACTAATGTCTCATTTTATCCACCCGTCCTTTTTTTCTACCGTTTGTCTTCACCACTGAACTTAAATATATCCCAACTGACTTTGGTAGACTTTGGCCTAGTGGCCTGTCAATCATCAGGCTTGACTAATGTTTACATTTGATCCCAAGTCACTACTTTAACCCTTGGGGATCCTCCAAATGTGATGAGTGTTATAGGTGCCGGGGACCCAGAAAGGTTTCAGCAATAAAAGTCTTAAAAGTAAGTCATATATATATAAAAAAACAATACAAAAATATTGTCATTGTAAGTTATAATACTAACACTCGTAAACATGTTAGTATACTAACGAATGCTAACGACGCTACCTTGATTACATTACAATAGCACGTACAAATATGCATGAAAACACTCCTAGAGACATCACACATGGGATGCTCTAGTAAGTATGAATTGTTTTAGTTATATTGTAAAACTTACAAACGTTGCTTGGAGTGATAATGAAGAATCCCTACGAGTAGAAACGCCATGGACGGCGAGAAGACTGAAAGGCACTTGATAAAAAACAAAACACTACCGATAAATGGAATGACACTGCAGCCCCGAGAGTGAGCGAACTTGTCCAAAATATGGCGCCATAGTACAAACAATAAAACACCCTTTTAATGTTTTTGCTTGGTTCTTTATTTTATTCATATAATATTTATTATTTTTTGTCCTGTCCAGCCACTCAGGCAAATCATATTGTTGATGTAGATTGTCTATATCTGCTGTACACAAAAGAGAAGTGTTGGATACTTCGGGGATAGAGAGGGGGAAGAGGGGAATAATATAATGCAGAGAGACAACAATATCAGCAAATACGATATGTTAAAGTTAAATCGCAATGATGGTCACACACACACACACACACTAGGTGTGGTGAGATTATCCTCTGCATTTGACCCACCGCCCTCACCCCCTGGGAGGTGAGGGGAGCAGTGAGCAGCAGCGGTGGCTGCGCCCGGGAATCATTTTTGTACAAGTATGATAAGAAAAATAATAGCAAAGAAGGAGTTAGTGAAGTAAATATTAATAACACAGAAATGACAATGAACGTTATTATACTACAAATGGATCAATACAAATACCAATAGAAGTAGCACTATTGATATTGAATAATAACAATAATTACCTCTACTGTCAACAATACAATGGTTTCAAATTCAACAATACATGTATGTAATGATAATTTGAAATACAAAAGAAAGCAGATAAATGGAGGGGAAGAAAAACAAGCGAACTGTATTAACCTTGTAGATTGTTATGGTAAAATAGGTTAAGCTTTGTCAGTGTGCCGTGTTTTACCCAGAAACGTGATTATTTGCATGAGTGTATGTATGTATATGTGCTTGTATATGTACAGTATGTGTATATGTATGTTTGTACAGTGAATGTATATGTACACTATGTGTATATGTATGTATGTTTGTATGTACATGTGCTTGTATATGTACAGTATGTGTATATTTATGTTTGTACAGTGAATGTATGTGTACAGTTTGTGTATATGTATGTTTGTACAGTGAATGTGTATGTACAGTATGCGTGTATGTATATATGTATGTATGTATGTATGTATGTATGTATGTATGTACAGTGAATATGCGTGTGGAGGTATGTACCTTGAGTGTGTATGTATGGACTGTATTTGTGTATGTATGTGGGAGTATAAGTACCTATGTGTATGAATGAATGTACTATGAATGTATAGTTTGTATGTATGTGTATATGTAGGTAAAATATATTTGTCTCCCAGTGTCAGCTCTTGTTACATGCTGTTGTTCCTGCTTGGTCTCCACGAGAAACAAACATAAGTTTTGATGAGGCAGAAGACGTGCGCGTTTGAGCGGCACTCAGAGATGATTGGCAATAATAACGCTGACTAGACAAAATGTGCGTTGGACAACAATTTGGTGTTAGTTGTTGTGAATTGTTTCTTAGCTGTGCGTGTTTTCCAGGGGAGAATTTAGCCTTTTGGGAAGCAGCTGAGGAGCTGAAGTGGGGGACTGCGTCGTCTATGTCCAGCAAAGCTGAAACCATCTTCAAGTAAGACAAAACTTATTTTTAGTAAAGACTGAAATGTCATCACTTCGAATGTAAACGTGGGAAAGTGGAACATTGTTAGTCATCATTTGGATGAAATGTTGAATGTTCAGGACCTTCTTGGCCCCCGGCGCCCCTCGTTGGATCAACATTGACGGCAGGACCATGGGTCTGACCGTGAAAGGACTGGAACATCCTCATCGTTATGTTCTGGAAGCTGCTCAGACGCACGTCTTCCTGCTCATGAAGAAGGTCTCATCATATCCCCTGCTGTTCATCATATTATATTACTAGTATTGATTGACAGTACAGGACATCAATCTATTTATTATTTTATTAATCTGTTTATTATTTTAATAATATACTCATTATTGTATTAATCCAGTGGTTCCCAAACTTTTTACCATCCCGTACCCCTTCAAACATTGAATCTCCAGCTACGTACCCTCTTCCTCCCCGTTTTTCCCCCTCTGTTTTTCAAGTGAGAGTGATACGTCTCAAGATGTCTTCGCAAGAGTGAAGGTTTCATTGAGTTGTTTTGCACATATAATAACACACTGTGGCCGAATAGACCAACCAGTACCGATATAAGTGAACCCCAAAGCAGTGTAGTTCTCATCATATTTGCATCTTTTTGATGATGTCGTTATGATGTCTCTATCCGTATGCTTTCTCATGTCATGGGGCCGAAGCTCTGCATCATACTCACGGTCACTGTCAGTGGCCATGCTAGTAACTTGGCTAGCATCAATTGTAGCGCTAGCCCTACTGCTTGCACCCTGATCCAAGGAAGAGAAACCTGGGTTGCATCCTCGATTGTAGGCCTACTGGTAGACACCGATGATGTCTCTGCGGAGGGGGGGTTTACTCTTTTTAGCCATTTGTCCATTATTCCGGAGCAGATATGGCTGTTTTCTATGAATAGTAACTTGACGTTAACAAGTAGCCCAATTGAAACACTGTGTCGGGAGAAGACTTGAGCGCGGGACAAGTATGTATTTAGAATGCAGGTCTATAGCGCGGGGTGGTATATTGCCTTTATCCAATAATCATACAAAATAAATGGCTGGGGGAAACAAAACACAAAGTGAAACCAATGCATTTCTATGGGCTTGCAGTGCAGGATTTTAGAACCGTTTTCTAACCCTCCGCGGCAGCCGCGTGACAGACGTGTCCATTGTACATTCTTGTACATTCTATTTACTTTCTTTACATTTTTAACATTCTATTTACTTTGAAACTTTTTTACATTCTGTTCACTTGCTTTTACCTTTTTTACATTCTGTTTACTTTCTTTTACATTCTATTTACTTTATTTTAAATTTTTGACATTCTGTTTACCTTTTACCTTTTTTTTACATTCTATTTACTTGTTTTACCTTTTTTTACATTCTATTTACTTGTTTTACCTTTTTTACATTCTGTACAGCCCTTACCTTTGGGCTGGTACCGAGGGCGACTGTGTTGACCAGTTTGACGCGTGTAAATGATAGAATGTCCAGTACTGTAGAACTGTGTTTGGATATGACAATCCGTTTATTCCAGCTATCTAAATTAAATCAAATGTAAGTTATATAACATAAAATATGCTAACCTTGAATGGCACATTGTCACAGCATTGTCACGGCAAGACACGACACGTCACGTCACAAACACAAACACGACCACGACCACGGTCGAAAACTGTTTGTCCTCCAATCGCCTCGCCCATGCTCACACCTGAACCCAATTTAAAGGAGGCTACCATGGTAACCGCACCATGGTAACAGTCCCCTCCCTGGTCAATACTTCCTGGTTCCTAACAGGAAGTGGGCGGAGCACTCTGCCGAAAAGGAAATTAAACATGCTGAACCCAACAATCAATTAGAGAAAATAAAAATAAAAACAATATAAACAAATAAGGAATTTTGGCTCCAACACATTCTATTTACTTTCTTTTACCTTTTTTACATTCTATTTACTTTATTTTACCTTTTTTACATTCTATTTACCTTTTAACTTTTTTTTCACATTTTACCTTTGTTTTAAATGGTAAATGATCTGTATTTATAATGCACATTACTATGCCATATATTGATACCAAAAGTGCTTTACTTTATACATCACATTCACACACTGGTTTTTTACATTCCATTTCCCTTCTTTGACTTTCTATTTATCCTATTTTACCTTTTAATGCATTCTATTTACCTTCTTTTACCTAATTTACCCCTTTTATTTACACTGTTTTACCTTTTTTTTTTACATCCTTATTTACTTTTTTTTAACTGTCATTATTACCCTATTTTCCCTTTTTATTTAACTTTTCTTTTCTGTAACCTTCTATTTAGTTTGACCTTTTGTTTATGCGGTCTAGATTTGATCAGAATCAGAATCAGAATAGTTTTATTGCCATTGTTTGAGAACGGGTTCACAAACTAGGAATTTTTCTTGGTGCAATCGTGCAACATAAAACACATATAACACATATTTGGTAATAAAAAGAGCTGTAACTGAGCTAAAGAGCTGTAACTGAGCTGATCAACGTTGTTAGTTACATTCATGAAACAACAGAATAAGAATCCAAGTTATTTTCTAATCAATGAATGATTGCATGGATTGTTGGCTGCGGCCCTACGAGGGATGAATACAAATAGTAGTAATATTATAGCGTACTTTGTGTAATATCAGTAGAGCCAACACAATGCTTACAGTAAATATTTACGTGCACCATCAAGAAGAAAAAACAATTAATACAAAATATAGACTTTCTCATTGAACTCAACATCAACAATCTATTAGATTAATAACCATATTTATTTCTCCTTATGCTTTCTTTCCTTTTTTTGGTATTATTTTTGTCTGTTTTTATATTATTCACATTTTAGTTTGTGCAAAGCATGTTGTTTTGTATAAGAAAATAAGGCAGCCAAGTAAAGATTGTCATGTGTATTTATGTTTATGTTTCATACAGGATACTTTCTTCCGTTATCTCAAGTCTCCTGTTTATAAAGACATCCAGAAGAAGGCCATCAACCCAGAAGTTCATAATTTCAGGTTAGTAAAGGAAACATTCACAAACTCTTTACTCGCCACTTAATGGTTCACTTATTGATTGCTATCGAATGTTGTTATGATGCCACGCCCCTCCTAGTTTATGACATGCCCCCCACGCTTTTTTCAGGCCAAAAGTCTGAAATTGAAAAAATAGGATTTGAACCTAGAAAAAAAAAACAAGCTCAAAATATCAAAATATATGAAAGTGAAAAATGAAAATCAATCATTTGTTCAAAAGAATTCCCAATGAATCGATCTTTTTTTAACCAGGAAAAAAAAAGTGTGTTCTAAATTTTTATTTTGAATACACCGATGTATTTTTCAAAATTACATCTAAACATTTATAAAGACTTCAATGTCATGTGCTTAAAAATCATAAAGGGCGTCTCTACTTGGCCACAATTCTCTAACGGCTAACGGAGGGAGCACTTTAACATTCCTCTAAGGTTGAACGCAAATATTATATCTAGATGTAGTCCAACATAAACATGAGTAAATATTATTTATGTATTATTGTAGTCCAACATAAACATGAGTAACTATTAAATCTATATTATTGTAGTCCATCATAAACAAGAGTAAATGTTATTTCGGTATTATTGTAGTCCATCATAAACATGAGTAAATATTATTTCTATATTAATGTAGTCCAACATAAACATCAGTAAATATTATTTATATATTCTTGTAGTCCATCATAAACATGAGTAAATATTATTTCTATACTATATTATTGTAGTCCAACATAAACATGAGTAAATATTATTTCTATATTATTGTAGTCAATCATAAACATGAGTAAATATTATTTCTATATTAATATAGTCCAACAAAAACATGAGTAAATATTATTTCTATATTATTGTAGTCCAAAATAAACACGAGTAAACATTATTTATGTATTATTGTAGTCCAACATAAACATGAGTAACTATTAAATCTATATTATTGTAGTTCATCATAAACATGAGTAAATATGATTTCGATATTATTGTAGTCCATCATAAACATGAGTAAATATTATTTCTATATTAATGTAGTCCAACATAAACATCAGTAAATATTATTTATATATTCTTGTAGTCCATCATAAACATGAGTACATATTATTTCTATACTATATTCTTGTAGTCCATCATAAACATGAGTACATATTATTTCTATACTATATTCTTGTAGTCCAACATAAACATGAGTAAATATTATTTATATATTATTGTAGTCAAACATAAACATGAGTAAATATTATTTCTATATTAATATAGTCCAACAAAAAACATGAGTAAATATTATTTCTATATTGTTGTAGTCCAACATAAACATGAGTAAATATTATTTATATCTTCTTGTAGTCCATCGTAAACATGAGTAAATATGATTTATACACTATATTCTTGTAGTCCAACATAAACATGAGTAAATATTATTTCTATATTATTGTAGTCCATCATAAACATGAGTAAATATTATTTCTATATTATTGTAGTCCATCATAAACATGAGTAAATATTATGTCTATATTATTGTAGTCCATCATAAACATGAGTAAATATTATGTCTATATTATTGTAGTGCAAAAATAACATGAGTAAATATTATTTCTATCTTCTTGCAGTCCATCCCAGCTGGAGCAAAACGCTAGCAGTCGAAGTGCTGGCGTTCATCCTCTGGTGCTTTGGCAGCAGGAAGAGGAGCAAAAGGCCAAAGCTGCTGCAGCTTCTGCTCCTGTTGACGTCAAAGCTATGATGAGCAAAATAGACAGAAAGAAATAATACGACATTATTCAATATGTTACAAAATGATTTACACTAACAAATACAATCCAGTATACAGTATATAAACTAACAAATACAATCCAGTATACAGTATTTACACTAACCAATACAAGCTAGTATACAGTATATAAAGTAACAACTTCAAGATAGTATACAGTATATAAAGTAACAAATTCAAGGTAGTATACAGTATATAAAGTAACAAATTCAAGGTAGTATACAGTATATACAGTAACAAATTCAAGGTAGTATACAGTATATACAGTAACAAATTCAAAGTAGTATACAGTATATACAGTAACAAATACAAGGTAGTATACAGTATATACATTAACAGATACAAGCTAGTATACAGTATATACATTAACAAATACAAGATAGTATACAGTATATACATGAACAAATACAAGGTAGTATACAGTATATACATGAACAAATACAAGCTACTATACAGTATAGACCAGGGGTCGGCAACCTTTACCACTCAAAGAGCCATTTTGGCAAGTTTCACAAATTAAAGAAAATAATGGGAGCCACAAAAAATTTTTAAAATGAAAAACACCGCATACAAAGCTTAAATTGCTTTGTGCTATGTTAACCAGGGGTCTCAGACACACGCACCGGCACGCACCTTAATATGGAAATTTGATGTTAGTTCGGCCCGCGAGTTTTGAATGAATGGCGCTTGATAGCGTTATACTTGCCAATCCTCATTATTTCCGTGAGACTAACGAAAATCCGGCCGTGATGGCACTGCTTTTGGCGCCCTCTACAGCCTGCCCAAACAGTGTACATGCTTGACCACATGTAGAATGCAGTTTCAGCTTGCTCACGTAAGTGACAGCAAGGCGTACTAGTTCAACAGCCACACAGCTTACACTGACGGTAGCCGTATAAAACAACTTTTAACACTGTTACTTTACAAATATGCGCCACACTTTGAACCCACACCAAAAAAGAATGACAAACACATTTCTGGAGAACATCTGCACTGTAACACAACATAAACGCAACACAACAAATACCCAGAATCCCATGCAGCCCTAACTCTTCCGCTCAACCGACGCACGGAGGGGGGGAGGGTTGATGTGTGGGGGGGTTGATGTGTGGGGGGGTTTGGTGGTAGCGGGGGTGTATAATCTAGACCGGAAGAGTTAGGGCTGCATGGGATTCTGGGTATTGGTTGTGTTGTGTTTATGTTGTGTTACGGTGCGGATGTTCTCCAGAAATGTGTTTTTCATTCTTTTTTGGTGTGGGTTCACGGGTGGCACATATTTGTAACGTAACAGTGTTAAAGTTGTTTTATACGGCTACCGTCAGTGTAAGCTGTGTGGCTGATGACTAACTATGCTTTGCTGTCTCCTACATGTGCAAGTAAAAGCTACATACAACATGTGGCTGGACTGGCATGCTGTTTGTAAATGCTATAGAGGATAATTACTGCAGTGCAATTAGGGCACGCCCTTAATTTAGTAATTAGAGTGAAAATATGATCATATTTGCCCTGGGGGTTTTCTAGGAGAGGCACTGAGATCCATAAGTCTCCTGGGAAAATCGGGGGGTCGGCAAGTATGCAGCTGAGCCGCATCAGAGTGTTCAAAGAGCCGCATGCGGGCTCCGGAGCCGCGGGTTGCCGACCCCTCGTATAGACATTAACAGATTCAAGCTTGTATACAGTATATACATGAACAAATACAAGGTAGTATACAGTATATACATTAACAAATACAAGATAGTATACAGTATATACAGTAACAAATACAAGGTAGTATACAGTATATACATTCACAAATACAAGCTACTATACAGTATAGACATTAACAGATACAAGCTAGTATACGGTATATACACTGACAAATACAAGTTAGTATACAGTATATACACAGTAAGAAATACAAGCCAGTATACAATATATACATTAACAAATACAAGTTAGTAAACAGTATATACATTAAAAAATACAAGTTAGTATACAGTATATACAGTAACAAATACAAGGTAGTATACAGTATATACATTAACAAATACAAGTTAGTATACAGTATATACAGTAACAAATACAAGCTAATATACAGTATCAATGTTTATTTATATAGCCCTAAATCACAAGTGTCTCAAAGGGCTGTACAAGCCACAACGACATCCTCGGTACAGAGCCCACATACGGGCAAGGAAAAACTCACCCCAGTGGGACGTCGGTGAATGACTATGAGAAACCTTGGAGAGGACCGCATATGTGGGTAACCCCCCCCCCCCTCTAGGGGAGACCGAAAGCAACGGATGTCGAGTGGGTCTGACATAACATTGTGAAAGTCCAGTCCACAGTGGATCCAACACATCAGCGGGAGTCCAGTCCACAGCGGGGCCAACAGGAAACCATCCCGAGCGGAGACGGGTCAGCAGCGCAGAGATGTCCCCAACCGATGCACAGGCTAGTGGTCCACCCGGGGTCCCGGCTCTGGACAGCCAGCACTTCATCCATGGCCACCGGACCTATGCAACTCCCCCTCGCAAGGGACAGGGGAGAAGAGGAGAGAAGAAAAGAAACGGCAGATCAACTGGTCTAAAAAAGGGGGGGTCTATTTAAAGGCTAGATTATACAAATGAGTTTTAAGATGGGACTTAAATGCTTCTACTGAGGTAGCATCTCTAACTGTTACCGGGAGGGCATTCCAGAGTACTGGAGCCCGAATAGAAAACGCTCTATAGCCCGCAGACTTTTTTTTGGCTCTGGGAATCACTAATAAGCCGGAGTTCTTTGAACGCAGATTTCTTGTCGGGACATATGGTACAATACAATCGGCGAGATAGGCTGGAGCTAAACCGTGTAATATTTTATACGTAAGTAGTAAAACCTTAAAGTCGCATCTTAAGTGCACAGGAAGCCAGTGCAAGTGAGCCAGTATAGGCGTAATATGATCAAACTTTCTTGTTTTTGTCAAAAGCCTTGCAGCCGCATTTTGTACCAACTGTAATCTTTTAATGCTAGACATAGGGAGGCCCGAAAATAAAACGTTACAGTAATCGAGACGAGACGTAACGAACGCATGAATAATGATCTCAGCGTCGCTAGTGGACAAGATGGAACGAATTTTAGCGATATTACGGAGATGAAAGAAGGCCGTTTTAGTAACACTCTTAATGTTACATTAAGTATAGACATTAACAAATACAAGCTAGTATACAGTAAGAAATACAAGCTAGTATACAGTATATACTGTAAGAAATACAAGCCAGTATACAGTATATACATGAACAAATACAAGTTAGTAAACAGTATATACATTAACAAATACAAGATAGTATACAGTATATACATTAACAAATACAAGTTAGTATACAGTATATACAGTAACAAATACAAGGTAGTATACAGTAACAAACACAAGCTAGTATACAGTATATATATTAACAGATACAAGCTAGTATACAATAAAAAAAAACAAGCTAGTATACAGTATATACACTGACAAATACAAGTTAGTATACAGTATATACACTGACAAATAAAAGTTAGTATACAGTATATATATTTTGAAACAAAACGCCAGATAATGTCTGCTAATAGGTGCCATTTTGGGGTCCTTATACACACACCATAGTAATACTGTATGTTGAAGCACAGTACATCTGACTATGGTAGTCAGACAACAATCCAAGCGGTGCAACTTCTTAGCTTACCAAAGTCCTACTAAAACATTTTGACAGATTGTTGAGCACTGTGTCATGTTCTATATTCTCAAAGGAACATTTAAAGTTTTGGTGTTTACTGGCATTATCTTGCAGTCCACACCTATCTCTTATGTGTGACTGCCATTTACTGGTCACACTTATCATTACACCTTGTACCAAATAAAATAGCTTCCAGGTCGGTAAGCACAACCAGAATGATTCCGTACATTAGGTTTTAGTGCGCTTTATAGTCTGAAAAATACAACCTCCACATTTTTTTAGACAACAGTCTATAATGTTGATATGGGAAAATGAAGGTGGCAAAGTCACTTTATGGTTTGAAAATAAATTCTGCACTTAATTTGTTGCTGTGTTTCCATGTTAGCCATAACTAGTGATTTGATGTAGTGCACAACCTACTTGAAGGTGCCTCCATGAGGTCAAAATTGCTTTTTGGACTTCTCACACAACTCTTCAGTTTACCAGAACGAGACTTGCTTTCCGGGATTTAGGTTTTGATTTTGGATAAATAGAACGAATAAAGCGGCCCACTAAAATCATATCGGATAGTGCTGACAATGGCATTGGCTTGAACTCTGTCTGTCAGGTTCAAACACCGATGACATCTATTACAAGACAAGAAGCAAAGGAAATCAAACAGAGACAGGATTCAATTTAGCTCATGAGGAGAGCGCCTGTGTGCCTGCACCCTCGTACAGCATCACCACACCGCTCTGACGAGGGAGTTCCACGCGTCCTCTTTTATTTGGGCTTTTTCTGATTACATAGCATTACATTACATTACGCAGCTGCTCCTAAGGGGAGGTGGTCATAAACAGCTGTTGCACTCGGTCATAAACACTTCAAAGAAAAGGTGCCTGGAGCTGCGTCAGGTCTGCTCCCTCTCCGCTTTGTAGATCTCAGGTCAGGACAAGGTCTACCTGTGGCTGTCAATAGATCAAAGAAACCGACACCCCCGTGTCGCATCCCATCGCACACAGTGGAGTTTTACAAGCCTTTTGCTTGATAAGATGAAAGACAGCTTTTGTCTTCGCGCAGGGCGAGCTGAAATCATGGGAACACAAAGTTGTGTGATAACTTATATACAATTATTCTGACACTGTCCAAACATTATGTCTGGTGAAAAACATCCCATTTTTCCTCTAGGAAACAACACACTGGGATTTGTTAATGTTGTTACTTCAAATAATAAAAAAATCTTCTTTCGCTTTGAGTTTGACCGTTTATCTAAAGAATTTGATTGTTGACCACCACAAACTCTTCAAGAACTTGTGCTCACACAGAAACTTGATACCAAAGCATCATTTTATGATTCATGATCTGTCGACGATTAGGATTGTTGTGTGGAGTATGAGCTTTGAGGCCAAGCATACGTTTTTTTAGAGCAGTGGTCCTCAACCACCGGTCCGTGACGCAATTTCTACCTGGCCCCACAGAGCCATTAAACAATTTCTCCTACTTCACTTTGGCCAGTCCCAGCAGACACACCAATAAGCTTGTTCTAAAACTCCTGATTTGCTATATCTCTTACATCTTTGTGACATGGGACAATGCACATTAATAAACATCAAGTTGCCAAAAGCTAGGTTCCATCTGCAGGTTGATGACCTAAGATCAGTAGTAGTTCAACTGGAGAAGTGCTAAATTGTTGCATATAATAATTGTGCTGAAGGAAGAAAATACACGTCTCCTTTGACCTCGTCAGTTAAAGGCCTACTGAAACCCACTACTACCGACCACGCAGTCTGATAGTTTATATATCGATGATGAAATCTTAAAATTGCAACACATGCCAATACGGCCGGGTTAGATTAGTAAAGTGCAATTTTAAATTTCCCGCGAAATATCCTGCTGAAAACGTCTCGGTATGATGACATTTGCGCGTGACGTCACAGATTGTAGCGGACATTTTGGGACAGCATTGTGGCCAGCTATTAAGTCGTCTGTTTTCATCGCAAAATTCCACAGTATTCTGGACATCTGTGTTGGTGAATCTTTTGCAATTTGTTTAATGAACAATGAAGACAGCAAAGAAGAAAGCTGTAGGTGGGAAGCGGTGTATTAGCGGCCGGCTGCAGCAACACAAACACGTAGCCGGTGTTTCATTGTTTACATTCCCGAAATATGACAGTCAAGCTTTACCATTGGCCTGTGGAGAACTGGGACAACAGAGACTCTTACCAGGAGGACTTTGAGTTGGATACGCGGTACCGTGAGTACGCAGCTGCGGCTTCCAAACATTTGATCGCTTGCCCGTACATGCGTGCCGCTATGTGCATGTCACGTACGTAACTTTGGGGAAATATATGCGCTGTATGAACTTTGCGGAGGTGAACGGTACTGTGGGCTGTGGGATTGAGTGTGTTGTGCGGGTGTTTGATTTGTATTGGCGGGTTGTATGGACGGTTTTTTGTTATGCGGGATTAATTTGTGGCATATTAAATATAAGCCTGGTTGTGTTGTGGCTAATAGAGTATATACTGTATATGTCTTGTGTTTATTTACTGTTTTAGTCATTCCCAGCTGAATATCAGGTCCCACCCGCCTCTCACAGCATCTTCCCTATCTGAATCGCTTCCACTGCCCTCTAATCCTTCACTCTCACTTTCCTCATCCACAAATCTTTCATCCTCACTCAAATTAATGGGGTAATCGTCGCTTTCTCGGTCCGAATCGCTCTCGCTGCTGGTGGCCATTATTGTAAACAATGTGCAGATGTGAGGAGCGCCACAACCTGTGACGTCACGCTACTTCCGGTACAGGAAAGGCTTTTTTATCAGCGACCAAAAGTTGCGAACTTTATCGTCGATGTTCTCTACTAAATCCTTTCAGCAAAAATATGGCAATATCGCGAAATGATCAAGTATGACACATAGAATGGATCTGCTATCCCCGTTTAAATAAGAACATCTCATTTCAGTAGGCCTTTAAATAGCTGCTATTATTGCACAAATATGAATACATAACTTTTAGAATGGAAGTAGAAATCCACAGAAATGTATTCATTTTTCATGCACTTACAGTCGTGGTCAAAAGTTTACATACACTTGTAAAGAACATAATGTCATGGCTGTCTTGAGTTTCCAATACTTTCGACAACTCTTATTATTATTATTGGTGCAGTTCAGCTAAATTTGTTGGTTTTCTGACATGGGCTTGTTTCTTCAGCATTGAATTTAGCTGAACTGCACCAATTTTGTCAAGAGGAGTGGTCAAAAATTCAACCAGAAGCTTGTGGATGGCTACCAAAAGCGCCTTATTGCAGTGACACTTGCCAAGGGACATGTAACCAAATATTAACATTGCTGTATGTATACTTTTGACCCAGCAGATTTGGTCACATTTTCAGTAGACCCATAATAAATTCATAAAAGAACCAAACTTCATGAATGTTTTTTGTGACCAACAAGTATGTGCTCCAATCACTCTATCACAAAAAAATAAGAGTTGTAGAAATGATTGGAAACTCAAGACAGCCATGACATTATGTTCTTTACAAGTGTATGTAAACTTTTGACCAGGACTGTATTTGCTATATTTATCTGGCACACATGGAAGGCCGGTCCGTGAAAATAATGCCTACGTTAAACCGCTCCCTGGTGCAAAAAAGGTTGGGGACCACTGATTTAGTGTATTTCAAAAAAATAACCAAATGACTTGCTAAAAGGCATCAGATGACCATCACTGGGAAACCTTCACACACACAAACAGAATATGGGCCAATCACATCATTTTGAGAGAGGAAAAAGTCAACAATTAAGAGTTGTGTGAACATTCAAAGTGTGGAGTACACAGCTGGCCATGATTTGCTCGTCAAATACTTGATATTCTTCTGCTTGACATTTTTTCGTTGACACAAAAGCAATTCACTGAGAACTCCGATGAACATGCCCACACATTTAAAACTTTACAAACCCAGAGAAGGTGTGCAATTAAAAATAACCTTGCGTAAATATTCCGAACCATTTGACACTTAAATATCACGTGGTTCTGCAGATGAACATTTGTGTATCGTACCCTCATTTGTTTTTTTAACTGACTGCACGGGACCAAACAGAAATAAATATTATTGGAAATGCATTGTTTTGTTTTTTTGTGTATCTTTTTTTATTGTAATAACATGTTTAATATTTAACTATATTAATTCTTTTATTTTAACTCTGCAAAGTGTGGAGCTATATAAACCCTGAAAAATAAAGATATTAAATATATCTATATATGTCAAGCGTTGATAAACGGTGTGTTGTGAAAGACGCAGGAAGTTGTTGTGATTTTAGGATGCACGCGAACATGCAGTAAAAAATTGATTATTTGTTTATAAAACGAAGAAAAAGCGAGAGCAACGGGGAAGTGCTCTGACAGGCGTGGAGCAGACAGCGTCCACAAAGTACGAGTGGACCTGCGCTCGGCATCAAAAGGATGGTCTGTGGTCACCAGTGAATAGAGAATCGATAACAAGGGAGGGAAAAGGATCAACTTAAATTGTCTTGATTGCAAACAGAAAACAGGTGAGGGGAAATGGTGCGGGACAGAAGTGAAGTAGCCAGGGGGAAACGCCAACAAAACCGGAAGAGTCGTCAAAATAAAAGCACAGGACACAAACTAACACAAAACACCGGGGAGCACTGACAAAACGCAATATAAAGGCACGGCTGGTTACACCCGGCCATGCCTTTATATATATATCCAGCGGCCTGTAAAGCAGCGGAGCCTAGTACCAGCGGGGACCGTCGATGGAGGAGACGTAAGCGGTGTGATAGGAAGCAGAAGCGGGGATGCCGAGCGGGGCTAACAACAAAGCTAAAGGCTAATCCTCACAGAACGCCGCTTCCTTCCATCCTGCTTTCAAATGTCCGCTCCCTGGAGAACAAACTGGACTACCTTAAGCTGGATTTCATAGCAAGACGCGAGATGAGAGACTGCTGCGCCATATTTCTCACAGAAACGTGGCTGAAACCATTCGTTCCGGACAAGGCAGTTAGCATCGAGGGGCTAACTATGTTTCGGTCAGACAGGAGCAGAACTCTCACTGGTAAATCCCGAGGTGGTGGTGTTTGTATATACATCAATAACAACTGGTGCAACAATGGGAAGATAGTATCGTGTCACTGCTCTCCCGATGTAGAAATATTGTCACTGCTCTCCCGATGTAGAAATATTAACTATAAAATGCAGGCCATTTTATTTATCCCAGGAATTCAGTGCTATGATCTTCACAGCAGTGTACATTCCTCCCAGTGCTAACTCCAAAGAAGCTTTGAATGCTTTGTACTGCTCCATCAATGAACTGCTATCTACACATCCAGAGGGGAGTTTTCATCGTGGCAGGGGATTTTAATCAAGCTAACATGAAAACTGTGTTCCCTCATTTCCATCAATATGTGAATTTTGCAACCAGGGGTGGAAGAAAGCTGGACTTAGTGTTCAGCAATATTAAACATGCGTATAAAGCTGCACCACGCCCCCACCTCGGCTCCTCAGACCATCTATTTGTGATGCTAATTCCTGCATACAAGCCCCTGCTGATCAGGAAGCAAGCTACAGTGAAGCAGGTGAGGACCTGGCCAGAGGGAGCAATGGAAGCATTACAAGACTGCTTCGAAACCACAGACTGGGACATGTTCAAGGCAGCCGCCACCGAAAATCATCACACTTGTGTGGAGGAGTAAGCAGAGTCTGTGTCCGCATACATTCAGAAGTACATGGAGGATGTCAATGTGATCAAGAACATCCCCACACGGAACAACGAGAAACCTTGGATGAACAGTGAGGTACGTGCAATGCTGAAGGCTCGGTACAAGGCTTTTAAGTCTGGTGACATGGTAGCATTAAAAACAACCAGAGCTAACCTGAACCGTGCCATTAAAGGCCTACTGAAACCCACTACTACCGACCACGCAGTCTGATAGTTTATATATCAATGATGAAATCTTAACATTATAACACATGCCAATACGGCCGGGTTAACTTATAAAGTGACATTTTAAATTTGCCGCTAAACTTCTGGTTCGAAACGCCTCTGAGGATGACGTATGCGCGTGACGTAGCCCGGGGAACACGGGTATGCCTTCCACATTGAAGCCAATACGAAAAAGCTCTGTTTTCATTTCATAATTCCACAGTATTCTGGACATCTGTGTTCGTGAATCTGTTGCAATTATGTTCATTGCATTATGGAGAAAGAAGCTGAGCAAGCAAAGAAGAAAGTTGTCGGTGCGAAACGGACGTATTTTTCGAACGAAGTCAGCAACAACAGTACACAGCCGGCGCGTCTTTGTTTACATTCCCGAAAGATGCAGTCAAGATGGAAGAACTCGGATAACAGAGACTCTAACCAGGAGGACTTTTGACTTCGATACACAGACGCCTGTAGAGAACTGGGACAACACAGACTCTTACCAGGATTACTTTGATTTGGATGACAAAGACGCAGACGTGCTACCGTGAGTATGCAGCTTTGGCTTCTAAACATTTGATCGCTTGACCGTATGTGCGCAACTTTTTTTTTGCGTATGTACGTAACTTTTTTTAAATATATAAGCTTTATGAACCTTGGGTTAGGTGAACGGTCTTTTGGGCTGAGTGATTGTGTGTGTTGTGTGATGTATTGGCGTGTTCTATGGAGCTAGGAGCTAGCATAGGAGCTAGGAGTTAGCATAACAAAGACGTAGGTGTTTTTATGCAGGATTAATTTGTGCCATATTAAATATAAGCCTGGTTTTGTTGTGGCTAATAGAGTAAATATATGTCTTGTGTTTATTTACTGTTTTAGTCATTCCCAGCTGAATATCAGGTACCGTGAGTATGCAGCCTTGGCTGCTAAACATTTGATAGCTTGACCGTATGTGCGCGTCACGTACGTAACTTTTTAAAAATATATAAGCTTTAGGAACATTGGGTTAGGTGAACTGTCTTTTGGGCTGAGTGATTGTGTGTGTTGATCAGGTGTTTGAATTGTATTGGCGTGTTCTATGGAGCTAGGAGCTAGCAGAGGAGCTAGGAGCTAGCATAACAAACACGTAGGTGTTTTTATGCAGGATTAATTTGTGGCATATTAAATATAAGCCTGGTTGTGTTGTGGCTAATAGAGTATATATATGTCTTGTGTTTACTTACTGTTGTAGTCATTCCCAGCTGAATATCAGGTCACCCTCGGCTCTCACAGCATCTTCCCTATCTGAATAGCTTCAACTCCCCACTAGTCCTTCCCTTGCACTTTACTCATCCACAAATCTTTCATCCTCGCTCAAATTAATGGGGAAATTGTCGCTTTCTCGGTCCGAATCTCTCTCACTTCATGCGGCCATCATTGTAAACAATAGGGAACTTTGTGTATATGTTCAACTAACTATGTCACGCTACTTCCGGTAGGGGCAAGCCTTTTTTTTATCAGATACCAAAAGTTGCGATCTTTATCGTCGTTGTTCTATACTAAATCCTTTCAGCAAAAATATGGCAATATCGCGAAATGATCAAGTATGACACATAGAATAGATCTGCTATCCCCGTTTGAATTAAAAAAAATCATTTCAGTAGGCCTTTAAGGTTGCAAAGCGTGCTCACAGTCAGAAAGTGCAGGACTTCTTTGAGAACCCCACAAACACTAGACGAATGTGGCAGGGCATACAGGTCATCACAGACTATAAAGCTGCCCCCCGTCCCTGTGACAACAGTATCAGCTTCCTAGATGACCTTAACAACTACTTTGCGAGGTTTGAGGCACTTAACACCACTCCGGCGAGAAAATCCATCCCTCGCCCTGATGAGCAGCAGCTCAACCTGGACATAGCGGATGTCCGGGAAACCTGATGACATTACGGGCAAGGTGCTTAAGGGATGTGCAGACCAGGTGGCTGGGGTTCTCACAGACATCTTCAACAAATCGCTGACCCAGGCTGTGGTACCATCATGTTTTATGGCGGCCACAATCATTCCAGTGCCTAAAAACCAACAATCTCCTCCCTCAATGATTATCGCCGCGTTGCACTCACCCCCAACATAATGAAGCGCTTTGAGAGGCTGGTAAAGGAATATATTGTCTCCAGACTTCCCCCCACATGCGACCCATACCAGTTTGCTTATCGCCCTAACCGCTCCACAGAGGACGCCATCTCCTCTGCACTCCACCTGAGCTTAGAACATCTGGAAGGAAAGGACACACACGTGCGGATGTTGTTTCTGGACTTCAGCTCAGCATTCAACACCATCATCCCGCAGCACTTGGTGAGCAAACTGGCCCCCCTTGGATTCAATACCCCCCTTTGCAACTGGCTGCTTGACTTACTCACAGACAGACCCCAGTCTGTGAGAGTGGGTGACAACACCTCCAGTGCCATCTCCCTGAGCACCTGCTCCCCCCAGGGCTGCGTCCTGAGTCCACTGCTGTTCACGTTGATGACCCATGACTGCTGCGCCAGGTCCACTACTAACCACATTGTGAAGTATGCGGACGACACGACAGTAGTGGGCCTCATCAGTGACAACGACATGGACTACAGGGAAGAGGTGAAACATCTGGGTCACTGGTGCAGAACCAACAACCTGGTCCTGAATGTCGACAAGACCAAGGACATCATCGTTGACTTCAGGAAGCACCAGTCCAGCCACGCTCCACTCTTCATCAACGGCACAGCGGTGGAGATAGTAAGCAGCACCAAGTTCCTGGGGGTGCAGATAACTGACAATATGACCTGGTCCCTACACTCTTGTAAAAAGAGCTCAGCAGCGCATGCACTTT
>NC_084736.1:31718960-31766460 GCF_033978785.1 Entelurus aequoreus | reverse complement strand
ATATATATATATATATATATATATATATATATATATATATATATATATATATAGATATATATCTACATATATATATATCTATATATATATAGATATATATATATAAAAATATATATATATATATGCTTACTTGCTTAGGCGGTCCATCGTAGTCGAAGATGACGTAGCTTCCATTTTGTTGCTCTGGTCGGTGGCTATCGTTGCTGACGACGATGCCACTCCATATGACTATGAAGTCCGATCCTAGAACCACACGTCCTGCCACAGTGGGGACATGTCAGGCCTGGATCAGGGGGCTGGGATGGTTCTGGAACTGCATGGTGGTGTCTTCGCCTCCGCTGATCCCTCCGGTGTTGGTTCCGACACTCCTCCAGATACATGACCCCGTCATGGCATAGCGAGCGCCACAGCGATCGATTGGCTGCAGCTGTCTCAAGTTCGTAGGGTTTGATGTTTCACCTCTTCAATATCCCTTTCAGTTGGTCTTTGTACCGCAGCTTTTGTCCTCCGGGCTTTCTGCTGGCTGAAAGGAGCTGACCATAAAGCATCTGACGAGGCAATTGGTGTCCTGGCATCCGGATGGTGTGACCAACCCACCGGAGTTGTCGCTGTGCCAGGGTGGCCTCTATGCTTATGGACTCAGTGCGCTGTAAGATGTCCGTATGAGGAACTCGATCCTGCCATGTGATGCCAAGAATGCGTTGGAGACATCTGATGTTAAATGCATCAAGGCAGCGGATGTGTCTGCGGTATATTGTCCAGGCTTCTGACCCATACAGCAGAGTTCAAACACACACTGCTCTGTAGACAGACACTTTCGTTGAGGTTCGAAGGTGGTTGTTTTCAAACACCCGGGAGCGCAGTCTTCCAAAGGCAGAGTAGGCTGAGCTGATAGGAGCCTGGATGTCATCATCGATCTGGCATGTTGGGGTCAGAGTACTGCCGAGGTAGCAAAACTGCTCAACGAGTTTGAGGGGTGTGTCGCTGATGGTAAAGACAGGGGGTGTAGGGGATGGGGACCTCTCCTGGATGAGAACCTCTGTTTTCTGGATGTTGATCACCAGACCTAGTGAGCGGTAGACTGATGACATGGTGTCTAGTGCATGCTGCATGGCATCAGGAGTGTGGGCGAGGAGTGCGCAGTCGTCTGCATAATGCAGCTCCTGGATGTTGGTGCCTGACATCTTCGTCTTTGCCTGTAGGCGCCGGATGTTGAATAGGCTCCCATCCAGGCGAAACTCGATGGAGACACCACTATCCTTTGTGATGGACTGGCGGAATAGGAGTGTGGCTGCTGCCAGGAAAAGATTGAAGATCGCTGGGGCCAGTACACACCCCTGCTTCACCCCTACTTTCACTGGGAAAGAGGGGGACTGTTCACTGCCTACAAGTACACAGGCCTGCATACCATCGTGAAACTGTTTTAGGATGCTGAGAAACTTTGGGGGGGACACCAAACTTCTTGAGGATGCTCCAGAGCAAATCACGGTCAACTGTGTCAAAGGCCTTGGTGAGGTCAATAAAGGTAATGTAGAGGTCCTTGTTTTGTTCCCTGCATTTCTCCTGGATTTGACGGGCAGCGAAGATCATGTCTAGTGTACTTCGGTTCTTTCTGAAGCCACACTGTGTCTCTGGGAGGATGCCCTCTGTTAAAAATGAAAGGCGAGAAAGCATAATTTTCGCAAGTACCTTGCCGGCCACTGAGAGAAGGGAGATGCCACGACTGTTTCCACAAGATGCTTTATCTCCTTTCTTCTTGTAGATGGTGACAATGTTGCTGTCTTTCCATTCTTGAGGCAGGGCCTCCCTGTGCCAGATGGCTAGTATGAAGTGAAACAGCTTCCGCTTCAGTAGATAGCCTCCCTTTTTCAGTATCTCAGCCGGAATTCCGTCAGGGCCAGGGCTCTTGTTGTTTTTGAGGCTCCTGATTGCAGTAAGGACCTCACTGAACATGGGGGGATCATCAAGGAAGGGAGAAGGCGGGAGATCTGGGAGTGCATTGAGCACTGATGGATCAGAGGGGTTTATTTTATTGAGCAGTGAGTCGAAGTGCTCAGCCCAACGCTCAAGAATTTGTTGTTTATCCTTGAATAACACATGTCCGTCTGCGGATCTTACTGGAGCGATGCTTCGCTTTTGTGGGCCATAGATGGATTTTGCAGCAGCGTAGAATGCGTAAGTATTATTAGCATCTGCATATCCCTGGATCTCCTGGGCTTTTTTGAGCCACCACTCATTTTCCATGAGCCGCAGTTGTTTCTGTGTCTCAGCTCTGGTTGTTTTATAATGGTGGAGGAGTTATGGAGAGTGAGGGTTGGAGAGCAGGGCAGCATGGGCTTTGCGCTTGGCGTCCAGCAGCTCCTGTATTTCTACCGAGCTGTTGTCGAACCAGTCTTGTTGGTGCTTCTGAGTAAAGCCGATGGTTTCAGAGGCAGCTTGATGTAATGTTGACCTCAGTTTTGCCCACTCACTGTCCATGTCACAGGTGGCACCGTAATCCTCCAAGGTGGAAAGCCCCGTAGCTAGCTTGCTGCGGTAGTGAGATGTACACTCTGGAGAATCCAGGGCCCTGCAGTTCAGTCGCTTTCTTGGCTGCTGTTTCTTGTGCGGGGGTCGGATTTTCATCCTCAGCTTGGATCTGATCAGCCGGTGGTCAGTCCAGCATTCAGCCCTACGTAAGGCCCTGGTTATGCAGACGTCTTGTCGATCTTTTTGCCGTGTAATTATATAGTCCAGCAGGTGCCAATGTTTGGACCGTGGGTGCATCCAAGATGTTATGTATTTATTTTTTAACTGAAAAATTGTGTTAGTGATGAGAAGTTGGTGCTCAGAGCACAGAGAGAGGAGTCGAATGCCGTTGTTGTTTATTTTCCCAGATCCATGAGGCCCGATTATTTTAGTTCAGAGCTGGGCATCTGTGCCAACTCGGGCATTGAAGTCACCCATGAGGACAAGCTTATCGGACTTAGGGACTCTGGATAGGGCAGTCACAAGAGACTCCTAGGAGGCATCTTTGATGTTGCTATCAGCATCCAGGGTAGGGGCATACGCACTGAGTAGCGTAGCAAACCGGCCTTTCACCAGGGGGATACGCCAGGTCATGAGCCGCTCACTGATGCCTTGGGGGGACTCTGGGGTGTTATTGAGTAGTTTGCTTTTTACAGCAAAGCCAACTCAATGGAGCCAACGTTCGCCTTCCGGGAGACCCTTCCAGAAGAAGGTATAGCCTTCACCGACTTCTGTCAGGGAGTCTTCACCCGACAACCGAGTTTCGTTGAGTGCTGCGATGTCGACATTGTATCTCTTGAACTCATGTGCAATGAGCGCCGTCCGTCTGTGAGGTCTCTCCGTCCCATCCTGCGTGTCGAGGAGGGTGCGGACATTCCAGGTAGCTAGGTGTATTGTCAAATGCTTTCCTTTGTTATGTTTTCGACCGCAGTAGGGGATGCCTTGGGGGCTGCGGTTTGCCACCCAGGTGTGAGGAACAAACATTTTTTGGGTCACCTTTTCCAGACCCTCCCCAATTTGGGGTGAGCAGTGCGGACCCTAAATAGGGCTGCTCAGTCACATGGGCAGCTGCCGAAGGAAGATCATGTTCCTGATCCCAATCTTCACAACGACCATCACACCCATGCCGCAGGATTCAAGCTAGGAGCTCCCAGTCACATCCTTGACCTGCCCCCGTCGCTTTATCCTGTCGCCAGAGGACTTTTCGGAAGAAGATCGGTAGGTTGGAGTTCAAATCCCAGCCGAGTCATACCAAAGACTATAAAAATGGGACCCATAACCTCCCTGCTTGGCACTCAGCAACAAAGGGTTGGTGTTGGGGGTTAAATCACCAAAATGATTCCCGGGCGCGGCGCCGCTGCTGCCCACTGCTCCCCAAGGGGATGGGACAAATGCAGAGGACAAATTTCACCACATCTAGTGTGTGTGTGACAATCATTGGTACTTTAATCTTAATCTTAAAAAAGCTGAAGCCTGCGCAAAGAGTGTATTTGTGTGAGGGATGGTGCGCACAGTTCCTTCCCCCACAATCTTGGCCACACCAACCATATTCCAGTGGCACGAGAAAAACTCGAGACGACCTTCAGGTGAGTGCAGTTGCAGGGGACTGCCAGAGATCCGGTCTGCTGGAAACCTGCCCATGTGTGTGTCCCCGGAGCACAGATTTTTCATTTGGGGTTTACTCCCGTAGCCCTACTGCCTCCCGGTTTTACCCACATGGCTGTGGGGTGCCTTCAGCACATTGCTTTTCTGTCAGGGTGTGCTCCCTTAGCCTTTGCCTAAATAAGCTGACCCACAAGGCAATGGGGCTATTTACCCATAGTTGGGGCAGGGTTGACGGGCGTCAGGGCGTGTTCCACACAAAGGTGGGCCTATACGCCACGTCTCTGGGGCCCACTGCTGCTCCGACATCCCCTTCAGTTTAGTTCGGGGTCTGCAAAGACCCTTATCCGTGTGTGGCCACGAGGAGGCACTGAAGGAGTCTTGGTGGTGGAGAGGCTTTGTACCAGCAGGAGGAGACTTACACACTCGGCTCCTCTTTTCACCCCCCGAAGGGGGCTAGCTGGCGGCGGTAGCTGTAAGCAGAGAGTAGCAAGCAGAAAGCAACATGCACTATCTACAGACATCTCTCTACTTCTACTGCACTAGACGCTTCACACACACCCTGTGTAGATACACACACACACACACACACACACACACACACATATATATATATATATATATATATATATATATATATATATATATATATATATATATATATATATATATATATATATATATATACATATATATATATACGGTATATCATATATATGATATAGACATATCTATATCATATATAGATATATGTTTGTATACAGGACTGCCTCAGAAAATTTGAATATTGTGATAAAGTCCTTTTATTTTCTGTAATGCACCTAAAAACATGAAAATGTCATACATTCCGGATTAATTACACATCAACTGAAATATTGCAAGCCTTTTATTATTTTAATATTGCTGATTCTGGCATACAGCTTAAGAAAACTCAAAAATCCTATATCAAAAAATTAGAATATTTCCTCAGACCAAGTAAAAAAAAAAAATTTATAACAGCAAAACAAAATCAAACATTTGAAAATGTCAATTAATGCACTCAGTACTTGGTTGGGAATCCTTTTGCACGGATTACTGCATCCGGGCAGATGGGGCTTGTAAGCCTTGGATGGCAACCTGTCTAGGAGAAGGTCACTCTGAACTAAAACCGGGACTGCGAGGAGTTGCGCCCCACAGTTCGCTATCAGCATAGTAAAGCCAACCATGGAGTACAAAGTCATCCCAAATCCTATACTTCCAGCAGCGGGAGTCAGCAGGAACATCGCAGTGGACGGTGGTGCTGGTCCTCCTCCTGGAGGACACCATGACGACAGGACCTCAAACCCTGGGATTGTCCCAGGGAGGGTCCTGTCCGAACACAGCACCCCGTCCAATGCACTCATGCGGTGTCGTAGACCATTTTTTATGGGAACCTTTAACGCATGCACAGCGAGAGAAGAATCAAGGTTGATATAACTTGCACACTGTGCAGAGGAACAGGGAGTGGAGATCCTGGGGGTCCAAGAACACAGGAGAGTGCACACTGATGACCCCATCCTGTACTGCAGAGTGGAGAGATGCACGTTCATTTCTGCATCTGTGTGGAGGAATGAGGCCCAGGCCGCAACAGGCGGTGTAGGGTTAATGCTGGGCCCACGGGCACGTAAGGCTCTCCGTCTGGTTTACCACCACACCGACAGGATTCTGAGCGCAGAGTTCTCGGGCAACCCAGTAACAACAGTCATAGTCGTGTACTCACCCACCAACGTGGCGTCATTTGACGTGGTTGAGAAGTTCTTTGAGGACCTTATAAGAGCGGTCCGTGGCGTCCCAGCGCACAACTTCCTGGCAATCCTTGGGGACTTCAATGCAAGGCTTGGACCAGAGGACGCACCCTTCCCTTACCACGACTCTACCAACCGCAACGGCACCTACCTCACTGCCTTCCTCATGGAACACGAGCTACTGGCGGCGAATACCATCTTCCGAAAGAGAACAGGAAAGAGGTGGACCTTCCGAGACCGAGCCTCAGAAACGCTACGGCAGCTAGATTACATCCTAGTGAGGAAGAAATGGAGGAACTCCATCCTGAATGCTGAGCCATACAGCACTTTTAGTTCTGTGGGCTCAGACTACCGTGTGGTCTCAATGAGAGTTCGCCTTAGCCTCAGGGTCCCCAAACCAAGTCCCAAGATCCGGTATAACTGGAAAGCTTTCTCAAGTGACCCTGGCCTTCAAACCAGATACGCAGAGGAGGTGAGGAGACGATTCCAGCAGCTGGACAGGGGAGCGGAGGCCAGTAGAGAATACAGGAGATTCGTCACTGCAAATGAGGAGGCGACCAGGTTGTGCGTGCCCATGATGGAGAGAGTCAGTACCTCCAGACGATCCAAACACCCAGAGGTCGTAGCAGCACGAGGGATAGTGGAGGAAGCCCGCCTCAACTTTGAGCGAGAACAAACTGTGGAGAGGCGTGGCAAGCTGAATGAAGCCAAACAGTTTCTTTTCAGATGCTATGATACCATCAAAGGGGAAGAACTGATGGAGAGAGTGCGGAGGGTGCAGGCGGCGCAAGGTGAACAACAGTATGCGGTGGCCTGGAGGGTCATCAATGAAATGACGGGGCGGAAGAGGACCAAGGAGGGACAGGTGGAGGGACGCAGCCCGGAGGAGAGGGTGACAACCTGGTCCAGTCACTTCAAAAGGCTGCTGGGAGAAACAGCAGACGGAGCTGAGGAAGAAGAAATACCATCAGTCCTCCCAAACCTGAACATAAACGATGGTCCCTTCACACTCGGAGAGCTCGCCAGGGCAAAAGCCACAGTAAGAGTGGGAAAAAGCGCTGGATGGAGGGTGTCAATGATGGTCCTGTGGACAGCAGTCAGATCGGCAGTCTTCCCCATACTTGTGACTTACTTTACTGAACCAAGCTGAGTGTTTTTAAAGGCTCAGGGAAACCCTCGCAGGTGTTTCGAGTTAATTAAACGATTCAAGTGATTAGTTAAATAGCCTGCTAGTATACTTGTTCATGATATTCTAATATTTTGAGATAGGATATTTGAGTTTTCTTAAGCTGTATGCCATAATCAGCAACATTAAAACGACAAAAGGCTTGCAATATTTCAGTTGTGTAATGAATCCAGAATGTATGACATTTTCATGTTTTTAGTTGCATTACAGAAAATAAAGGACTTTATCACAATATTCTAATTTTCTGATACAGTCCTGTAGATGTATATATATATATATATAAATCTATATATAGATCTGTAGAGATCTATATATATAAAATCATATATATATAATACATATATATTTAACACTTACACATCCATGGCAATTTACTTCTCCCAAGATGACGTGGCCCTTCCAGGCTTTGTTAATTTCTTTAAAGAAATGTGAATATATATATATATAAAATCTATATATATATTTAAACTATATATATTCTATATACATATATTATCTCTCCATATATAATCTATATACATATAATCTAAATATATACAGTATCTATATAATCTATATATACACTATATTGATCACATTCATATCTATATTTAGATATCTATACATATATATAGAGATCTATACATATATACATATATATATATATATATATAGATAGATCTATATCTATAAACTTATTTATTTTTATTTTTTCAGTGTGGCCCTCAGAGGAAAAAGTTTGGACAGCCTGACGTTGCTAATGAGTATAAAAAACAATTCATTCGCAACTTTTATTTTATTTCCATCAAAACAGGAAGAAAAAAAAAACGCTGTTTCAGCTCATTAGCAGCAAGTAATTATTTTCCCAAATGAAAAGTGGAAATAAGAAAACCCACAGCATGAATACATGAATGATGAATAATCATTCATTCAGTGATGGCAGTTCAATCATAGATTCATGATTCATTCTAAAGAATAATAAAGTGCAAAAAGTTCATGGAGGAATCACCACCAGGGAAGAACTTTTCTCCTTCTGGTGCTTCTTTGTCCTCCTCACATCTTGGCTCATCTTCACGCTGGATGAGGAGCAAAGACTACTCTCCCGTCTCTCGCCTTGGTCCTGGTCTTCCTCCTTCCTCGCTCTCTCCTCCTGGCCTTCCTTCAGCATCTTCTCCAGCTTGTACTTCCTCCACTGCTCCTCCCGGCTTTCGGCTTTGGGTCTCGACCTCTCGGCCCTGCGGCTCACAGAGGGTCTGGCGGCGCTGATCCTGGACCAGCTGAGCTCCGAGCGTCCTTGTGGTCTTCCTGAGGCGTGAGAGCGAGAAGGTCGGTCGTGGTGGTGGTCCGTACTTGCAGGATCCTTCTTTGAGTTTCCACCGAGAAGAAGCAAGAGTCCATCTTCCTGTGCCGTGTCCTGGTCAGCGTGATGATTGGACAAGAAATTACTTGAAGACTCCTCGTCCCTGATGTCACCACCACTAGAGGGACTTGCTTTCTCAGCACCTTCCATGGTGGTCTTCTGGTCCAGACTCTGTGATGATGAAAGGACTTCCTGTTGGTCGTCATCACCGTCTTCTTTCTCGTACTGCAAGAAGGGAACCTGAAAGAAAAGACAAACGTTTACCACAAAGTACCACCTCACTAAGTACTGCATTTTTCAAGTCCCACCTCACTAAGTACAGCACTCTCCAAGTACCACCTCACTAAGTACTGGACTCTCCAAGTACCACCTCACTAAGTACTGGACTCTCCAAGTACCACCTCACTAAGTCCTGGACTCTCCAAGTACCACCTCACTAAGTACTGCACTCTTCAAGTCCCACCTCACTAAGTACTGCACTCTCCAAGTACCACCTCACTAAGTACTGGACTCTCCAAGTACCACCTCATTAAGTACTGCACTCTTCAAGTCCCACCTCACTAAGTACTGCACTCTCCAAGTACCACCTCACTAAGTACTGGACTCTCCAAGTACCACCTCATTAAGTACTGCACGCTCCAAGTACCACCTCACTAAGTACTGCACTCTCCAAGTACCACCTCACTAAGTACTGCACTCTTCAAGTCCCACCTCACTAAGTACTGCACTCTCCAAGTACCACCTCACTAAGTACTGCACTCTCCAAGTACCACCTCACTAAGTACTGCACTCTTCAAGTCCCACCTCACTAAGTACTGCACTCTCCAAGTACCACCTCACTAAGTACTGCACTCTCCAAGTACCACCTCACTAAGTACTGCATTTTTCAAGTCCCACCTCACTAAGTACAGCACTCTCCAAGTACCACCTCACTAAGTACTGGACTCTCCAAGTACCACCTCACTAAGTACTGGACTCTCCAAGTACCACCTCACTAAGTCCTGGACTCTCCAAGTACCACCTCACTAAGTACTGCACTCTTCAAGTCCCACCTCACTAAGTACTGCACTCTCCAAGTACCACCTCACTAAGTACTGCACTCTCCAAGTACCACCTCACTAAGTACTGCACTCTTCAAGTCCCACCTCACTAAGTACTGCACTCTCCAAGTACCACCTCACTAAGTACTGCACTCTCCAAGTACCACCTCACTAAGTACTGCACTCTTCAAGTCCCACCTCACTAAGTACTGCACTCTCCAAGTACCACCTCACTAAGTACTGCACTCTCCAAGTACCACCTCACTAAGTACTGCACTCTTCAAGTACCACCTCACTAAGTACTGCACTCTTCAAGTCCCACCTCACTAAGTACTGCACTCTCCAAGTACCACCTCACTAAGTCCTGGACTCTCCAAGTACCACCTCACTAAGTACTGGACTCTCCAAGTACCACCTCACTAAGTCCTGGACTCTCCAAGTACCACCTCACTAAGTACTGCACTCTTCAAGTCCCACCTCACTAAGTACTGGACTCTCCAAGTCCCACCTCACTAAGTCCTGGACTCTCCAAGTACCACCTCACTAAGTACTGGACTCTCCAAGTACCAACTCACAAAGTCCTGGACTCTCCAAGTACCACCTCACTAAGTACTGGACTCTCCAAGTACCACCTCACTAAGTCCTGGAATCTCCAAGTACCACCTCACTAAGTACTGCACTCTTCAAGACCCACCTCACTAAGTACTGCACTCTCCAAGTACCACCTCACTAAGTACTGCACTCTCCAAGTACCACCTCACTAAGTACTGCACTCTTCAAGTCCCACCTCACTAAGTACTGCACTCTCCAAGTACCACCTCACTAGGTCCTGGACTCTCCAAGTACCACCTCACTAAGTACTGGACTCTCCAAGTACCACCTCACTAAGTCCTGGACTCTCCAAGTACCACCTCACTAAGTACTGCACTCTCCAAGTACCACCTCACTAAGTACTGCACTCTTCAAGTACCACCTCACTAAGTCCTGCACTCTCCAAGTACCACCTCACTAGGTCCTGGACTCTCCAAGTACCACCTCACTAAGTACTGCACTCTTCAAGTCCCACCTCACTAAGTACTGGACTCTCCAAGTACCACCTCACTAAGTCCTGGACACTCCAAGTACCACCTCACTAAGTAGTGGACTCTCCAAGTACCACCTCACTAAGTACTGGACTCTCCAAGTACCAACTCACAAAGTCCTGGACTCTCCAAGTACCACCTCACTAAGTACTGGACTCTCCAAGTACCACCTCACTAAGTACTGGACTCTCCAAGTACCACCTCACTAAGTACTGGACTCTCCAAGTACCACCTCACAAAGTACTGGACTCTCCAAGTACCACCTCACAAAGCACTGGACTCTCCAAGTACCACCTCTCTAAATACTGGACTCTCAAAGTACCACCTCACAAAGTACTGAACGCTCCAAGTACCACCTCACTAAGTACTGGACTCTCCAAGTACCAACTCACAAAGTCCTGAACGCTCCAAGTACCACCTCACTAAGTACTGGACTCTCCAAGTACCACCTCACTAAGTACTGGACTCTCCAAGTACCAACTCACAAAGTCCTGAACGACCCAAGTACCATCTCACTAAGTACTGCACTCTCCAAGTACCACCTCACAAAGTCCTGAACGCTCCAAGTACCACCTCACTAAGTACTGGACTCTCCAAGTACCACCTCACTAAGTACTGGACTCTCCAAGTACCACCTCACAAAGTACTGAACGCTCCAAGTACCACCTCACTAAGTACTGGACTCTCCAAGTACCAACTCACAAAGTCCTGACCGCTCCAAGTACCACCTCACTAAGTACTGGACTCTCCATGTACCACCTCACTAAGTACTGGACTCTCCAAGTACCAACTCACTAAGTACTGCACTCTCCAAGTACCACCTCACTAAGTACTGCACTCTTCAAGTACCACCTCACTAAGTACTGCACTCTCCAAGTACCACCTCACTAAGTACTGCACTCTCCAAGTACCACCTCACTAAGTACTGCACTCTTCAAGTCCCACCTCACTAAGTACTGCACTCTCCAAGTACCACCTCACTAGGTCCTGGACTCTCCAAGTACCACCTCACTAAGTACTGGACTCTCCAAGTACCACCTCACTAAGTCCTGGACTCTCCAAGTACCACCTCACTAAGTACTGCACTCTCCAAGTACCACCTCACTAAGTACTGCACTCTTCAAGTACCACCTCACTAAGTCCTGCACTCTCCAAGTACCACCTCACTAGGTCCTGGACTCTCCAAGTACCACCTCACTAAGTACTGCACTCTTCAAGTCCCACCTCACTAAGTACTGGACTCTCCAAGTACCACCTCACTAAGTCCTGGACACTCCAAGTACCACCTCACTAAGTAGTGGACTCTCCAAGTACCACCTCACTAAGTACTGGACTCTCCAAGTACCAACTCACAAAGTCCTGGACTCTCCAAGTACCACCTCACTAAGTACTGGACTCTCCAAGTACCACCTCACTAAGTACTGGACTCTCCAAGTACCACCTCACTAAGTACTGGACTCTCCAAGTACCACCTCACAAAGTACTGGACTCTCCAAGTACCACCTCACAAAGCACTGGACTCTCCAAGTACCACCTCTCTAAATACTGGACTCTCAAAGTACCACCTCACAAAGTACTGAACGCTCCAAGTACCACCTCACTAAGTACTGGACTCTCCAAGTACCAACTCACAAAGTCCTGAACGCTCCAAGTACCACCTCACTAAGTACTGGACTCTCCAAGTACCACCTCACTAAGTACTGGACTCTCCAAGTACCAACTCACAAAGTCCTGAACGACCCAAGTACCATCTCACTAAGTACTGCACTCTCCAAGTACCACCTCACAAAGTCCTGAACGCTCCAAGTACCACCTCACTAAGTACTGGACTCTCCAAGTACCACCTCACTAAGTACTGGACTCTCCAAGTACCACCTCACAAAGTACTGAACGCTCCAAGTACCACCTCACTAAGTACTGGACTCTCCAAGTACCAACTCACAAAGTCCTGACCGCTCCAAGTACCACCTCACTAAGTACTGGACTCTCCATGTACCACCTCACTAAGTACTGGACTCTCCAAGTACCAACTCACTAAGTACTGCACTCTCCAAGTACCACCTCACTAAGTACTGCACTCTCCAAGTACCACCTCACTAAGTACTGGACTCTCCAAGTACCACCTCACTAAGTACTGGACTCTCCAAGTACCACCTCACTAAGTACTGGACTCTCCAAGTACCACCTCACAAAGCACTGGACTCTCCAAGTACCACCTCACTAAATACTGGACTCTCAAAGTACCACCTCACAAAGTACTGAACGCTCCAAGTACCACCTCACTAAGTACTGGACTCTCCAAGTACCAACTCACAAAGTCCTGAACGCTCCAAGTACCACCTCACTAAGTACTTGACTCTCCAAGTACCACCTCACTAAGTACTGGACTCTCCAAGTACCACCTCACTAAGTACTGGACTCTCCAAGTACCACCTCACCAAGTCCTGAACGACCCAAGTACCACCTCACAAAGTCCTGAACGCTCCAAGTACCACCTCACTAAGTCCTGAACGCTCCAAGTACCACCTCACTAAGTACTGGACTCTCCAAGTACCAGCTCACTAAGTACTGGACTCTCCAAGTACCACCTCACTATGTACTGGACTCTCCAAGTACCACCTCACTAAGTACTGGACTCTCCAAGTACCACCTCACAAAGTACTGAACGCTCCAAGTACCACCTCACTAAGTACTGGACTCTCCAAGTACCAACTCACAAAGTCCTGAACGCTCCAAGTACCACCTCACTAAGTACTGGACTCTCCAAGTACCACCTCACTAAGTACTGGACTCTCCAAATACAAACCTCACTAAGTACTGGACTCTCCAAGTACCACCTCACTAAGTACTGGACTCTCCAAGTACCACCTCATTAAGTACTGGACTCTCCAAGTACCACCTCACTAAGTAGTGGACTCTCCAAGTACCACCTCATTAAGTACTGGACTCTCCAAGTACCACCTCACTAAGTACTGGACTCTCCAAGTACCAACTCACAAAGTCCTGAACGCTCCAAGTACCACCTCACTAAGTACTGGACTCTCCAAGTACCACCTCACTAAGTACTGGACTCTCCAAGTACCAACTCACAAAGTCCTGAACGCTCCAAGTACCACCTCACTAAGTACTGGACTCTCCAAGTACCACCTCACTAAGTACTGGACTCTCCAAGTACCAACTCACAAAGTCCTGAACGCTCCAAGTACCACCTCACTAAGTACTGGACTCTCCAAGTACCACCTCATTAAGTACTGGACTCTCCAAGTACCACCTCACTAAGTAGTGGACTCTCCAAATACCACCTCATTAAGTACTGGACTCTCCAAGTACCAACTCACAAAGTCCTGAACGCTCCAAGTACCACCTCACTAAGTACTGGACTCTCCAAGTACCACCTCACTAAGTACTGGACTCTCCAAGTACCAACTCACAAAGTCCTGAACGCTCCAAGTACCACCTCACTAAGTACTGGACTCTCCAAGTACCACCTCATTAAGTACTGGACTCTCCAAGTACCACCTCACTAAGTAGTGGACTCTCCAAGTACCACCTCATTAAGTACTGGACTCTCCAAGTACCACCTCACTAAGTACTGGACTCTCCAAGTACCAACTCACAAAGTCCTGAACGCTCCAAGTACCACCTCACTAAGTACTGGACTCTCCAAGTACCACCTCACTAAGTACTGGACTCTCCAAGTACCAACTCACAAAGTCCTGAACGCTCCAAGTACCACCTCACTAAGTACTGGACTCTCCAAGTACCACCTCATTAAGTACTGGACTCTCCAAGTACCACCTCACTAAGTAGTGGACTCTCCAAATACCACCTCATTAAGTACTGGACTCTCCAAGTACCAACTCACAAAGTCCTGAACGCTCCAAGTACCACCTCACTAAGTACTGGACTCTCCAAGTACCACCTCACTAAGTACTGGACTCTCCAAGTACCACCTCACTAAGTACTGGACTCTCCAAGTACCACCTCACAAAGTCCTGAACGACCCAAGTACCACCTCACTAAGTCCTGAACGCTCCAAGTACCACCTCACTAAGTACTGGACTCTCCAAGTACCACCTCACCAAGTACTGGACTCTCCAAGTACCACCTCACAAAGTCCTGAACGACCCAAGTACCACCTCACTAAGTCCTGAACGCTCCAAGTACCACCTCACTAAGTACTGGACTCTCCAAGTACCAGCTCACTAAGTACTGGACTCTCCAAGTACCACCTCACTAAGTACTGGACTCTCCAAGTACCACCTCACTAAGTACTGGACTCTCCAAGTACCAACTCACAAAGTCCTGAACGCTCCAAGTACCACCTCACTAAGTACTGGACTCTCCAAGTACCACCTCACTAAGTACTGGACTCTCCAAGTACCACCTCACTAAGTACTGGACTCTCCAAGTACCAACTCACAAAGTCCTGAACGCTCCAAGTACCACCTCACTAAGTACTGGACTCTCCAAGTACCACCTCATTAAGTACTGGACTCTCCAAGTACCACCTCACTAAGTACTGGACTCTCCAAGTACCACCTCATTAAGTACTGGACTCTCCAAGTACCACCTCACTAAGTACTGGACTCTCCAAGTACCACCTCATTAAGTACTGGACTCTCCAAGTACCACCTCACTAAGTACTGGACTCTCCAAGTACCACCTCATTAAGTACTGGACTCTCCAAGTACCACCTCACTAAGTACTGCAATTAATGCCATAATGAGCAACATTGAAACACAGTAGCGTAGTAGGCCCAAGTATTCATTAAAAACAAGTACATTTAACATTTCTGGCCACTGTAACTTTACACAGTTTGAACAGTAACACTGTTTGAATATTTAATCGTCATTCTTTGGTGTACCACTAAATGGAGCCCACGTACGTCAGTTATTATTATTAATGCTGTCCAACATAATTATTTCCTCAGATTAATTCTAAAGAACCTAAAAAAGACCATATTTGGACACAAATGCTTCGTCCAGGAACATTTTTCACATGTCATTTATTTCCTGTATGTTGGAGTGACATGTACACGCGTCTATCCAGTCTGATCTGAGACCTGATCGCTGACCGTAAAACTACCCACAATGCCGTGCATTACGTGATTCATCTGTAGAAGGTGTAAATCTGGCGCCAGGCCGTAGCCACGTGTGTGTGTGTGTGTGTGTATGTATTAGAGATGCACGGATAGGCAATTACTTCATCCGCATCCGCATCACAAAAGTCGTCATCCACCCGCCATCCAACCGAACTAACATTTTATCAAAGCCACAACCGCCCGCCACCCGCTAGTTGTTATATATATAATATAGACCAGGGGTCGCACCCTTACAGCAATAATTAGGCGTGCTGTGATGGTACTGTCTTTATTACCCTCTACAACAGGGGACACCAACGCGGTGCCCGCGGGCACCTCGTCGCCCGTAAGGACCAGATGAGTCGCCCGCTGGCCTGTTCTAAAAAAAAAAAAAAAAAAAAAAAAAGAAATTATATATTTTTTAATTTATTTATTTAAAAAAAAAATTAAATCTACATAGAAAAAACACAAGATACACTTTCAATCAGTGCATCAACCCAAACAACCTTCCCCATGCACACTCATCCACACCCAGTCACACAAAAGGGGTTATTTCTTTCTGCTACCAATATTCTGGTTCCCACAACATAGACAACACATCTGCAAGGGACACAGTCCCTGAAGCACACATGATTGTATAGGCTGCTGGTCCACTAACATTTTCATTAATTACTATTTTTATGTAATTATTTTTATATTGTTTTACTTTCTTTTTTTTCCAAGAAAATGTTTTTTATTTATTTATCTTATTTTATTTTATTTTTTAAAAAAGGGCCTTATCTTCAACAGACCAGGTTGTCAATGAAATTAGATTTGTTTAAAGGGTTTTTTAAACCAGGCCCAGTCCAGATAATGTCCAAGTCGGACTCAGCAACACACACCTTCATTCATGTACACAGAAAAAAATTAGGGAACACAACAGATTGCATATAATTTATAAACAAAATTACATTTTCAAAATAAGCATTTATGTACAGTCCAGATTATGTCCAGGTCACTCAAATTAGGGAACACAACAGCAGATATCATATAATCTATAAACATAATTATACTTTCAAAATAAGCTTTGAGGACTTCTCATGTTTTTTTTAATGTTTTTTGGCATCATTATCGTTTTCAACCATGTAACTTTCTAAAGTTAGAAAATACTGAATAAATGTTTTAAAGAAAGTAATACTAAGTGAATATCTGTTTTTGGCCTTAAAAATAAACATTTTACCGAGTACTATAATTAAATTGACTAAATCATGATTGTCAATGAACTCTCCTAAAATAACAAACCACATTAAGCTTCATAAACAAACCAATCCTTAAACACATTTTTTCAACTTCCACCCAAAACAAAGACACAATATGACAATACCAAAACAAATGCAGGGTGGATTCAGGCTCCTGACAACAAAATCGGCAATCATCTGACTCTGTCATATTCCATAATTTTAACATTTTCCCTGTGGGTAAGAAGTTATAAATAATTTTAATTTGGGGCGGCGTGGCGAAGTTGGTAGAGTGGCCGTGCCACCAATCGGAGGGCTGCTGGTTACTGTGGTTCAATCCCCACCTTCTACCATCCTAGTCACGTCCGTTGTGTCCTTGGGCAAGACACTTCACCCTTGCTCCTGATGGGTGCTGGTAGCGCCTTGCATGGCAGCTCCCGCCATCAGTGTGTGAATGTGTGTGTGAATGGGTGAATGTGGAAATACTGTCAAAGCTCTTTGAGTACCTTGAAGGTAGAAAAGCGCTATACAAGTATAACCCATTTATCATTTATTATAATTTGGAAATAACGATTTTGCACATCGATGGTGGTTTTATAGATTAGTTTGAATATGGCATCCCATGGCAACGGGCAGTCAAAAAAGTCCTCCCATTTTCCATGTGTGTTGTATGAGGCAGCCTTCAAAGATTTCTTTATTAAATAAAAATTATATATTTTTCTATTTATTTTAGTTCCTTTTTGCCAACTAGAATTTCTTATTAGAGGTTTACAAACTAATAATTTAGTAGTTCCATAATTAATTATTTGTTTCCATCTTTTCCCAATTACTCCAGTTAGTTGATAAAATGAAAAGCTTGAGCAAGCATCACCATACGTAGCTCTAAATTCATCATACTTCATCATTTTACCATTCTCATTGATAATATCATTGACAAAAATGATTCCTCTTTCAAACATATTTTTCCAAAAGAAAGGCTTTCCATCTATTACAATATTAGAGTTCATCCATATTAACTGCTGCAAAATAGTCTCTTTTTTCTGGCACATAAAATTGAAAACACCACTATGAGTGGATTGTTTCCTTTATGAACCCCGCCATGTTTCCCAGCAGACTCTCTGGGAGGGGATCACTTGTAAAAAAGGATACAATTTCTTTTGATACAGTACATGTTTTTTGTCCAACAGGACATTTGTGTACCACTCAATGTTTAAATACATCTTTGGAACAATTGATACTTTTAAAGACAGACACATAGCTTCAAGGTTGAGAAGTTTCAGGCCCCCATATTCATACTCTTTGTACAAAACCTCTTTTAATCTTTTCTGGTTTGCCGTTCCAGACAAAATCGAAGACCCTCCGCTCATAAATCTTAAAAAAGTTTTGTGATGGAGCTGGTAATGACAAAAACTAATAAATAAATTGAGGAATAATTAACGAGTTGGCAATAGACATTTTACCATACAAGGTTAGGGATTTCCCTTTCCATAATTGCATAATTTTGTCCAGCTTTCTTAGTCGATTATCATAATTTACTGAGCCTAGATCTTCCAGTTTTTCTGGGACAACAACACCAAGTATGTTAACTGGTCCATCTGTCCACAAAACAGGCACTTTGCATTCCATTCGAAAGGACGTTCCCTTTAGATTTCCGATGCTTAACATTTTACATTTATCATAATTAAGCTTAAGGCCAGATTGCTGTGAAAATAAGTCCAAAAGATTAAGAAGGTTCCGCAAACAATGAGGAAAAATCTTATCTTTGTGAATCAGCCTTTTCTGACATGAACTTCATCAAGAACAAACACAGAACACGCCTCACTGATGCACATCTGCAAGACTCACTCAGAGTTGCAGTGTCAAGTTACACACCAGAGTACAACACACTAGTTAACAGCATGCAATGCCAGGCTTCCCACTAACTGACAAGGAAACGGATAACAGATTTGGTGTCCAGTTCAAAGTGTGACATGATTTAAAAATTTGAGAGTTTACTTTTGTATTTTACATGAGTTATTATTTGTACAAACATGGTGCAAAGTAATTCATGATTTGTTAAAAAATGTTAGTGGCTAGCTAGTTAAAATGGGATATTGTGATTTCACAAGACTGTCTTAGAAGTCATCATTTGAAAATGTTCAATTTGAAAAATGTGCACTTAGAGAAAATATAAAAATAAAGTGTTGCATATTGATATTTATCTGTTTCTATATATATTTATTGTGAGAAATCATTAAGATGATCAGTGTTTCCACAAAGATAAATATCATTATTTATTAATAATAACAGAGTTAAAGGTAAATTGAGCAAATTGGCTACTTCTGGCAATTTATTTAAGTGTGTATCTAACTGGTAGCCCTTCGCATTAATCAGTACCCAAGAAGTAGCCCTTGGTTTCAAAAAGGTTGGTGACCCCTGCTCTACAACATGTACAGACAGCGTGTCAGCCCAGTCACATGTTGTGTGCGGCTTCTACTTGCACACGTAACGTAAGTGACAGCAAGGCATACTTGGTCCACAGCCATACAGGTTACACTGACGGTGGCCGTATAAAACAACTTTAACACTCTTAATATGTGCCACACTGTGAACCCACACCAAACAAGAATGACAAACACATTTCGGGAGAACATCCGCACCGTGAGACAACATAAACACAACAGAACAAATACCCAGAACACCTTGCAGTCCTAACTCTTCCTGGCTGAAATATACACTCCCGCTACCACCAAACCCCGCCCCCCCTACACTGCGCCCCCACACATCAACCCCCCACCCCCCTCTGTGCGTCGGTTGAGGTGGGTGGGGGGCGGGGTTTGGTGGTAGCGGGGTGTATATTTCAGCCAGGAAGAGTTAGGACTGCAAGGTGTTCTGGGTATTTGTTCTGTTGTGTTTATGTTGTCTCACAGTGCAGATGTTCTCCCGAAATGTTTGTCATTCTTGTTTGGTGTGGGTTCACAGTGTGGCACATATTAAGAGTGTTAAAGTTGTTTTATACGGCTACCGTCAGTGTAACCTGTATGGCTGTGGAGCAAGTATGCCTTGCTGTCACTTACATGTGCAAGCAGATGCTGCGTACAACATGTGGCTGGGTTAGCACGCTGGCTGAACATGTTGTAGAGGGTGATAAAGGCAGTACCAACACGGCACGCCCTTATTATTGTTGATTGGGTGAAAATCAGCAGACATTCGAGAGAATTGGTTAAACCGCCACCCGCCTGAATCTAATTAAAATCTATTTTTTTCATCATGCATCCGCCCGACCCGCGGACTATCCGCGGACTCCGCGGTTGTGTCCGCAAACTGCGCATCTCTAGTATATATATATATATATATATATATATATATATATATATATATATATATATATATATGTATGTGTGTGTGTGTATACACACACACACCCCATCCATCCATCCATCCTATATTTCTGTAAAAAGCACATTCTGACCAGAGAATGACCTTGTCCGCATGACTCACTGTTCTCCCTTCTCTTTTGAAAGTGTCGGATTCTTCATTCCAGTTAACAGTGAACCATTGTCTCCACTACTCCCTCCCTCCCACCTTTTATGCAGTGTATAAAGAATACCGCATCTCTCTTCCTATTGTGCACTCCATACATAATTTGTTATGAATGTGACCTGTGCTTTTTGAAAAGCTCGAGCTTCTCAAATCTAAGAAAACATTTTTTGTTTGACTATTTGAATAGAACATTTCCAATAAAATTTATTTGTGCCGTCACTTTAAGTTATTCTGAAATACATGATCTGACTATTGATGTCATTCACAAAACCTCCACAAACAGGTCCACATTTGTTTGCGCTGCAAAAATGTTTTGTGTAACTATTTATAGTTTTTGTAATGGGGCTGTACATAAACATAAAAACTATCAGACAAAAAATGTTTGCAGCACAAACGAACGGGACACGTTCGGGGAGATGTTGACAAGATGGGAGTCACTAGTCAGAAAATATATTTTAGAATGACTTAAAAACCATAAAGGCACAAATTAACATTTTTGCATTACAAATGGATGGCAGTTATATTTTGATATCTGCAATCATAACCTAATAATTTACACTTGTGTATAAACACTGTGATGTGCGAGCAACTCAGATATTTAATGATCTACATTGGAAAATAAAGCTGAGTGATATATTTACATACATGAATGTCACATGTCGACAACAGGAAATAAACAGGAACCAGACGTGCAACCCTTGCTTTGTTTCCGTCATAAAAAAACACTTATTTCTTGTGACCAAAATGATCACGGTTATCATTATTATCTTGGTATTTTTCAATGTGCTCACAATTTTCAGTACTGAAATCTTTTAACCAAGTTGTATTTAAAAAACAACACATTCAAAATGATTTCCTTTGTAGAAGAATCATTATTGTAGATAAGAACATGTGTTTCATGTACAAGTAGAAGTCGAATGTGCACATGAAAACAACACAAGCATTACAAACAAAGTCATATGGCAGAAACTAAATAATAATAATGTGAACGATGTGCAAGATGGCACCTCATGGCCACAAGACGTAACTGCACTTTTTGTCCATATAGATAAAAACAGTGTTCATATTTGAGATCCATCCATCCATCCATACATCCATCCATCTTCTTCTGCTCATCTGAGGTCGGGTTGCGGGGGCAGCAGCCTAAGCAGAGAAGCCCAGACTTCCCTGACCAGATGTCAGAACCACCTCATCTGGCTCCTTTACTCTGAGCTCGTCCCGGATGACAGATCTTCTCACCCTATCTCTAAGGGAGAGCCCCGCCACCCGACAGAGGAAACTCATTTCGGCCGCTTGTACCCGTGATCTAGTCTTTCTGGTCATAACCTTTCAGTTATGACCAGAAGGACAAAATCACGGGTCACGGGTTCATGACCATAGGTGAGGATGGGAACGTAGAAATTGGGAGCTTTGCCTTACGGCTCAGCTCCTTCTTCACCACAACGGATCGATACAGGGTCTGCATCACGACAGACGTCGCACCGATCCGCCTGTCAATCTCACGATCCACTCTTCCCTCACTCGTGAACAAGACTCTGAGGTACTTGAACGCCTCCACTTGGGGCAAGATGGCACTCCATCCTTTTTTTATTTTTATTTGAGATCTCGTCTTACACATGGGGCTGAACAATTATAGCCAAAATAATCACTATCATTTTGATCAATATTGAAATCACGCTTATTAATCAGGATTATTCATCATGTTTGGTTAAACAGTGTTGACACCATCATGTCATTTGTAATTTCTAATAAAAATGCTATAGATAAACGTTAAAGACAAAATTGTTGATTTTGTTTCTATAATAGTATCAACCGGTGAGCTTTTTCTCATTACATGATGCCTTTAGCTCTATTTTTACATTTTCATAGAGAGTATTTTTTTGTGTGTACATCATTACATTAAAGGGACACACACACACACACACACACACACACACACACACACACACACACACACACACACACACACACACACACACACAGTATATATATATACATACACATGTATACCTTTCCCAACTTCTTTGTCACGTGTTGCTGGCATCTAATTCTAAAGTTAATGATTATTTGCAAAAAAAAAAAAGTTTATCAGTTTGAACATCAAATATGTTGTCTTTGTAGCATATTCAACTGAATATGGGTTGAAAATGATTTGCAAATCATTGTATTCCGTTTATATTTACATCTAACACAATTTCCCAACTCATATGGAAACAGGGTTTGTATGTATATATATATATATATATATATATATATATATATATATATATAAGTATCCATATTTAAGTATATGTAATATTTTTGGCCACTGTAACATTACACAGTTTAACAGTAGCACTGTGTTTGAATATTTCATTAAGTGATTACTTCACCACTAGATGGAGCCCGCGTACTATTAGTGCCAAGTTTGAGACTCACTGCTTTTTTCACATGAATGGTTAATCAAGTAATACCGTTGTGACATGAAAAAAACAGGTAATGTAAAACAACATGTTCACTTTTTGATATCAAAATAAAATACAAAGCAGTTTGGCTAAAGAAGATAAAATCTAATAATAACACAAGTCTAATCTAACAACACAAGTGGTTCAGTGCAACAGTTTGTCCAACAAAAATAAACAGGAGTGATACCTTTCACGTCTAATACACAATCTCTGTGTTCAATTCGAAGAGATGACAAAACATTATAGCTAGTATTGATGTTATTGGAACAACGACAAAGTTAGCAGTTAAATAAAAGAGGGGTGAACATCCCAGTAAACAAACTGCAGACTTTATAAACAAGTTGTGACAACGTTCACGACACATCACCTGCTGCATGTTTCCTCACATCATTAACTCTGTCACAACAGGACACTGTTTTGAGAAAATGAAACAGACATCTCCTCCACGGTATACTTTTAAGTGTGAGACAAATGCCTCCAATACGGTCCACACCTGTCGCCATCTGAAGGCAGCAGTGCGCTCTTGAACGCACACCCAGACTCCACGGAAATAAAGCAAGTAAAACGAACCGATTGGCTCCGTTTAGTCAAAGGGAAAATCTAAAGGAGCGTGTGGTCGCCGCCATGCTTTCTAAAGCCAAACAGTGCTAGTGCGCATGCGCCGTGTCTTGCTACTCTGTTTCCAAGAAGTAAGTGTCAGAATAATTGTATATAAGTTATCACACACCTTGTTTTCCCATGAGTTCAGGTTGCCCTGCGAGAAGACAAAAGCTGTCTTTGATCTTATCAAGCAAAAGGCCTACCGCTTGTAAACCTCCACTGTGTGCAATGGGATGCGACGTGGAGGTGTCGGTTTCTTTGATCTATTGGACAGCCACAGGAAGGACCCGAAATCTACAAGCAGAGAGGGGGCAAACCTGACAACGCTCCAAGCACCTTTTTGTTTGAACTGTTTATGACCCAATGCAGCAGCTGTTCATGGCCCCTCCCCTTAGAAGCAGCTGCAGCTATGTAATCAGGAAATGCCCAAATAAATGAGGAGGCGTGGAGCTCCCTCCTCAGAGCGTGGGGCGACATTGTACGAGGGTGCAAAATTGAATCCTGTCTGTTTGAGTCCTTGCTTCTTGTCTTTGTTTAATAGATAGTTCGGTGTTTGAACCTGACAGTAAGCAGTAGTGATGGGTTGATGAGGCCTCATGAAGCGTTTCGACACATTGCAAAACTGTATTGATACTGTGTCGATACTGTGTCACTAAATACTGACATCTGCTGGACATTAAAAATCCCTACAGGCAACCTATGGACCGACTCAACTGACACTGATTTTATGACCTAGTATATACAATAATATAAACCAAGTCATTGTATTTCATTTAGGATTATTTCATATCTTCATTTAAATAAAAATATATTTTTATCTTTTTTAGATACAGTCAAATAATGTGAACATGTATCGTGACTAGGATGGTAGAAGGTGGGGATTGAACCCCAGTAACCAGCAACCCTCCGATTGCTGGCACGGCCACTCTACCAACTTCGCCACGCCGTCATTCCTATACCTTCTCTAGTAACAGTAGTGATGGGTCCTGCAACACAGATGCATCGGCGCATGCGTCGAGCTCATAGAGCGAAACCCTGTGTCGGTGCGCGTACCGCTTTTAGAAAGTCACGTGACCGATCATGAGCTGCTTTGGTCACGTGACCGATACGCGAACTGTATCGCACTGACGCCTCCTCTGTGCCCTGGGAGCAACGTTCCCTCTAAGGTGCGCGCCTGCGCAATTGCGCAGTGCTCAAGCGTCCTCCGCGCACACCGTGCGCCGCACAGCCAATATATGCCGCGCACCAAATCAAACCCATCTGAATTCTAAACAAAATAAACACATTTATTCTGTGTAATTTTGAAATGCAACTTTGAGTGACAGTGACAACAAGCGGCCCTAATGGTGTTCGTCAACAACACGCATTGCGCCGCTTCCTAATAAACACAGTTTGGCGCGCAGGCGTCAGTGCGATACAGTTCATGAGCGGTCACATGACCAGAACAGCTCATGAGCGGTCACGTGACCAAAACAGCTCGTGTTCGGTCACGTGTCTTTCTAAAAGCGATACGCGCACCGACACAGGGTATCGCTCTATGAGCTCGACGCATGCGCCGATGCATCGGTGTTGCCAGACCCATCACTAGTAAGCAGTGTTGCCTAAAATGCATTAATAAATGACAGTTTTACGGTATTTAAAAATGTAAACGGTATTAGTAACTGTCTGGAATTTTACCGCGGTTTATCCCTGTGTGTGTCCATGTATTTTAAAACGCAACTTGGTTGAAAGATTTCAGTGTAAAAGTACTCGGAGCACATTCAACAATACCACGACATGACGTTGGTAAACATCAAAGAGTCACACACCTGCACGACTTCACGTATGACGAGGCCTTCATGGCGCAGGTGTTGCCGTGGGGGCGTCGTCATGGCAACCGTTGCCTCTGCAAACTCCTCACTTCCTGTGCAGTCCGCTGGGAGAGTGCCGCTGTCGCACAAAAGTTAAAAATGAGGAAGTTGTCATTTTGCCATCACCATTCGTGCAAATTCAAACACACTCAGAAAATGATTAATGCAATCATGTTGGCCAATCCAATGTTTCCCATACATTCATGTACTTGTGCCGGTTCCAACAAGTCAACTATTTTGGAGGAGATAATATGAACATTTTAGGAGTTTGCACCACAGTAAGGTAACATTTAATCTTTCAGATGATATTTATGCTGCTAGCTCCTGCCTATCGTGTTCCACAAAACATTAACTACATTATTTGTTATTTGTAGAATTGGCTTCCGTAGTTAGTGAGCACAGAGTGCAGAGCAGCAGTCTAGCCTGGTAGTACAAAGTTAGCATCAATAGTTTAATGAATGTGTTTCTAAGTAGAAATACATTTGTTGTTTCATGTCAAGTTTAATAAAAATATCCTTTTAGAATTTTTTTTACAAGTTTAAAACGATCGCAATGCTAATTTTTTATGAGCCTGTTAATAGGGTCGTTCATTGTGTTAGCATTAAGCCAGCGGCATTACAGCAAACTTTTATCCTGTATGTTTTTATTTGTATTTTTTTAGTTTATATCAAACTTTACTGTTAATTTAACATGATTCTTACATGTAGGTGCACTTCATTTGTATATTAATGTACTTTATTTTACAGTGTATGCTAACTTTCATTGTTAACTTCTATCAATAACCAACCTCAAGATGGAAGTTTTTTCTTCTCTTAAATGTTTAATTTTCAGAACCGTTTACTTATCTGCCAAACTAAATTCTAACATTCAAGACGGGCATAATAATACATGTAAATAGTACTACTAAAATAAAAAGCAACAATTAAAATAACTACAGTAAATTGATATAATGTAGCAAAAAAATATATGTTGATACTCTTAACACATTTATCTTGATATATATTTATAGCCATTTAAAAAAACTAAAACATACATAAGTTTAGCCAACTATGCAAATTATCAATGTCATTTTGACACAGCCCCGACCATGCCCCCCCCACCACATACTATATTGATTGCTGGTCCGTGGGAAAGATTGTAATCGTTGTGATTTCGGCCAATAAGCATTATCATTTTGGCAAATCATTTTTTTTCCAAAAATCATAGTCGTTTTGGCCAATAACCAGTCATTTTGGCAAATCAGTTATTTTGGCCAATAATCATTGTCAGTTTTTCCAATAATCATCAAGATTTTTGCCAATAATCTTTGTCATTTTGGCCAATAATCTTTGTCTGTTTTGCCAATAATCAAGATTTTTGCAAATAGTCATTTTGGCCAATAATCATCATCATTTTGACCAATAATCATCGTCAGTTTTGCCAATAATCATCATGATTTTTGCCAATAATTATTTTCAGTTTTGCCAATATTCATCATATTTTTGCCAATAATCATTTTTGCTTATAATCATTGTCAGTTTTGCCAATACTCATAATTTTTGCCAATAATCATGAGTTTTGCAAATCATCGTAATTTTTGCCAATAATATGGTTATTTTTGCAAATCATGATTTTTTCCCAATAATCATGATTTTTGCCAATAGTCATGATTTTTGCCAATAATCATTGTCAGTTTTGCCAATAGTCATGATTTTTGCCAATCAGTTTTGCCAATAATCATGATTTTTGCCAATATTCATAGTCATTTTTGCCAATAATCATTGTCAGTTTTGCCAATAGTAATCTGGCCTTAAGTGCAGCCACGAGTTCACTTCCTTGATTAGATGTGTGATTAAGGAAAAAGATTGATAAATATTGTTATTCCTAAAAAGGTTGCAACTTTCTGCCAAAGCTGCTGAGGAATCAAACATTTGAGGCTGCAACACATCCTGGAGGAACTAATAAATATATATTTATATCTACATTGAGCTGAGATCAAACTTGCACACATCATCCCAACAGGAGGTTAAAAATAAAAAACGCTGACCTGTCAGCTTTGTCTTCTTCTTCACTGGAGTGTGACATCCTCATCAGAGCATCTTCTTCATGGCTGATCTTCATCATCTTTACTTCCTCTTTCCAGTTTGCTGGCAAGTTTTCCTCACGTGTGCGCTCATCTTCAGTAGTGACACATTCTTGGTCTCCCTTTGTCTCACTCCTGTCCTCTTCCTCCTCCTTCACGCTCTCATCCGCTCTCTCAGCTTCTGGAGTCTTCTCTGCTCCTTGCAGCTCATCAGGTGGAAACATCTCCTCATTGCTGCAGTTTTCCACAATCAGTTCTTTGTCAGCTCTAAGTTCCTCCTGCTTGAGAGACATGATGACATCTTCTAAATTGTTTTTGTCTTTTTTCACTTGTCGGCCTGTTTCTGTCTCTTGCTGATGTTCACTTCCTGGAATCTTGGCCTCCAAATTGTCACCATCTTCAGTCACTTCCTGCCATTTGCTGATATTCTCCAGACTTATTTCTTTGTCAGCTGTAGGTTCCTCCTGCTCCAGTGACAAGGTGACATCTTCATCCTCTTTTTCTACTGCTTTGCTTTCTGGTTCACTTTCTGAAGGTTCTGCCTCCAACTTGTCACCATCTTCAGTCACGTCCTCCACACTTATTTCTTTGTCAGCTGTAAGTTCCTCCTGCTCGAGAGACGTGATGACCTCTTCTAAATTATTTTCATCTTCTTTCAGTTGTTTGCTTTCTTGGTTGGTTTGAGTCTCTTGCTTATGTTCAGAGTCTGGAATCTTGGCCTCCAACTTGTCACCATCTTCAGTCACGTCCTCTTCTTGGCTGATATTCTCCAGACTTATTTCTTCCTCAGCTGTAGGTTCCTCCTGCTCCAGTGACATGGTGACATCTTCATCTTTTTTTTCTACTGCTTTGCATTCTTGTTCACTTTCTGAAGGTTCTGCCTCCAACTTGTCACCATCTTCAGTCACGTCCCCCTCTTGGCTGATATTCTCCACACGTATTTCTTCCTCAGCTGTAGGTTCCTCCTGCTCCAGTGACATGATGACATCTTCTACCTTGTTTTCATCTTTTTTCACTTGTTTGTTTTCTCGGTCTGTTTCAGTCTCTTGCTGATGTTCAGAGTCTGGAATGTTTCCCTGTGACGTGTCACCATCTTCTTTCTGTCCCACAGTGGATTCTTCCTCCTGCTCCAGTGACATGGTGACATCTTCATAATCTTCTCCCACTGCTTTGCTTTCTGGTTCAGTTTCTGAAGGTTCTGCCTTCAACGTGTCACCATCTTCAGTCACGTCCTCCTCATGGCTGATGTTCTCCACACGTATTTCTTCCTCAGCTGTAGGTTCCTCCTGCTCCAGTGACAAGGTGATATCTTCATCTTCTTCTCCCACGGCTTTGCTTTCTAGTTCAGCGTCTGGAATGTTTGCCTGTGACGTGTCACCATCTTCCATCACCTCCATGTCTTCCTGGGGTTTCTCCACCGTCCTCTCAGAAGGAGACATTTGCCGTATTTGACTTTTTTCTGCGGGCTTCTTCCCGTCCAGATTGATGTTGATGCTAATTTTCTTCTGCGGTTTCACTTTCATCCCCGCCTGCCAGATGTCCTCCACACGTATTTCTTCCTCAGCTGTAGGTTCCTCCTGCTCCAGTGACAAGGTGACATCTTCATCTTCTTCTCCCACGGCTTTGCTTTCTAGTTCAGCGTCTGGAATGTTTGCCTGTGACGTGTCATCATCTCCCATCACCTCCATGTCTTCCTGGGGTTTCTCCACCGTCCTCTCAGAAGGAGACGATTGTCGTATTTGACTTTTTTCTGCGGGTTTCTTACCGTCCAGATTGATGTTGATGCTAATTTTCTTCTGCGGTTTCACTTTCATCCCCGGCTGCCAGATGTCCGTGGTTCTGACAGGAAGTGCTTTCTTCCCGCCACTCTCTCTGTTCCTTTTCTTCTGGTCCTCCCGTTCTATCCTTCCGCCCTCAGAGTGCGAGTCCTTCTCCCCTTTGCTGCGACGCCTCTCCTCATCCTGGCCTCTTCTACTTTTCTTTGCACCTTCTCTTTCTTTTCCTTCCCCCTTTCTCTCAGCTCGCAGGTCAATTTGGTCGCCGGCCGCCATGGACTCGGTGCGACGCTTCTTCTTCTCCTTCCTGTCCTTGACGTCCGCCGAACACGTCTTTTCGTCTTCGTCCTTCCTCGTCCTCTTGCGCTCGCTTTTGAAATGTGCGTGGCGGTCCTTCTTGGCACTCCCCCGCCGAGGGGCGGAGCCTTCAGACGGCGGCGAGCTGCAGTCGCTGGAAGAGGCAGACGGCGGAGAGCGACTGGATGAGGCAGAGCGACTCTCGCTGGACGACTGGGACGGAGGGGAGCGGCGGTCCGCCGCAGGGGCGTCCAACCCGCGGCTGGCTTGGTTCTCCACTTGCTCCGCCCACATGGGATTCGGGGGAGGAGGAAGGGAGAGGAGTGGAGGTGGCAGGTGGTGGTAGTGGCTGACGTAGCTGCTGAAGTACTTCTCGTACCACTCCTTGTACTGGAGCTTCCACTGCTGGTAGTGATCGCCCCCAGCGTCCAGGCTGGCGTGACGCCGACCGGGGTCGCCCGTCGTCGTCCTCCCTGGCGATGGCGAGTGGTCCGCTCGTCTGCTGGATTTGTGGCTGCTGTGAGAAGACCTTTTGCTGTGATGGCGGTGTCTACGCTCGGATTGGGAGCCCTGGCGGGGTGAAGATGAGGAGGACGGCGTGGGCGAGCGGGACCTCTTGTAGCCGTAGCTGTAGGAGCGACTGTGCGGGACTTTGTGCCGGGAGTACGGGGACCTGGGTCTGAAGAGAAATATAACCATTAGAGGTCTTTGGGCACCACTTTTGGAGTGATGACTCCATTTTAATTGTGTTGTGTTTTCTGTCTTAAGCACTAATATTTCTATTATTAATCTCTCAATGTTATATTTTTTATTAACTTATTCATATTTGAATTTTTACATATATTTGATCATATTCTGTATACTATATTTTTGTTTTTCCTCAAATCCTCAGTGCCATGTTTTGTTTTTGCTTTGTTATTGTCAATAGTGTGCATGTATATGTATTTTTTTTTCTCTTCTATTATTATTTTTGTGTTTGTTTTGTACAGCACTTTGTTTCCCTGTCAGCTATTAAAACTTATTTGGAAAAAAAATGATTGACAATGAGAGTAATTTTTATTCTTAAATTAATTTTGCAAAAACTTAAAAAGGGATTTTTTTCCATGCAGGACAAAAGGTCTGGTGCTTGAGCAGTGCCTATTACTATGTACTTTACTAATGTATTTCTTTAATGCTAAATAGTGGTATCATAACCGCTGATACGTGTGAGTGGAACTGAAATGCTTGAATGTTCAAGGTGAGGAGTGTGTAGATCGGGTGAGAAATGTGGGATATCCAGTAGATTGTATAATGCCCAATCATTGTCAATGGGCAGAAAATTCCATGAAAAACGGAAATTTTGAGAAAGGGAAAACATGTGCACTGTTGTGACGAAACGAGAGCTGAGCCAGAAGGCAAAGCTCTCGGTCTACTGAGCTATCTACATTCCTACTCTCACCTATGGTCATGAAGTGTGGGTCATGACCGAAAGAATAAGATTCCGGATACAAGCGGCCGAAATGAGTTTCCTCAGAAGGGTGGCTGGCATCTCCCTTAGATATAGGGTGAGAAGTTCAGTCACCCGAGAGAGACTCAAGAGTAGAGCCGCTGCTCCTTCGCTTGGAAAGGAGCCAGCTTAGGTGGTTCGGGCAGCATCTACCTAGAGAGGTCCTCCTTGCACGTCCCACTGGGAGGAGACCCTGCGGCAGACCAAGGACCAGATGGGGGGATTACATCTCCTCTCTGGCCTGAGAACGCTTCGGGTTTCCCCAGGAGGAAGTTGCTAATGTTGCTCTGGAGAGGGAAGTCTGGGGGCTCTGCTGGAGCTGTTGTCCCCGCAACCCGATTCCGGATAAGCGGTTGAAGATGGATGGATGGAAGTGTGGATTGATGGTTGAAAGGTCGGAATCGGGTTTAAAAAACGGCGCAAAATTTTGAGAATTTAGGGCATTGTAGAACTCTGAATATCTTCATTCAGTTGAATGGGAATTTCCTGGAAATTTCAGGAAAATAGGACATTTTAAAAAATATTGATCCGAGCGTGTTGACGTAGTAACATTTTAAATTGGAAATGGGTATTTCGGAATTCCTGGATTTTTGGGACAACTAGGAATTTGTATGAACAAATAGGAGCATTTGCTGTCCCAACTAAGAGGAAGGTTTTGAAGGTGAAATAGTCAAAAACGGTTGAAAAATGTGGACGGTAAAAAATTTCCAGCACCAAGTGAAAAAAGGGCTTTGGAAAACTGGGAATTCTGGTAATTCCTGAAATTGTTTTGAACTCTGAAAATGGTCCAAGGTGAGTAGAGTGTGTAAATGGTGGAAGGGTTCCAATCGCTTGAGAAATGTGGGATATGTAGTAGATTGTATACGGTAATGCCCAATCATTGTCAATGGGGAGAAAATTCAGGGAAAAACTGACATTTTGAGAAAGGGAAAACTTGTTTTGTGTTCTATATATTGGAAGAGTGTGGGTGGGTGGTTGAAAGGTCGGAATCGGGTTTAAAAAAATGGCGCAACATTTTTTTAATTTAGGGCATTGTAGAACTCTGAATACATCCATTCATTTGAATAGGAATTTCACGAAATCTGAATTTTTTAAAATATTAATCCGAGCGTGTTAACATAGTAACATTTTGAATTGAGAATGGTTATTTCGGAATTCCTGGAAAACCGGGAATTTGTATGAAAAAATAGAACCGTTTGTTGTCTCAACTAGAAAGAAGGTTTTGAAGGTGCAATGGTCAAAAACGGTTGAAAAACGTGGACTGTGAAAAATTTCCAGCACCAAGTGAAAAAAGAGCTTTGGAAAACCAGGAATTCTGGGAATTCCTGGGATTGTTTTGAACTCGGAAAATGGTTGTTTAATTGTCCAAAGTGAGTGTGTGGATGGTGGAAGGTACTCCAATCGGGTGAGAAATGTGGGATAAGCAATCATTGTCAATAGGGAGAAAATTCCTTGAAATACTGAAATTTTGAGGAAGAGAAAACATGTTTTGTGTTCAATATATTGGAAGAGTGCGGGTGGATGGTTAAAATGTCGGAATTGGGTTAAAAACTGGCGCACAATTTTGAGAATTTAGGGCATTGTAGAACTCTGAATCTGTCCATTCATTTGAATGGGAATTTCCTGGAAATTTCAGGAAAACAGAGAATTTTTGAAAATATTGATCCTAGCGTATTGACGTAGTAATGTTTTAAATTGAGAATGGGTATTTCGGACCTTCTGGAATTTCGGGAATTTGAATGAAGAAATAAAAGCATTTGTTGTCCCAACTAAGAGGAGTGTTTTGAAGGTGGAATGGTCAAAAACAGTTGAAAAATGGGGACTGAAAACTTTCCAGCACCAAGTGAAAAAAGGGCTTTGGAAAACTGGGAATTCCTAAAATAGTTTTGAACTCAAAAATTTTAAATTGACAATGACGGTAATTTTTATTCTTAAATTAATAAAATAAAGAAAAATTGGGCTCCAGCCAAAAGGGATTTTTTCCATATAGGACAAAAGGTGCTTGAGCAGTGCTTACTACTATGCACTTGACTAATGATGCTAAATAGTGGCATCATATGTGTATACATTGTATCTGCTGATGTAGTTCCTTGTGAAAAGAAAAAAAAAAAAGAGCCTGATACCAATCATTTGCTGATAATCGGTCGCTCTCTCGTTTAGAAGCAACATGAGTGTACAAACCCAACAGCCTCAATGTCCCCAGAGAAAAAAATACTAGTTTTGAAAATAACTGCAATTACAAAATAAAAATGATACTGTGGCGTGTGCAGCCCTTTGAGACACTTGTGATTTAGGGCTATATAAATAAACATTGATTGATTGATTGATACTGTATAAATGATCAAAATACAACGTACCGTAAATTATACCATACGCCGCTACTTTTTTCTTACACTTTGAATCCTGTGGTTTATAAGACAGTGCAGTTAATTTATGGATTTTTCTCCGATACCAGCCATAATCAGAATAATTAAAAAAAATCTCACTGGGATGAGAATCAGCACCTCCAAGTCCGAGTCCGTGGTTCTCGCCCGGGAAAGGGTGGAGTGCCATCTCCAAGTTGGGGAGGAGATCTTGCCCCATGTGGAGGCGTTCAAGTACCTCGGAGTCTTGTTCAAGAGTGAGGAAAGAGTGGATCGTGAGATCGACAGGCGGATCGGTGCGGCGTCTTCAGTAATGCGGACGCTGTATCGATCCGTTGTGGTGAAGAAGGAGCTGAGTCTGAAGGCAAAACTCTCAATTTACAGGTCAATCTACATTCCCATCCTCACCTATGGTCATGAGCTTTGGGTTGTGACCGAAAGGACAAGATCACGGGTACAAGCGGCCGAAATGAGTTTCCTCCGCAGGGTGGCGGGTTTCTCCCTTAGAGATAGGGTGAGAAGCTCTGTCATCCGGGAGGAGCTCAAAGTAAAGCCGCTGCTCCTCTACATGCAGAGGAGCCAGATGAGGTGGTTCTGACATCTGGTCAGGATGCCACCCGAACGCCTCCCTAGGGAGGTGTTTAGGGCACGTCCCACCGGCAGGAGACCACAGGGAAGACCCAGGACACGTTGGGAAGACTATGTCTCCCGGCTGGCCTGGGAACGCCTCGGGATCCCCTGGGAAGAACTGGACGAAGTGGCTGGGGAGAGGGAAGTCTGGGCTTCTCTGCTTAGGCTGCTGCCCCCGCGACCCGAACTCGGATAAGTGAAAGAAAATGGATGGATGGATGGATAAAAAACAACAACCAAGTGCACCTAAAAAAGTGTTTTATTGTTTGTGCTATGGCGCCATTTTATGGATGAGTTTGTCAACTGCAGGTGTCCTTACATTTACGGGTAGTTAGTGTTTGTTTTAGTGTTAGTCTCCCAAACGTCCATAGCGTTTCTACTTGTATGGATTCTTTATTTATCACTCCAAGTAACGTTTGTAAGCTTTACAATACATCTAAAACAATTCTTACTTACTAAAGCGTCCCATGTGTGATGTCTGTAGGAGTGTTTGCTTGCATATTTGTACGTGCTGATTGATTGATTGATTGAAACTTTTATTAGTAGATTGCACAGTACAGTACATATTCCGTACAATTGACCACTAAATGGTAACACCCGAATAAGTTTTTCAACTTGTTAATCAATTCATGGTGATATTGTAATATGACGAAGCTAGCATCATTAGCATTAGCAATATTTACACATTTACAAGAGTCTGTGTTACTACTATTAACTTACTATGGCATTCTTTTTATATTGTTTCAGTTTCACAAATTCCTCAGTAAATTCACCAAAACGTCACCGGGGAGTTATTGAGTCTGTTTTGGAGATCTAGCTTGCGCAGCTAGTGGGTCCATGACGATGACTGACATTTTGTCTGATCAACCGTTTTACTGCCGTGTTACAGACATTGTTTGGAAACAATTAAGGTATGTAAATAAGAATATTTTTGTATAAATAACTCATTTCACAACTTATACTGTATATCTGCGACTTGGTGCGGCTAATATATGGAAAATATTTTTTTCTTTGAAAATTTAGTGGGTGCGGCTTATATACCGGTGCGCTCTTTAGCCCGGAAAATTCGGTAATTATTCTGTGATAATTACACAAGAATGTTCAGTTGGGATGGATACCAACACACCCAGTATCACCCACCCTTACTTTACATCTCATGCTGAGATCTAATCTTCATCAGATCTGTATCAAGTCTCATTACCTTGATCTGCCATGAGATCTGGACCGGGATCGACTGGATCTGCTGGAAGAGCGAGAGGATTTGGACTTGGAACGAGAGGAGTGTCTGCGGGAGGACCGTGCGTGCGGAGACCTGTCGGACACAGGCGGACAATCTAAGAGGTGAGCGTGAAGATGACGTGTCGCCGTGGTTACCTTTCTCTCTCTTGGTGCTGATGACTGAACCAGTCCCTCTGGGTGAGGGGAGGCATGGAGGAGGGCAGGAGGGGAGGCATGTGGGGCACCTGAGGGCTCGGCTGAGTCCAGTTGGGATGACTTGGGTGTCGCTGACCTGGGTGGAAGGGATGGAAGTGATGGCTGGAGAACAGAGGAGGCAGAGCGGGTGGGTGGGAGGAGGAGGGGGGTTCAGCAGGGAGTCCAGTGGGACAAACTGAGGACGAGGAGGAGCTGCTGGGAGAAGACAAGTTTGTGGTTGGACTTCAGACTTGTACATAAATTCAAAGACACCAGCTGCACTGACCTGTACATGCTGCCTGGGCCTGGACCTTTCAATGGAGGGAGAAAAAACTGGTTATATATATTGATTATGCAGTGAAATCACTACCAAAACTCCACAAACCCACTAAAATGCTTTACTCAAGCCCAACTATTCACATGCAAAAAGAAATAGCATTCAATTAAAAAAACAAGTTAAAACTTTTAGGCAGTAATATTCCACCCAGCGTGATCCACACCAGCACTCACAGCACCCGTAATTCACACTCTACAACTACAGCTGGTGCTGCTGAGTCAATTTGCTTCTTCTTCTTCTTGTTTTAGGCGGATGGCACAATGCGCAAATAACAATAGCTCTGACGGTCTTGAATTGATTCAGGAGCACCACCTGTAGTTGTGGAGTGTGAATTACAGGTGCTCTGAGTGCAGGTGTGTGGATCGCACATTGTGGAATATTACTGGCAAAACTTAACTTGCAGAAAACAGTTGTTATACTTGCCAATAATTTTTTATTTATTTATAAAATTGTTTTTATACCTGTGAATCGGTTTTTTAGTTAAAGAAATGTGTTTTCATACTTGCAAATAGTTTTTATTTAGTAGCAGAAAATAGTTTTTAAACGTGCAAATCTTTTTATTGAATAAAATTGTTTTTATATTTGCAAATCTTTACATGCAGAAAATTGCTTTAAAACTTGCAAATAATTTTTGTACTTTAAGAAAAGTTTTTAAACTTGCACATTTTTTATTTTAGAAAATTGTTTTTATACTTGTGAATCATTTTGTTAAATGTATAAAATAGTTTTTAAACTTAGGAATGTTGTTTTAATTGAACATTTTTTTATACTTACAAATTGTTTTTTTCAGTAGCATGAAATAGTTTTCAAACTTGCAAATCTTTTTTTGATTGAAATGTTTTCATACTTAAGAATTTTTTTTTTTTAAATGTATAAAATTGCATTCATACTTGTAATTTGTTTCTTAATTCAATAAATGTGTTTTTAATACTTGCAAATCCATCCATCCATCTTCTTCCGCTTATCCGAGGTCTGGCCTTGCAAATCGTTTTTCAAATTGAAAACAATTGTTTTTCTACATGCAACATTTTTTTTTGCAGCTGAAAATTGTTTTTAACCTTGCAAATCTTTTTTTTGATTGAAGAAAATTGTTTTTATACTTGTGGATCGTTTTTTTAATTAAAGAACATTATTTTTATACTTGCAAATCGTTTTTCAAATTGAAAACAATTGTTTTTATACATGCAAATTGTTTTTTCAGGAGCATAAAATAGTTTTTAAACCTTTTTATTGAATACATTTGTTTTCATACCCACAAATCTTTACTTGCAGAAAATTACTTTAATACTTGCAAATCTTTTTTTACTTTAAGAAAATTGTTTTTTAACTTGGGAATCTTTTTTTTATTGAAGAAAATAGCTTTTATACCTACAAATCATTTTTAAAGTTGTAGAAAATTATTTTTATAATTTTAATTTGTTTTTTCAATTGAAAAAATAATGTTTTTTCAGGAGCAGAAATTAGTTTTTAAACTTGCAAACCTTTTTTATTTAATTACATTGTTTTTATACTTGCAAATCTTTTTTTTTTAAGTGAAAAAATGTTTTTTATACTTGCAAATCGTTTTTTACTTGCAGAAAATGTTTTTTATACTTATGAATAGTTAGACGTGAGTAAAAAACCTTTCACTACATTTTATATTCAATAATAGAAACTTTCCCAGGTCAGTGTTGATACACGTTCTCACCTGCGTGCTGCTTGGGGTCGGTGTGAACCTGAACACACAAACAGCACATCAAGCACACACTTTAATGCCAACACAAATAGGAAGTCGGTGTGTCCTCACAGGCGTGCAAGCTTGGTTTGATGGCAGCACAGAAGGGACCAAAGGATCTTGTGTCTTTGTTTCACTATGGAAAACAAAACAATCGTCGTGAACACAACCACTCTGGTCACAGTCAGTGAAGTGAAAGGTAAGAACTTGAATCAGAAGCGAGTAGGGGTCAATACAACTTTTCCATTTACTTTCATACCATACCAATATTGGTATCAGCAGGAATCATACATACTTGATTTTTGAGTGCGGAATGTTAGAAAAGGTTTGATAAGAGTCCAACAATGGTAGCTATGAAAAAAACTAACCTACCGTAATTTCCGGACTATAAGCCGCTACTTTTTCCCCTCGTTCTGGTCCCTGCGGCTTATACAACGGTGCGGCTTATTTACGGCCTGTTCTTCTCCGACACCGACGAAGAGGATTTCGGTGGTTTTAGTACGCAGGAGGAAGACGATGACACAATGATTAAAGACTGACTTTTCATATTCCGGTAGGCTGGTTATTTTGATAACGTACATGCGAGCACTTTGTATTACTTTGCACAGTTGTATTATTTGTACTCTGCACGAATGCTGTTCGCCATGTCAAAGATGTGAAAGTTTGATTGAATGATTGAAAGATTTATAGTTAATAAATGGGACGCTTTGCGTTCCCAAACAGTCATCTCTGTCCTGACAATCCCCTCCGTGGTAGCAGGAACCCCTATATACTACGGTAATTACACATCAAAACCCTGCGGCTTATAGTCGGGTGCGGCTTATATATGGAGCAATCTGTATTTTCCCCTAAATTTAGCTGGTGCGGCTTATAGTCAGGTGCGGCTTATAGTCCGGAATTTACGGTATTTATTATCAACCATCTGGAATGGATTTACGCTGCCTTTAAGTTGAAGTGGAGTGGTAATCCCACCCTAATATTCCTCTGTGTGTGAACTAGAGGTGGGAATCTTTGGGCACCTCACAAGTCGATTATGATTCAGGAGCTACGATTGGATTAAATGTTGATTATTGATGCATCTTTAATTTATGTACATTAATGCAGTTTTACATTTATTTTTGTTTCATTAAATAAGCGTAAAAAATAAATAATTTGGTATTAGAAACTGTTAAATTAATTATTAAATGAATGAAAATGTGTGTAAAACTGGAACATAAGTGCCCGATAGTAAAGGAAGTGGTCAGATCTCTCGATGAGGTTGCAGTCAGACAAATTTTAGAACTGTCTGCTTTACTTTATTTACAATAAATAAATTGATTGATGTTTACTAATTGATTCTATAATTGTTCATGTCCGAATTGCAATGCATCTAATTGATTATTTCCCCCACCTTTAGTGCGAACGCTTCATTCATTTTATGTCCCGCTGGCAGCCATTTTGTGCTTGCTCGTATTAAAGAGCCTGAGGAGGCGGGCTTTGTACCACAGCAGGTTTTTCAATGTAATGAGAACAGACTTTTCGAGAAAAAGATGCCAAAGCGGACTTATTTTACAGCGGAGAAGACTACCTCTCGCCTCACTTCTCTCACTCTATCCGTTGTTCCTCTTCTCTTGTGGGCCAAAGGAGCCGCTCATGAGGACATTTGGCCAATATGATTTACAGTAAGTGGATATTACTTCTTTAAAATATGTATTATTGTAGCAATATGGTTGTTAAAGTTAAGGATTTGTGTGATTTCTGATTGTTTGTGAGGACGCCAAAGAGACTTCTGGACAGTTCAGCTTGTCGTTGTTGTTTTGGTTAGTTAATTTAGAGAGGGTTGATCTATCGCCTTATGTTTATTTGATTTACAGTACCGTATATATCACTTTATATTGTGTTCAAAGAGAACACACCTGCACTAAAATACAGACTTTATATTGGATATTGGATTCACTATACTAACTTTTCGATTTAAGAACCAATTAGGTTTATAAATCGAGGTTCCACTGTGCTTTCTAATATGCAACTATAATTATTTGATACTTGTTTCTATTGACACATTTTATTGTTCAATGATTATTACCTATGTTTAGCTTGTGTGCTATTGTGGGCTTAGCCGTTGTGTAGCTGCAAGCTCCTGATAGCCTATAGCTTAGCATGTTTACCTTTTGTAAGTGACCTGACTACTAAACGTGCTCTGCGATTGGCTGGCGACCAGTCTGCATGGCGATATAAAAAATAATATACAACCCTAGTTCTCGGAATGTAATGACCTTCTCAGGCTCCACAAGGTGCAAAGTGCTGATTGATTTGGTTGCATACGTACTTGGAAGGTAGCTGGTTTGGTAGGCTGACTGCAGAATGAGCCCCAGGCTGGCTGATCTCAGACTGTAGGCAGCAGGGTGTAGTTGAAAAGAAAAGAGTCAACAGCAGATTATTGTCAGTAAAACACAAATTAAGTGGCAAGGCATGTTGTCGAAATTGCGGCACAGCGCCCATACTTGGTGTATGGCACAATAAACAACAACAAATGGTGCAGCATACCAGATAGGCACAATGAAAAAAAGATGACATTTTGATACAGAGGTACCAGAAGAGATTAAAATGATTTCTAAATCCTGTGAAGTCTACTAAAAGAGGTCAATACTGTCCAATGTTATTGTTGTTGCATTCTATGGCAAAAACATCGGTTTCAGTTGTAATACACTTTTCCACCACTTGTGGCAGTAATGAAAATAAACAAACAGAAGAAGTCTGGAGCTAAAGTCATACAGAAGTTTCTTCAGCGCAAAAATTATGACTAAAGCGGTGAAGCTGTGTTTTCATTCACACTTTAATTTTACTGACAGTTTAGTTAACATATATTATCATGAATTTTGTTACAATGTATTCACTTTGGCCCTTCGTAGTGGTATATAAACATATTTTTCATCAATTGAATAGTCCCTTCTTTTGCAGTATATTTTATTAGTCCAGTGGTTCTCAAACGTTGTTCACCAAGTACCACCCTCAGAAAACACTTGGCTCGCCAAGTACCACCATAATGACCAACATTAAAATACGGCAGCGTAGTCGGCCTAAGTGTTCATTAAAAAAAAGTTTTATTTAAATAATGATAAATAAATGGGTTATACTTGTATAGCGCTTTTCTACCTTCAAGGTACTCAAAGCACTTTGACAGTATTTCCACATTCACCCATTCACACACTGATGGCGGGAGCTGCCATGCAAGGCGCTAACCAGCACCCATCAGGAGCAAGGGTGAAGTGTCTTGCCCAAGGACACAACGTATCCTTGGGCAACGTAAACAAGTATATTTAATAGTGCTTGGAATCTTTGGGCAGCACACGATTCAATTCGGAGTCGATTCTCGATTCAAAATCAATACTTTTCTTAATTAAAATGTTTGCCAGTTCCAAGCCAGCTGTTATCCATAAAATAGATAACAGCTCTGATAAATTTCTATATTACTTAAAAGAAAACTGGTTTTGTTTAATAAAATATGAATAAAATACATTTAAAATACAAGAGAAGTATCCAACACTTCTCTTTTCTACAGTAAATCTGTACAGCAGATATAGATCATTTTGTATGCGGGTAATAACCTGTGATTAATCATGATTAATCGAAATGCATATGCATTTGATTATTAGATTTTTTTGTATGTAGAACTTGCTTTAAAATCATAAAAAAGGTGACCAGCAGATATTTAACTATTTGTTTTTATCTCCCAAAAATAGTTTTGCAATACAGTATTCAACAGACCTGGGCATTCTGCGGCCCGTGGGCCGCATCCGGCCCTTTGTACGTCCCTGTCCGGCCCGCGTTAGGCCAATTATAAATTACAAAATACATTTTAAAAAGTATCTATTTCGAGTGTGCAATACAACGGTGCTGCTTTTGTTTTGAAAAGCGTTATTTGTATTACGTGCGCGCAGCGGCAATCACAAATACAAAATAAATTTAAAAAAACATCTTTGTCGTGCGTGCAATACAACTGTGCGGCTTTTATTTTGAAAAGTGTTATATGTGCGTATGTCCTGTGAGGGAAGGCGCACAGCGACAAGTGATGCCCGGTTATCCCCGAGACGCTAAAAAGAGAAAAGTTGATGACGAATGGCGTGTTTTAAAAAAGACATGGACTGCCAAGTAAAGGTAAAGCAGTGTGCTTATTTGTGGTACACACGTTGCTGTCTTTAAAGAATATAGTGTAACGACCTGATGAAGTAGATGTTGTCTTCTTGAGTTGCGTAAATGAGAAGTGAGGAGAAGTGCGTGTGGAAGGAACGAGATATGTTGAGCTGTGTTAGTATAGCTTGCTCAATAAAAGTTTAAAAAGAGCGTCAGACTTCGTGTGCACTTCTTCTGGACGCTACAATTGGTGTCAGAAGTAAAACTTTGCGCATACTGCACTGTTTGTGTGCTACGTCATCGGGAGGTACGTGCCACGTGAGGAGCTCGCTGCAAAGAGAGAGAGAGACAGAGAGAGAGAGAGACAGAGAGAGAGAGAGACCGTTTACAGGTGCAGCCACGCTGCTTGCCACGGGGGGAATTCCGCCCTCAATGAAGACTCCCAGGTTTGATGGCAAGGCGAACTGGGAGGCATTTCATCCCACTTGTGACATCAATTGTAGCGTCCAGAAGAAGTGCACACCAAGCCTGACGCTCTTTTTAAACTTTTATTGAGTAACCTATACTAACACAGCTCAACTTATCTCGTTCTTTCCAAAAAGAAAACCAATCCTCACTCCTCATTTCCGCAACAGCAACGCTTCTTCCTTCTTCGCCAATCACCTTACAGGCGTGCTACGTTCACAACAAAGAGGATGCAGGATGAAGTGACAGAAATTGAAATTTTTGTATTGTAATATACATCAGGAAGTGTTGTGTAAGAAAGTGTTAAAAATAAAACCATCAAAAGCCATCTGCTTTTGTATAAAGATAAGTTAGGTTAAATGAAAATATTATTACTATCTATCTTACGGTATATCAAAAATAATTTGAGCAAAATTTAATTGAAATATTGTCGGTGTGGCCCTCCAGCAGTGCTCGGGTTGCTCATGCGGCCCCCGGTAAAAATTAATTGCCCACCCCTGGTATATAATAATATAATTGGCACAATCAGATAATATTAAAGTTTAAAATAAGCATTTTTTCCCCCGGGCCTTGAGTTTGACACCTGTGATCTACATCAACCATATGATTGGAGTGACAGGATAAATAATTTAAAAAACAAATTAAAAAAAAAAAAAATATATATATATATATTTTTTTAAATCTATTTTTTTTTTTTTTTTTTAATCGATTAAGAATCGTTACACCTAAGAATTGCGATTAATTCAAAATGTTTTTTGTTTTTTTTGACAGCCCTAATATCTAATCATTTTGGCCACTGTAAATACACACAGTTTGAACAGTAACACTGTTTGAATATAGGAAAAAAAACACTGTACTTTATTAATGAATCAAATCAAATAAATGTTATTTAATGAAGTGATTATTTGGTGTACCGCATAAGGTACCACAGGTGGAGAATCGGCGGGTTAGTGTTTATTTTGGTAATCATCCTGACATAAAAATCATTAATAATAATCCTTGTATCAGTGGCCTAGTGGTTAGAGTGTCCGCCCTGAGATCGGTAGGTTGTGAGTTCAAACCCCGGCCGAGTCATACCAAAGACTATAAAAATGGGACCCATCCCTGTTTGACACTCAGCGTCAAGGCTTGGAATTGGGGGTTAAATCACCAAAAATGATTCCCGGGCACGGCCACCGCTGCTGCCCACTGTTCCCCTCACCTCTCAGGGGGTGATCAAGGGTGATGGGTCAAATACAGAGAACAATGATTGTCACATATGTGACAATCATTGGTACTTTTTTTTTTTTTTTAATTTAAAACATGCTTTCATATCATTTGACAAAGTCGTAATCTGCAAATAGGCTAAATAGAATTATTGAATACCATTCAAATCAAGAGTAAAATGACTAAGGGTTCATATTAGGGACCTTCTGTAGTGGAAAAGCTGTTCAAGCTATTGTATTGTTTTTCATAAAAGGAAAAAAACAAGTCGCACTGGAGTATAAGTCGCATTTTTGGGGGAAATTTATTTGATAAAACCCAACACCAAGAATAGACATTTGAAAGGGAATTTAAAATAAATATAGAATAGTGAACAACAGGCTGAATGAGTGTACGTCATATGACGCATAAATAACCAACTGAGAACGTGCCTGGTATGTGAACGTAATATATTATGGTAAGAGTCATTCAAATAACTATAACATATAGAATTCTTTACGTTTACCAAACAATCTGTCACTCCTAATCGCTAAATCCGATGAAATCTTATACGTCTAGTCTCTTATGTGAATGAGCTAAATAATATTATTTGATATTTTACGGTAATGTGTTAATAATTTCACACATAAGTCGCTCCTGAGTACAAGTCGCACCCCCGGCCAAACTATGAAAAAAACTGCGACTTATAGTCCGAAAAACACGGTAAATGAATCCGTTCAGTACAATGGGCGGGGCTGATGTGCTGGGCTCTGTGATAGAAGCGTAAGTTGAGGTACTTTTGTACCAATAACGTAGGTCACAAAGTTTTGTCTTTAATAAATAGGTAAGAAGAACATCCAAAGGTGAAGGTGTTGGCTGACCTGCAGAGTGTTGTTCAACAGGTGGATTTTGTGGGGCACAGGACTCGGTGTTGGCGCGGAACCCAGGGACTGGGGAGCGGTAGACGTCTTTCCCAGACTTCTGCTGTAGCCCTTCTCCTTCTTGAAGTTATTCACAGCCTGTGGGAAGCAACCATGGTATACAATCATCCGCACTTGGCGAATTACGCTCACACTGCTTTACCTGTCTGAGGAATTTATTGGTGATCAACGAGTCGGGGGAGACGTCCGCTAGGTTGCAGGTGGGACAGACGTGTCCCTCGGACTCCAGCAGGGCGGTGCGAATACCTACAGAGAGAGAAGCGGCTCAAATGCCAAAGTATTGTCCAAGAGTGGCGCGGCTGAAGTACTCACAGTCGTCGCAGTAACTGTTCCCGCAGCAGGGAATGACCACGGCGTCCACCAGCAGGTCACCACAGATCAGACACTGCAGTTCTTCAGGCACAGCTTCCTTCTCCTCCTCTGGCTCAGGCTCTTGGTGGATAAACGGATGCTTCTCCTTCTTGCCCACGGCGTACGCCTCACTGTGGACACAGAGTTGTCACACCTTGTTCAGTGTTTTTTAACCATGGGGACCATTGTTGGGAAGCAAGCGCCCCCTAGAGCAGCGGTTCTCAAATGGGGGTACGCGTACCCCTGGGGGTACTTGAAGGTATGCCAAGGGGTACGTGAGATTTTTTTTAAATGTCTGTCAAAAAGAACTGTGAAAAGAAATGCAACAATGCAATAGTCAGTGTTGACAGCTAGATTTTTTGTGGACATGTTCCATAAATATTGATGTTAAAGATTTCTTTTTTTGTCAAGAAATGTTTAGAATTAAGTTCATGAATCCAGATGGATCTCTATTACAATCCCCAAAGAGGGCACTTTAAGTTGATGATTACTTCTATGTGTTGAAATCTTTTTTTTAATAATTGAATCACTTGTTTATTTTTCAACAAGTTTTTAGTTATTTTTATATCTTTTTTTCCAAATAGTTCAAGAAAGACCACAACAAATGAGCAATATTTTGCACTGTTATACAATTTAATAAATCAGAAACTGATGACATAGTGCTGTATTTGACTTCTTTATCTCTTTTTTTCCAACCAAAAATGCTTTGCTCTGATTAGGGGGTACTTGAATTAAAAAAATGTTCACAGGGGGTACATCACTGAAAAAAGGTTGAGAACCACTGCCCTAGAGGGCCACTAAAAAGTAAGTACCGTATTTTTCGGAGTATAAGTTGCTCCAGAGTATAAGTCGCACTGGCCGAAAATGCATAATAAAGAAGGAAAAAAACATAAGTCGCACTGGAGTATAAGTCGCATTTTTGGGGGAAATGTATTTGATAAAACCCAACACCAAGAATAGACATTTGAAAGGCAATTTAAAATAAATAAAGAATAGTGAACAACAGGCTGAATAAGTGTACGTTATATGACGCATAAATAACCAACTGAGAACTTGCCTGGTATGTAAACGTAACATATTATGGTAAGAGTCATTCAAATAACTATAACATATAGAACATGCTATACGTTTACCAAACAATCTGTCACTCCTAATCGCTAAATCCGATGAAATCTTATACGTCTAGTCTCTTACGTGAATGAGCTTATTATTTGATATTTTACGGTAATGTGTTAATTCATTTCACACATTAGTCGCTCCTGAGTATAAGTTGCACCCCCGGCCAAACTATGAAAAAAACTGCTACTTATAGTCAGAAAAATACGGTAAGTACATTTTATTTATAAAGCGCTTTTCACAGATTAAATCACAAAGGGCTGTACAAAACATAGGTACAACAATTCAATAAAAACAACAGGGCAACATCATAAAAAGGATACAAAGTGGATTAAAAATTATAGTTAAAAGGTGCATTTACTAAAAGCTTTACTAAAAAGAGAAGTTTTCAAATGTTTCTTAAAAGTTTCAACACAGTCAAGATCACGGGGGGACTGGTGCAAGTTGTTCCAGAGTCTGAAAGCTATAGCCTGGAATGCCAGGTGTCCACAGGTTTTAAAATGAGTTTTTTGGGATCTTTAGAAGACCCTGGCCTGAAGACCGGAGGAGTAGGGGCATAACAAGTCACCATGCAACACACAGAAAGTCAGGACTAAAATCTTAAACTCAATGCGGACTTTGACTGGAAGCCAATGAAGACTGGATCAAATGGGGGTGACATGGACTGTCCTGGGTGCACCGGTCAGAAGTCTGGCAGCTGCCTTATGTACCGTCTGAAGTCTCTTTAGCGTTGACTTGTTGAAAAGAGTGAAGAGAGAATTGCAATAGTCAATACGAGATGAAATTAATGTGTGAATGATCATTTCCAGATCCAATTATGACAGCTAATTTCTCACTTTAGAAATATTTCTGAGGTGATAAAAACACTTTTGGGTCAGTTGACAAGAGTGACCCTCCAAAGACTTGGACTGATCAACACAACCCCAAGGTTTCTGAAGCTGCTTTTAACAGATGCACCCAGAGCACCAAGGGAGTTCTTGATCAGGGGGATCTTTTTATTGGAAGCAATTATCAGAGTTTACATTTTGTTAGAATACAAATAATGTGTGTTTATTTCAGTTGTAATACACTTTTCCACCACGTGTGGTAGTAAAGACAATAACAAACAAAATAATACCTACCTATACCTAGTGCGACTACCTATTAGGTAGCTAATGGTAGCTACCTAATGTAGCTACCATTAGGTAGCTACATTAGCTACCTAATGTAGCTGGGTAGCCCAGCTACATTAGGTAGCTGGGCTACCTAATGTTGTAGCCCAGCAGTCATTCACAACTCCTCCAACACGAACATTATTTTTTTTGCACTTTTGGGCTTCTTATTAAATAACTTTTTTAAATAGATTCAATCTTGCACGTGGAAAGTTTAAGTGTGGGCTTTAGTTGCTATAACACTCCCGTCAGGGGGTGCATTATCCAGCACAACAGCGGCGCATGGACTTCATTTATAAGTAAAGGTAAGACCATAATAAAGTTTTTTTTATTAAATGTGCTTTTTTGTGTGCTACAGTTTGTATGTGTAAAGTTAAAGTTAAGTTAAAGTACCAATGATTGTCACACACACACTAGGTGTAATGAAATTTGTCCTCTGCATTTGACCCATCCCCTTGTTCACCCCCTGGGAGGTGAGGGGAGCAGTGGGCAGCAGCGGCGCCGCACCCGGGAATAATTTTTGGTGATTTAACCCCCAATTTCAACCCTTGATGCTGAGTGCCAAGCAGGGAAGAATGCTGGTATGAGCTTTTAAACACAACCCGTTAACTGCTGCTAATCAAATGGTGAATAGGATACTCTTTAGGGTTCATATGTTTGTGAATCTGACTGTGATGAAGTCAGTGCCTCACCAGCCATGAACCTCACCGCACGTCACTGCTATTTATAGTCATGGCGGATAGATGAGGGGGCGGGCACAATGTTTTATTCTTTCTGGGGGGGCATAACACAAACAAACTGAGAAGCAATGCTCTAAGGTAATATGACTTAAGTAAAGGTAAAAAGTACCGTATTCATTCAGTGGAAA
>NC_084736.1:31703960-31713960 GCF_033978785.1 Entelurus aequoreus | reverse complement strand
TATAGGTTTTCCCCTCTTTTATTAAATTCTTAATCAAAGAACGCTCTTCTCCTGAACAGAGTCTTCAACGATGTTTTTACACATAATCAATGATGTCACTTATGGAACGCAGCACTGCTATTTTTTTGAACATGACCCTTTCAGTAAATGATTCAGTTTCACAGAATCAGCAGCATGCACATCATTCCTGTTGGGTCTGTTGGTTTTCTATACCTTTACTAAACCTTCTAGAAACTTACTTGCAGTGTAGGAGTTGAAATTCTAACAAAAACAGTGATTTATCTTGCTAGTGATGTGGGACTGCTATTATTTTGAACACAACTGTATAAACAAACCCCGTTTCCATATGAGTTGGGAAATTGTGTTACATGTAAATATAAATGGAATACAATGATTTGCAAATAATTTTCAACCCATAATGTGAAGTGAAGTGAATTATATTTATATAGCGCTTTTTCTCAAGTGACTCAAAGCGCTTTACATTGTGAAACCCAATATCTAAGTTACATTTAAACCAGTGTGGGTGGCACTGGGAGCAGGTGGGTAAAGTGTCTTGCCCAAGGACACAACGGCAGTGACTAGGATGGCGGAAGCGGGGATCGAACCTGCAACCCTCAAGTTGCTGGCACGGCCACTCTACCAACCGAGCTATACCGCCTCAGTTGAATATGCTACAAAGACAACATATTTGATGTTCAAACTGATAAACATTTATTTTTTTGCAAATAATCATTAACTTTAGAATTTGATGCCAGCAACACGTGACAAAGAAGTTGGGAAAAATACTGCTAAAGTTGAGGAATGCTCATCAAACACTTATTTGGAACATCCCACAGGTGAACAGGCAAATTGGGAACAGGTGGGTGCCATGACTGGGTATAAAAGTAGATTACATGAAATGCTCAGTCATTCACAAACAAGGATGGGGCGAGGGTCACCACTTTGTCAACAAATGCGTGAGCAAATTGTTGAACAGTTTAAGAAAAACCTTTCTCAACCAGCTATTGCAAGGAATTTAGGGATTTCACCATCTACGGTCCGTAATATCACAAAGGGTTCAGAGAATCTGGAGAAATCACTGCACGTAAGCAGCTAAGCCCGTGACCTTCCATCCCTCAGGCTGTACTGCATCAACAAGCGACATCAGTGTGTAAAGGATATCACCACATGGGCTCAGGAACACTTCAGAAACCCACTGTTAGTAACTACAGTTAGTCGCTACATCTGTAAGTGCAAGTTAAAACTCTCCTATGCAAGGCGAAAACCGTTTATCAACAACATCCAGAAACGCCGTCGGCTTCGCTGGGCCTGAGCTCATCTAAGATGGACTGATACAAAGTGGAAAAGTGTTCTGTGGTCTGACGAGTCCACATTACAAATTGTTTTTTGAAAAAGTGGACGTCGTGTCCTCCGGACCAAAGAGGAAAAGAACCATCCGGATTGTTATAGGCGCAAAGCCAGCATCTGTGATGGTATGGGGGTGTATTAGTACCCAAGACATGGGTAACTTACACATCTGTGAAGGCGCTATTAATGCTAAAAGGTACATACAGGTTTTGGAGCAACATATGTTGCCATCCAAGCAACGTTACCATGGACTAGGGATGTCCCGATCCAGTTTTTTGCACTTCCGATCCGATCCGATATTGTTTTTGCACTTCCGATCCGATACCGATACTGACCGATACCGATACTGACCGATCCGAGCATGTATTAAAGTTTAAAGTTATTTAGCCTACTTAGTTGTCAGAATCATGTTGAAAAGAGTTTTAGTACTCTTGATAACAACTAGACAGCTGAATTAGGGGAGTTTGAATAATACACAATGGTTGGTAACAAGAAACTGACCTGTTTATTCAAGGATAAACACAAAATAGACAAAATTATACATGACAAACAGAAATGGCATCAATGAACTAGGGCTGGGCGATATGGCCTTTTTTAAAATATTGCGATATTTTAAGGCCATATTGCGATACACGATATATATCTCGATATTTTGCCTTAGCCTTGAATGAACACTTGATGCATATAATCACAGCAGTATGATGATTCTGTGTTTTGATTGATTGATTGAGACTTTTATTAGTAGGTTGCACAGTAAAGTACATATTCCGTACAATTGACCACTAAATGGTAACACCCGAATAAGTTTTTCAACTTGTTTAAGTCGGGGTCCACTTAAATTGATTCATGATACAGATATATACTATCAGATATATACTATCATCATAATACAGTCTACACACAAGATAATCACATTGAATTATTTACATTATTTATAATCCGGGGTGTGGAGGGGGGCGCTGGATGGAAGTGTCAAAAAGACAGCCAAAAGAGTTTGATATGAGAATAAATCTAAAGTTAAAATATAGGGTAGAAATGCACCCATTTGCAGGAAATGTAGTCTTGATTTTCAAAATGTTCTTTCAAGGCTTGCATGTCTACATTAAAACATTCTTCTTCATACTGCATTAATATATGCTACTTTTAAACTTTCATGCAGAAAAGGAAATCACAACAAAAAAAAATCACAAATTTTTTCATACGGTGTTGATGTGGAAATTTTGTCCTCTGCATTTTGAGGGTGTGGGCGTGTGGCACCGAATGGAGATAAGCGTCTTGACAGACGTTACAATATTAGAACAATGATGACGAAAACTGTTTTCTCTGTCATGTACGTGTGTCGAAAATTGTTATGCGCTTATTTTTTTATTTGATTTTGTGCGTGGCAAATAATTGCTATGCGCAGAGGACGCTTGAGCAGTGCGCAAGTGCAAAGGCGCGCACCTTAGAGGGAACGTTGCTCGCACGGCTGCGCTAGCATCACAGCTAACGTTAGCCAGGCTGCTACCTCTCTGCTCGGGGAGGGCGTATACGTATGTGACGTATGACGTGACAGTATGTGACGTGTGTAAGAAGGTACGCTTGCTGTCTGTGAGAGGGAGACACAGAAAAGAGTGAGAAGAGCCTGTCGTGTAATGCCAGCAGCGAAAAGCAACTGCGTGAGAATCCACAGACCTGTGGATGTGTTGAAGGTGTGCTGGAAAATGCGGAACGGAAATTAGGGAGCAGCAGAAAAGTGGAATGTATTATTTAAATCGGTGCGTTGGAAAACACGGACCAGAGTTTTTTTTTTTTAAACTGGATCTGGATCGGCATTTTCCCATGCCTTGCCGATACGCATTTTTTGGCAAATATCAGCGGCCGATCCGATCCAAATATCGGATCAGGACATCCCTACCATGGACGCCCCTGCTTATTTCAGCAAGACAATGCCAAGCTACGTGTTACATCAACGTGGCTTCATAGTAAAAGAGTGCGGGTACTAGACTTGCCTGCCTGTAGTCCAGATCTGTCTCCCATTGAAAATGTGTGGCGCATTATGAAGCCTAAAATACCACAACGGAGACCCCCGGACTGTTGAACAACTTAAGCTGTACATCAAGCAAGAATGGGAAAGAATTCCACCTGAGAAGCTTAAAAAATGTGTCTCCTCAGTTCCCAAACGTTTACTGAGTTTTGTTAAAAGGAAAGGCCATGTAACACAGTGGTGAACATGCCCTTTCTCAACTACTTTGGCACATGTTGCAGCCATGAAATTCTAAGTTAATTATTATTTGCAAAAAAAAAAAAGTTTATGAGTTTGAACATCAAATATATTGTCTTTGTAGTGCATTCAATTGAATATGGGTTGAAAAGGATTTGCAAATCATTGTATTCCGTTTATATTTACATCTAACACAATTTCCCAACTCATATGGAAACGGGGTTTGTATACATATATATATACATATATACTAGATATTATCGGCCGAAACATGCTTTAAAATGTAATATCGGAAATTATCTGTATCGTTTTTTTATTATCGGTATCAATTTTTTATTAAATCAACATAAAAAACACAAGATACACTTACAATTAGTACACCAACCCAAAAAACCTCCCTCCCCCATTTACACTCATTCACACAAAAGGGTTGTTTCTTTCTGTTATTAATAGTCTGGTTCCTACATTATATATCAGTATATAACAATACAGTCTGCAAGGCATACAGCCCGTAAGCACACATGATTGTGCGTGCTGCTGGTCCACTAATAGTACTAACCTTTAACAGTTAATTTAGTTTCTATGTAACTGTTTTTATATTGTTTTACTTTCTTTTTTATTCAAGAAAATGTTTTTAATTTATTTATCTTATTTTATTATATACATTTTTAAAAAAAGGACCTTATCTTCACCATACCTGGTTGTCCAAATTAGGCATAATAATGTGTTAATTCCACGACTGTATATATCGGTATCGGTAATTAAGAGTTGGACAATATCGGAATATCGGATATCGGCAAAAAAGTGAAGTGAAGTGAAGTGAATTACATTTATATAGCGCTTTTTCTCAAGTGACTCAAAGCGCTTTACATTGTGAAACCCAATATCTAAGTTACATTTAAACCAGTGTGGGTGGCACTGGGAGCATGTGGGTAAAGTGTCTTGCCCAAGGACACAACGGCAGTGACTAGGATGGCGGAAGCGGGGATCGAACCTGCAACCCTCAAGTTGCTGGTACGGCCGCTCTACCAACCGAGCTATACCGCTAAGCCATTATCAGATATCCCTAATATATACACATATATATTGTTATGCCCGTTTGATTGTGGACTATTACTGACACCTTGTGGCGATGGGAAATTCTGCGCGTCATTAGTTTGGGCACTTCCGGTTTACGAGTTAGTCCAGTTCATAAACAATGAGAAGTAGACGAGTTGTGTTAGCTCTTACAAGCCTTGGAAAAGATAAGTCTGTAAGTAAACTGTTTAACTTGTTTATATAACTCAATATGAAGGTGGAAAGTGGCTAAATTTGATAGTAAGATGTGTATTGAAAAACGATTTTTGTGCACTAATTTAATGGTTGTTTGAGGACTTAAAATGGCTGCCGGTCACATATTTCCACCATCAAAATAGTTTCAACACTCAGCAGTATTTGTTTGGTGATAATGCTGTATATTTGTGTAAAGCTAATGTTTACATATTGTGTATTACATTTCAGTATGTTAATTGAATCATATACTGTAGCTTATACATTGTCATTGTGTGTATTTCAGTTTTACAATAAATAAAAAATAAAAGTCCAGTGCAAGACAAAGCAAGATCAACAACAATAAAGAGCCTAAATGGATTAATCTGCTTTGGAATTTATTAGAACGTCCTGGATTGGTTGTTAGCTGTCTGCCAAGCTGTACAACCTCAACACATATAGTGAGGGCAGAACATATATACCGTAATTTCCGGACTATAAGCCGCTACTTTTTCCCCTCGTTCTGGTCCCTGCGGCTTATACAAGGGTGCGGCTTATTTACGGCCTGTTCTTCTCCGACACCGACGAAGAGGATTTCGGTGGTTTTAGTACGCAGGAGGAAGACGATGACACAATGATTAAAGACTTAATTTACATATACAGGTAGGCTGGTTATTTTGATAACGTACAGGCGAGCACTTTGTATTACTTTGTACCGTTGTATTATTTGTACTCTGCACGAATGCTGTTCGCCATGTCAAAGATGTGAAAGTTTGATTGAATGATTGAAAGATTTATTGTTAATAAATGGGACGCTTTGCGTTCCCAAACAGTCATCTCTAACCCGACAATCCCCTCCGTGGTAGCAGGAACCCCTATATACTACGGTAATTACACATCAAAACCCTGCGGCTTATAGTCGGGTGCGGCTTATATATGGAGCAATCTGTATTTTCCCCTAAATTTAGCTGGTGCGGCTTATAGTCAGGTGCGGCTTATAGTCCGGAAATTACGGTATATATATATATTAGACTTAGACTTCTTTTTCATTGTCATTCAAATTTGAACTTTACAGTACAGATAAGAACGACATTTTGTTACATAAGCTCATGGTAGTGCAGGATAAAAAAGCAATAAAGTTAAAGTTAAAGTACCAATGATTGTCACACACACAATAAGGTGCATATATAAATAAATAAATAGATTACTGTACAGACAAATATATTGCACTTTTTCACATGCATCCACGTTTATTGATGTATGTTATATTGTCTTTTTTATTCCAGCTAGTTAATCCAATTTGGGGGGAGTTGAGGGGATAATTATGATGAGTTCAAGTGCTAACACCAAAGAAGCTTTGAATGCTTTGTACTTCTCCATCAATGAACTGCAATCTACACATCCAGAGGGATTTTTCATCGTGGCAGGGGATTTTAATCAAGCTAATATGAAAACTGTGTTCCCTCATTTCCATCAATATGTGAATTTTGCAACCAGGGGTGGAAGAAAGCTGGACTTAGTGTTCAGCAATATTAAACATGCGTATAAAGCTGCACCACGCCCCCACCTCGGCTCCTCAGACCATCTATCTGTGATGCTAATTCCTGCATACAAGCCCCTGCTGATCAGGAAGCAAGCTACAGTGAAGCAGGTGAAGACCTGGCCAGAGGGAGCAATGGAAGCATTACAAGACTGCTTCGAAACCACAGACTGGGACATGTTCAAGGCAGCCGCCACCGAAAATCCTCACACACGTGTGGAGGAGTATGCAGAGTCTGTGTCCGCATACATTCAGAAGTGCATGGAGGATGTCAGTGTGATCAAGAACATCCCTGCACGGAACAACGAGAAACCCTGGATGAACAGTGAGGTACGTGCAATGCTGAAGGCTTGGAACAAGGCTTTTAAGTCATTAAAAAAAGCCAGAGCTAACCTGAACCGTGCCATTAAGGTTGCAAAGCTTGCTCACGGTCAGGAAAAAACGTGCTCACAGTCAGAAAGTGCAGGACTTCTTCGAGAACCCCACAAACACTAGACGAATGTGGCAGGGCATACAAGTCATCACGGACTATAAAGCTGCCCCCTGTCCCTGTGACAACAGTATCAGCTTCCTAAATGACCTTAACAACTACTTTGCAAGGTTTGAGGCACTTAACACAACTCCGGCGAGAAAATCCATCCATCGCCCTAATGAGCAGCCGCTCAACCTGGACATAGCGGATGTCCGGAAAACCCTGAGGAGAATGAACCCCGGGAAAGCACCAGGACCTGATGACATTCCGGGCAAGGTGCTTAAGGGATGTGCAGACCAGCTGGCTGGGGTTCTCACAGACATCTTCAACATTTCGCTGACCCAGGCTGTGGTACCATCATGCTTTAAGACGGCCACAATCATTCCAGTGCCTAAAAAACCCACAATCTCCTCCCTCAATGATTACCGCCCCGTTGCACTCACCCCCATCATAATGAAGTGCTTCGAGAGGCTGGTAAAGGAATATATTGTCTCCAGACTTCCCCCCACATTCAGCCCATACCAGTTTGCTTATCGCCCTAACCGCTCCACAGAGGACTCCATCTCCTCTGCACTCCACCTGAGCTTAGAACATCTGGAAGGAAAGGACACACACGTGCGGATGTTGTTTCTGGACTTCAGCTCAGCATTCAACACCATCATCCCGCAGCACTTGGTGAGCAAACTGGCCGCCCTTGGATTCAGTACCCCCCTTTGCAACTGGCTGCTTGACTTCCTCACAGACAGACCCCAATCTGTGAGAGTGGGCGACAACACCTCCAGTGCCATCTCCCTGAGCACCGGCTCCCCCCAGGGCTGCGTCCTGAGTCCGCTGCTGTTCATGTTGATGACCCATGACTGCTGCGCCAGGTCCACTACTAACCACATTGTGAAGTATGCGGACGACACGACAGTAGTGGGCCTCATCCGTGACAACAACGACATGGACTACAGGGAAGAGGTGAAACATCTGGGTGACTGGTGCAGAACCAACAACCTGGTCCTGAATGTCGACAAGACCAAGGAGATCATCGTTGACTTCAGGAAGCACCAGTCCAGCCATGCTCCACTCTACATCAACGGCACAGCGGTGGAGATAGTATGCAGCACCAAGTTCCTGGGGGTGCAGATAACTGCAATATAACCTGGTCCTTACACACAGGAGCGTTTGTAAAAAGAGCTCAGCAGCGCATGCACTTTTTGCGTCGGATGAAAAGAGCACAGCTCCCTCCCCCCATTCTCACCACATTCTACAGAGAAACTATAGAGAGCCTGCTGACCAACAGCATCTCTGTCTGGACTGGAGCCTGCAATGCCTCAGACTGGAAGTCTCTCCAGAGAGTGGTGAGGACGGCGGAAAAGATCATCAGGACTCCTCTTCCTCCTATCCAGGAGATCGCAAAAAGCCGCTGCCTGACCAGAGCTCAGAAAATCTGCAAAGACTCCTCCGACCCCCACCAAGGACTGTTTTCACTGATGGACTCTAGAAAGAGGTTCCACAGCTTCCGAAGCAGAACCTCCAGGTTCTGTAACAGCCATATATATATGTACACATATATATATACATACATATATATATACATATACATATATATTAGGGCTGTCAAAATTATCGCGTTAACGGCGTTAATTAATTTTTGGAATTAATTACGTTAAATTTTTTAACGTAATTAACGCATGCGCAGAATCCCTCCACCCATACTTCCCATAATTCCTCCCGACACTGAACGGAGCAGCAACATGGAGCAAGACGAACAGGTTGGCCCTCTGGAGGGATTTAAGTTTAAGAAGAACAAAGATGGAACAATAAATAAACAGACAGTCATTTGTACGCACTGCAACAGAGAGTTTCAGTTTCACCGAACCTGTTCAAGCCTTAAATACCATCTCAACGCTAAACATGCATTTGTGGGGGCTTCCAGTGCTACACCTGGCTTGCGTCAGACAACCCTGAGTGAACGCAGACCAGTAAGCAAGTCCAACTCGGATAAATTAACTAACACAATTGCCAAATGGGTCGCAAAGGACTGTAGACCGATTTGCATTGTTGAAGATAAGGGCTTCGCTGATGTTTTGAAAGTGGCGTCCCTCGATACATCCTACAAGCCACCATGCAGAGGCACAATAATGAAAAGTATCCACGCACTCTATGAAACAGAAAAGGGGAAAAAAGAGGCGGCTTTAGCTCAAGCGGAATATGTCGCCCTGACAGGAGACCACTGGACGTCAGTGAGTAACACAAATTACTTGGGAGTAACTGCACATTTAATAACTAAAGCATGGGAATTGCAGTCCTTTGCGCTAACTATAATGAAAACGGAAGAACGCCACTTTGCAGAGGCATGTGCAGAACAGTTTCAAACTGTGGCATGCAAGTGGGAAATTGAAAGAAAAGTTACAACCATTGGGACTGACAGTGCACGCAATATGATTGCTGCGGCTCGTATTCTACCATACGAGCATATGCCCTGTATCGCGCACGTCATACAGAGAAGCATCACTGTGAGTCTCGCTGACAGCGGATTTGTTCCTGCATTAGCCAAGTGTCGCAAGATTGTGGGACATTTTAAACACAGCCCGGCAAACTTAACGGAGCTGAATGCAGAGCAGGTGAAACTCGGACAGCAGCAGGAGCCACTGATCCAAGACATTCCAACGCGGTGGAATTCCACACTTGAAATGGTCAAACGCATCATCCCCAATCAAGCAGCAATAAAAGCAACCCTGGATCAACAGCAGCATAATCTCGTCATGCTGACGCCAGCAGAATGGGATAAACTCCAGAGACTGGAGACCCTTCTAGAGCCCTGCCGGTAAGCCTTCCATCATATAATGTGGAAATTCATTGTAGGCTGAAATTAAATTATTAAACCAAACGTTAATCTACTATTAAATGTAACAACTTGCATTCAAGTAATTTACTTGAGTCTTTCTCCTTCTCTCTCTCTCTCTCTCTCTCTGTGTGTGTGTGTGTGTGTGTGTGTGTGTGTGTGTGTGTGTGTCTGTGTGTGTCTGTCTCTGTGTGTGTGTGTGTCTGTCTGTGTGTGTCTGTCTGTGTGTGTGTGTGTGTGTGTCTGTCTGTCTGTGTCTGTCTGTCTGTGTGTGTGTGTGTGTGTATCTGTCTGTGTGTGTGTGTCTGTCTGTGGCTGTGTGTGTGTGTGTATCTGTCTGTCTGTGTGTGTGTGTGTGTG
>NC_084736.1:31678960-31696460 GCF_033978785.1 Entelurus aequoreus | reverse complement strand
AATATTTTTATTCATCCATCCATCCATTTTCTACTGCCCACTGCTCCCCAAGGGGATGGGACGCAGAGGACAAATTTCACCACATCTAGTGTGTGTGTGACAATCATTGGTACTTTAATCTTTAATCTTAATCTTATTCCCTTCGGGGTCGCGGGGGGAGCTGGAGCCTATCTCAGCTACAATCGGGCGGAAGGTGGGGGACACCCTGGACAAGTCGCCACCTCATCGCAGGGCCAACACAGATAGACAGACAACATTCACACTCACATTCACACACATGCAAAATGTATTTATCCAGTGTAAGACAATGAAGAACATATTTTCATGTGCAATGCTGACCGTGCAAAGAGGCAGCATTCATATGTTAGAGATGTTGAAGTGTGATGATAATTTCTCATTTACCAACAAAAAGCAGCGCTATAGATCGCTCTCAATAATTCAAATGTTCTTAACGTGTGTTGGAACATAAATCAATGTTTAAGACTTATCAAGTGCAAAACATACAAAGAGAATGTCAGCACCTTGTGGACGACCGAGCAGACAGCAGACAATAAGGAAGCCTTTGGTGGGGTTTCTTTTTATAATTATCATTAATTACTATTAATTACTAAAAATAGCTCTGAGTGTGTGCTTTTACTGCAGTCTACTTTTAAATATGTGCGCTATAAAACAAGTAAAACGCAGTATTTGTTTTCCACTTTTTGTTGAAATTATGTCATTTTTTAGATTATTCTCACAAGGATTATTTTAAACTAGAGCTGGGCGATATATTGATATACGCGATATATCGCGGGTTTGTCTCTGTGCGATATAGAAAATGACTGTATCGTGATATTCGAGTATACGTTCTCACGCAGTTGCTTTTAGCTGCTGGCATTACACTACAGGCTCTCCTCGCTCTTTCCTGTGTCTCCTTCTCACAGGCAGACAAGCGCACCTTCTTACACACGTCACATACGTATACGTCCTCGCGCAGCAAAGAGGTAGCAGCATGGGTAACGTTAGCTGTGATGCTAGCGCAGACGTGCGAGTGGTAATACGAGAGAGAGGAGGTGCGAATCTGGTAACAAATGAAGGAATAATGAATTCCCCCAAAAAACAGCAGGGGGTCCATCGTCTGCCGGTGGTTTGGCTTCAAGTGGGAATATGTCGAACAGACAACCGCAATTTGTCAAGTGTGGGGCAAAAGTGTTGCTGTAAAAAGTAGCATTACTGCTAATATGTAGCATCATTAAAAAGGCACCTGCTAGAGAATGAAGAGTGCTTACTCCGCATGTCAACATCTCCGTTCGGTGCCACATGCCCACACCATCAAAATGCCGAGGCAAACATTTCCAGATCAACAAAGTATGAAAAAAATAGTGATTTTTTTAGTTGTGATTTCCTTCTCTGCATGAAAGTTTTAAAGTAGCATATATTAATGCAGTACGAAGAAGAATGTTTTAATGTAGACACATAAAATTATCATACTGCTGTGATTATATGCATCAAGTGTTCATTCAAGGCTAAGGCAAAATATCGAGACATATATCGTGTATCGCGATATGGCCTTAAAATATTGCGATATTAAAAAAAGGCCATATCGCCCAGCCCTACTTTAAACATTGACAAATTCTTAAAAGTTGATCCAATATTACTAAAAAAAATATAAGCCTCACTTTTGTTGCAACTTTCTGAAAAACCTTTTGTGTATTCAGCTATTTTCGGCTGCAGTGATCACAAAAAAAGGCGTCCAAATCCTAGAAAAGTGTCAAAAAGAGTGTTTGAACTTTACCCCGCTGGTGGGACAGTGCCTGATATGATGTCCGGTGTTGCCACAGCGGTAGCAGGTGTAGTTCGCAGGCAGCGGTGCACCAAACGTCTTGTGGTATCTACAGAGTTGAGGTAGTGTGAGTGCAGACCGGGGACTGAAATACGATGTTTGTACCGGAAAACTGAAAGTTGTCTCACAGCGTGGGGTCGTACGAGGACTGGTTCATCACCACTTTGATCTTCTCATCCTCCGGCACGTCGGCATCTGCCAGGTTCACCATCTGCACGGCAGTCAACGTTTGTGGGACAACATTCCAGGCAGACAAAGGTGAAACGGAGAGCATACCTTGGAGAATAAAGGCAAAGCGTTGGTGGAGCTGTGGTCGTCCATCTGTTAGAATTGAACACAAATCAATTTCACTGAGACTGGGATTCTGCAGCATCAGCAAATCTAACTTAATGCAACTTAAAACAAATGTAATGCCCGTGTCCTACAGCAGATCGTTATTATATGTAGTAGGGTTGTACGGTATACCGGTACTAGTATAGTACCGCAATACTAATGAATCATATTTGGTACTATACCGCATCTAAAAAGTACCGTATATATGTATGTATATATATATATACATACATACATACATTTAAGGGTGTAACGGTACGTGTATTTGTATTGAACCGTTTCGGTACGGGGGTTTCGGTTCGGTTCAGGGGTGTACCGAACGAGCAAAGCTAAAGTCTTAACAAGCTGCTCCGCTCCGTTCTGCCTGTCTTTGTCAGTACACAGCACCCAGCATTGTCCCACCCACACAATCTTACACACAGAGCGGTAACAGCCAATCAGCAGAGCGTATTCAGAGCGGTAGCAGCCAATCAGCAGTGCGTTTTCAGAGCGCATGGAGTCAGAGCGCTAGCGTCGTCATGAGCAGGTAGGTGTTTAGCAGGTAAGCATAATGCCGCGGACTCTCCCCAAATTTTAATAAACACCTCCCAGTCAACTACTAGTAACATCACTATGAGCCCGTTGACATTCTAGAAACTTAAACTGCAGCTCAGCTCGCTCGCAGTCCTGGCTTGAGGTGAAGACTAATTAGCTTTTAGCGTAACGTTAGCTCATTTTGAGGTGTGTGTGTGCGTGTGTGTGTGCCTACATGAACTCCATGGTGGTCAGGGATGAATAGTCTCTTCTTTTGCTATTGTACTATTTTTTCAGCTATAGTTACATTAATCATTAGTAAAGTAGCAGTCTAGTTTTGAATGGCAGTGTCCCTGCTATCACATGTTGATAAAAATATAACATTTACATAATAAAATATACAGGCTTCCCAAATGCTGTAATAAATTAAGCATGATGAGTTGACTTGAAACGGTTTAATGTTGCACTTTTTATATGTAGAAGAAAAATGTTGTCATTTTATTTAATCTGAGCAACAATTTGAGGCAGTTTAATGTTGATTAACGTGGGCAGAATTATTAGTGTTCCCAATGTTAAAATGATAAAGCCATTGTTTACAAATTTGGTAAATAAATAACCCAAAAATTTATATTTTGTTGTTTTCTTACTGTACCGAAAATGAACCGAACCGTGACCTCTAAACCGAGGTACGTACCGAATCGAAATTCTTGTATAGGTTACACCCCTAATTTATATATATATAATTTAATTGTATATTAAGATTAAAGATTAAGATTAAAGTACCAATGATTGTCACACACACACTAGATGTGGCGAAATTTGTCCTCTGCATTTGTCCCATCCCCTTGGGGTGTGTGTATATTGCTGCATATACTGTATATACCAGGGGTGTCAAACGTACGGCCCGAGGGCCGGATCAGGCCCACAAACAGGTTTTATGCGGCCCGCGGGATGAGTTTGCTAAGTATAAAAATTAACCTGAAATTTTTTAATGAAACAGCTGTCGCAATAGCAATTCTTTGTATCTTTGTAGATGATGCTTCATATGTACAAAATAAACCACATGTTAGTACAGTTAGTACATGTCAGTCGAGAAAAATGAGCAAACTACATAAATAACATCCTGTAATTTGATTTTGATATAATTTTTTTATCTTGATAGATTGAAAATTAACACCAATGAGTTGACTGATGAACATTATCACATAATTTATTCAGAAAATATAAATAACGACAAATAGATAGAATACTATTAACAGCAACATTTAAGTGTAAAAAACCCCCAACAACATTATGATTTGTACATTTTCAGATAGAGATGTCCGATAATGGCTTTTTTGCCGATATCCGATATTCCAATATTGTCCAACTCTTAATTATCGATTCCGATATCAACCGATACCGATATATATAGTCGTGGAATTAACACATTATTATGCCTAATTTTGTTGTGATGCCCCACTGGATGCATTAAACAATGTAACAAGGTTTTCCAAAATAAATCATCTCAAGTTATGGAAAAAAATGCCAACATGGCACTGCCATATTTAAGTATTTTTGAAGTCACAAAGTGCATTATTTTTTTTAACATGCCACAAAACAGCAGCTTGGAATTTGGGACATGCTCTCCCTGAGAGAGCATGAGGAGGTTGAGGTGGGGGGGGGGGGGGGGGGGTGTATATTGTAGCGTCCCGGAAGAGTTAGTGCTGCAAGGGGTTCTGGGTATTTGTTCTGTTGTGTTTATGTTGTGTTACGGTGCGGATGTTCTCCCGAAATGTATTTGTCATTCTTGCTTGGTGTGGGTTCACAGTGTGACGCATATTTGTAACAGTGTTAAAGTTGTTTATACGGTCACCCTCAGTGTGACCTGTATGGCTGTTGACCAAGTATGTATTGCATTCACTTGTGTGTGTGAAAGCCGTAGGTATTATGAGATTGGGCCGGCACGCAAGGCAGTGCCTTTAAGGTTTATTGGCGCTCTGTACTTCTCCCTACGCCCATGTACCACTCCGGCGTTTTAAAAAGTCATAAATTTTACTTTTTGAAACCGATACCGATAATTTCCGATATTACATTTTAAAGCATTTATCGGCCAATATTATCGGACATCTCTAATTTCAGAATGTGCTTGTTCTATTTTCTAACAAAGAAAACAATCTGAAGTTGTCTTTATTTTTAAGTTATCGTGCCGTGATTTTACTAGTCCGGCCCATTTGGGTGTAGATTTTTCTCCATGTGGCCCCCGATCTAAAATGAGTTTGACACCCCTGGTATATACTTTAATCTTTATATACTTATACTATACCACATCCGTCTGAGCATACCTGCTTACCTGTATATACTATACCTATATATATTCTTACTATTCGCACTAATTATACCCGTTTAAGTTTTGTTTAGCATACTACTCAGTTCACTCCTATTCATGTAGACATACCCTATTTAATCACCTGGACATTGTATATGACATGGATATCACTGCTGCACTTTACTATTTATTTGCACTCTGGTTGGATGCCAAACTTCTTTTCGCTGTACTATACTTGTGCTGTGCAATGACAGTAAATTAAATCTACACTGAACTAGGGCTGAGCGATATATCGATGTACTCGATATATTGCGGGTTTGTCACAATATAGACAATTACTATATCGTGATATTCGAGTATACGTTCTCACGCACTTGTTTTTAGTTGCGGGCATTATACTACAGGCTCTTCCCACTCTTTATCATCTCTCCTTCTCACAGATAGCAAGCGCACCTTCTTACATACGTCACATACGTATACGCCCTTGCGGAGCAGAGAGGTAGCGGCATGGGTAACGTTAGCTGTGGTGCGAGTAGTAACATGAGAGAAAGAAGGTGCGAATCTGGTAACAAATGAAGGAAGAATTAATTCCCAAGAAAAACAGCAGGAGTCCATCATCTGGCGGTGGTTTGGCTTCAAGTGGGAATATGTCGAACAGACAACCGTAATTTGTCAAGTGTGGGGCAAAAAGCTTTGCTACAAAAAGTAGCATTACTGCTAATATGTAGCATCATTTGAAAAGTCACCCGCTAGAGAATGAAGAGTGCTTAATCCGCATGTCAACATCTCCATTCGGTGCCACACCAACAAAATGCCGAGGCAAGCATTCCACATCAACACCGTATGAAAAAAATAGTAAACAGATGGAGATAACGTCCGCAGTAACCTACCTTATAGCGATTTGATTTCCTATTATGCAGCTCATTTTTATTTGACAGTTATTGAAATATCTTGTGTGACATCATGCACAAAAGTGCACTTTGTGTTTTTAACTATTGTAGAGGTGTTCTGTACAAAAAGTGCACTTTAATGTAGTGTTGTTTTGATAAGTCATCTTAGCGACATCATGCACAAAAGTGCATTAATAGCTTGTTTTAAAATGTCTCTGACAATCTTGCACTTTCTGTTTTGAAATGACATGAATGTTTGTGCCACTGCTTAATAACTGTTTAATAAATACAGTTTTGGTCAACTGACCTAGTTGTGATTTCGATCTCTGCATGAAAGTTTAAAATGAGCATATATTAATGCAGTATGAACAAGAATGTTTTAATGTAAACACATAGAATCATCATACTGCTGTGATTATATGCATCAAGTGTTCATTCAAGGCTAAGGCAAAATATTGAGATATATATCGTGTATCGTGACATGGCCTAAAAATATCAAGATATTAAAAAAAGGCCATATCGCCAAGCCCTACACTGAACACAATTGTACTGCATCCAATTGTACTTGTCATGTGGTAAAAATACTGGACATGTGTAAGTGTGATGCACCACTACTGCCATAATACTCACTGTTAAATGAATCAAGTGTTCATTGTACACCACTAAAATACATGACTCACACTGAACACATACGTTTGTATCCCTGCCACACACATGCAAATATTTTACAAGTACCTTTATGAAACTGTGTCTCATTGCATTCATTTAAAGTCTGATGCAAATGTTCAAATACAATTTGTTTTTTCCTCCACACATTTGCGGACTTTCAGTTGATGCAGTTGACAACTTTGGAGTCCTGCCTTTGTATGGCAGCACAATGCACAGTGCTGACTTTCTGCTTTATGTCACCAGCATTTGTCTGACAAACAAAGATGCAGGACAATGGTGCCCCACCTGTCTTGGATGGGATGGGCCAATACTGGGGGTCACCACCCGATATTGGGCCCCTATCAGCAAAATAAGACTCTGGGATGATGTCATTTCTGATATCATGTGCGATACAAGCAATACTGCAGAGTGTTTACTTGTGTGTGATATTATGTGCGATACAAACAGTCCTGCAGCCTGTTTACATGTGTGTGATATCATGTGTGATATAAGCCGTCCTGCAGCGCGTTTACTTGCGTGTGATATCATGTGCGATACAAGCATTCCTGCAGCATGTTTACTTGTGTGATATCATGTGCGATACAAGCAGTCCTGCAGTGTTTACTTGTGTGTGATATCATGTGTGATGCAAGCAGACCTGCAGAGTATTTACTTGTGTGATATAATGTGCGATACAAGCAGTGTTTACTTGTGTGTGATATCATGTGCGACACAAGCAGTCCTGACACGTGTTTACTTGTGTGTGATATCACACAACGGCAGGGGAAGGCGTGGCGAAGTTGGGAGAGTGGCCGTGCCAGCAATCTGAGGGTTACTGGTTTAATCCCCACCTTCTACCATCCTAGTCACGTCCGTTGTGTCCTTGAGCAAGACACTTCACCCTTGCTCCTGAGGGCCTGGTTAGCACCGTGCATGGCAGCTCCAACCACCAGTGTGTGAATGGGTGAATGTGGAAATAGTGTCAAAGCGCTTTGAGTTCCTTAAAAAAGGTAGAAAAGCGCTGTACAAGTACAACCCATTTACCATTTTATCATGTGCGATACATGCAGTCCTGCAGTGTTTACTTGTGTGTGATATCATGTGATACAAGCAGTCCTGCAGCCTGTTTACTTGTGTGTGATATCATGTGCGATACAAGCGGTACTGCAGCATGTTTACTCTTGACATTTTACTGTACATGCAATCACATAGATGTTTTGCTGAGATTGAATCAATATCAACATGGGATAGGTACACCCCTAAATATTGAATGATTAAGATGGATGACCCAAACAAACAAGTTGGGGTTCTAAAGCAGCAGTTGGTGCCTGTATCAGCCATCAAGGACTGTGCTGTGTGATAAGCTGTGACGCCCACTTCAACCACGCTTCATTACTACTTTCCACTTGATCAGCATGAAAATGAAACCCTATTTACAAATAGAGCATGTCCTCTAGTGACCCACATCCTTATCTCTTACCTACGAGGTTGATTTTCCTTGTCAAATCATTGACGAACACTTTATTTACCTAAAAAGGGAATTATTTATTCAACTCCTACCAAGAGTTGCAAAGAACAGCATTCACTTGTGTATTTATGTTTTTATTCATGGAACATGTCAACTTGTGTCCTTTTATTCTTGCCTGTCAGCATATTGTTAAACATTGGCATACTAAAAACAATTTTTGACTTTTGTGACAACTGAGCACTTTAACATTTTGCCACCATAAAAAAATGTCTACTGTGAAGGACAAAAAGGCACACAAAGGCAATCTCCTACTTTATTTTAGAAGGTTTGTTATCGGTCTGTAACAGAAGAAAGCATAACTATTTCTTCCCATTACTTTTATAATAAACACACCTTCCTTAAAAAAACGTGTTGCTGGTACAAATAAGTGACGGCGCTTGAATATGCACTTCCTGTATGGCCATGCATACTTTTTATTTGTTGTGTTTATTAGGGGATGTATGTCATTATTTGGTGTGTCCAAAGCAGTTGCAGTGCTGTACATTTATTCAAAGTAAAAAACAAAAACAATTATCAATGTCCTTATTCACTTCTGCCATGGCTGACAATATCAACATCAAACTAAATGTTAACCACCAGGTCCACGAAAACACACTTCACCCATGGCGAAGCGATCTAAACACGTTCCCAAGGCGCTCAAAAAAAAATGTGCAACTCCCTCAAGTGTTTCAAAACAAGCCACCATTATCCACACCTGATCCACTTTGCAGCAATCAGCCCACACGCTCTTAAAGGGGCAGTGCACGTTAGAAAACAATGACATGTTACAGCCATCTAAAATAAACAATTCAAATACTGAATGAATGACGTAACAATTCTAATGACAATAACAATAGTTTTATAACACATTACTGTAAATGGAAAACCACTATCATGTTTTTTCACATTAAAATTCTGCCTGTTTTTTTGTTTTGTTTACTGTAAAACCTACGGTTGTTTATACAGTGTATTACTGTAAATGGAAAAAACTAACATGTTTTACGATTCATTTCTGGCAACTGAGCTGCCATATGAATTTTATCATTTTATTTTATTTTTTAAAGATATTTGAGTATTTATTTAAATTTTAACAAAAAAAAAGTTTGGCATATATGTTAATATAATATATTTTTTTTGCATTTTTAGACAATATTAAAGTTTAAGATAAAAATGATTCATTAATAATACAAAATAAAATACTTTTGAGTTGACATATTTCCAGACTTTCGCAGGACACATAAAATTATGTGGCGGGCCAGATGTGGCCCCCAGGCCAGGAGTTTGGCATTTTGGCCTAAAGCAAAGCTTTTCAATAATTTTCTGATCCGCCCCCCCAGGAAGAAGAAGACATCTAGCCCTTCCCCACACACACACTCTTCGCCATGACTATCAATAGTATCATTTGTAAAATTGTTCTAAGCACACCTCTGCATAACATAGTATCCTTATTAACATCAACTCACAGAGTATAACTTTATTATTATGGTTGTTTTAGTCTGTAACAGAAAAGATTGAAAGTGCATCAATTTGCCTGAAATTCTATTTTCTTTTTCAATTCTATTTAAACCAACTTATTGACCGACTTGAAAAGATAGATACTGAAAACTAGACTAAAATAAACTCAATAAATAATGATACATTTACACTGGTCAGCAACATATACATAATATATAAAATACTTAAACCTAAAAATAACAATTTGTGCAAAAAAAACAACTCAAAAGGAGGAAGTCAAAAATGGCTACAGTTAGCATGTTTTGTAGTGCACAGCGGGGTTGGAAGCATGATACTGATAAAGCATGTTTCCCCGGGTTACACGCCCCTCCCAAAAAGACCAAATGCAAACCTGCTGGCATGCTACGGCAATAATTTATGTATTTCTTGTAGCTGACCAGCAACAACGATGTACAGGAACGTGATTCTGTCCCTGCAGGATTTCAAGATGGCGCCAATTCCCGCACATTCAAGCGATCCTCGTGAATTATGTTATATTATCAACTGTCCAATCAAAACGTATTGTTGTGTCTTAAGTGAACGAACATGTAACAATTTATCAACTCGTTATTGATCAAACCTCACAATTAAAGGCCTACTGAAACCCACTACTACCGACCACGCAGTCTGATAGTTTATATATCAATGATGAAATCTTAACATTGCAACACATGCCAATACGGCCGGGTTAACTTATAAAGTGCAATTTTAAATTTCCCGCTAAACTTCCGGTTGAAAACGTCAATATATGATGACGTATGCGTGTGACATCAATCGTTGAACCGGAAGTATTGGTACCCCATTGAATCCAATACAAAAAAGCTCTGTTTTCATCTCAAAATTCCACAGTATTCTGGACATCTGTGTTGGTGAATCTTTTGGAATTTGTTTAATGAACAATGAAGACTGCAAAGAAGAAAGTTGTAGGTGGGATCGGTGTATTAGCGGCTGGCTGTAGCAACACAACAAGGAGGACTTGCTTGGATAGCAGACGCGCTAGCCGACGCTAGCCGCCAACCGCACAGATGATCGGGTGAAGTCCTTCGTCCTTCCGTCGATCGCTGGAACGCAGGTGAGCACGGGTGTTGATGAGCAGATGAGGGCTGGCTGGCGTAGGTGGAGCGCTAATGTTTTTATCATAGCTCTGTGAGGTCTCGTTGCTAAGTTAGCTTCAATGGCGTCGTTAGCAACAGCATTGTTAAGCTTTGCCAGGCTGGGAATTATTAACCGTGTAGTTACATGTACATGGCTTAATAGTATTATTGATCTTCTGTCTACCTTTCCAGTCAGGGATTTATTTATTTTGTTTCTATCTGCATTTGAGCCCGATGCTATCACGTTAGCTCAGTAGCTAAAGAGCTTCGCCGATGTATTGTCGTGGAGATAAAAGTCACTGTGAATGTCCATTTCGCGTTCTCGACTCTCATTTTCAAGAGGATATAGTATCCGAGGTGGTTTAAAATACAAATCCGTGATCCACAATAGGAAAAGGAGAAAGTGTGGAATCCAATGAACCCTTGTACCTAAGTTACGGTCAGAGCGAAAAAAGATACGTCCTGCACTGCCTCTCTAGTCCTTCACTCTCACTTTCCTCATCCACAAATCTTTTATCCTCGCTCAAATTAATGGGGTAATCGTCGCTTTCTCGGTCCGAATCTCTCTTTCTGCATTGTAAACAATGGTAAAATGTGAGGAGTCCTTCCTCCGGTGATGTCACGCTACTTCCGGTATAGGCAAGGCTTTTTTTTTATCAGCGACCTTTATCGTCGTTCTCGTGCGTGTCTTCGGTTCGGCACACACGTGATCCGCGGTTTGATATATGAAACAAAAAAAAAAGGTGTCCGCACTTTTAGTCCACACACAGCGTGGTCATGGCGAGCGGAGTAACGGAGGAGCTTGGACGCCCCGCGCCATTTAATCGGTGTGTTTGTAGGTGCAGACTTGGTTGTGCAAAACGAGGCTTTTAAACAAATGCTGAACGTGCTTGAGCCCCGTTTCGACATCCCGTCGCGCACCCACTTCAGCGATAAGATTGTGCCAGATCTGTATGAGCAGGAGAAGAAAAAAGTTGTGGATGATGAACTATCCCGAGCATCATCTGTTGAGGCTCATGACAGAAGGGTGGACGTCCTGGGGAACGTCCACCTGGACGTCCTGGGGAACGTCCACCCGGACGTCCTGGGGAACGTCCACCTGGACGTCCTGGGGGACGCCCAGGGGAACTATGTGACGATAAGCGCTCACTTCATCACAGCAGACTGGCAGATGAGAAGACACGCCCCCTCTACGAGAGTCACCTTGCACTGACACAAGCAGTGGAGGAATGGAGGATAAAGATATCCCAGTCACGTGATAATGCCAAAAATCTAATAATTGCAGTGACTGAGGCAGGACTAGGACCACAGGTAGTGCATGTAGTGAATTTGGCATCACATCTCAGTCAATAGGATGGAGCGCCTCCTTGGGAAGATCAGGAAGGAGGTTTCCTACTTCCACCCAAGCACAACAGCTGCTCATGTGCTTAAGACAAAGCAAGAAATGCTTTACATACATGATGTCCCAACGAGGTGGAACTCCACTTATGATATGTTGGAGCAGCAGGCAGCTATATACTCTGCATTGACCCACAAGACCCTGAAGATAATGTCAAAGACATCATCAACCTGTCTGATGATGTGAGAGTGGCAGAGGAGGTCCTCCAGGTGCTTAAACCCCTCAAAAGTGTTACATCTCTACTGAGCACTGAAACTTCACCATCTGTGTCAATGATCCTGCCACTGAAAACAAGGATTCTACAATCCATGGCTCCAAGTGTGGAAGACAGCAGTATCACTCCAGATGTCAGGCTTTATTTCACTATCTATGTTTCAAGGAAGATGATGTGCCTTCTTATGTTGCACTTTCAGTTGTTTTTTATTAATGGTCATTGGTCCAAGTTTAAAGAAAGGAGAAATGCCTTTTTATGTTGCACTGTTTTTCATTAATTATGTTAAAAGGAAGATAAAAATGCATGTCAAGTTGGTCAACATATTGTATTATTCTCTAGTGCAATAACAGTACTGAAATAAGGCTAAAAGGGCATTAATGGGGGCTTTAAAAAAAAAAAGAACAAAAAAAGAAGTAACTAGTTACTTTTCACAGTAACGCATTACTTTTTGGTGTAAGTAACTGAGTTAGTAACTGAGTTACTTTTGAAATAAAGTAACTAGTAACTGTAACTAGTTACTGGTTTTCAGTAACTAACCCAACAATGATTAAGACAATAAAGAACTTATTTTAATGTGCAATGCTGACCAAGCAAAGAGGCAGCATTTACATGTTGGATATGTTGAAGTGTGATTATAATCTCTCATTTACCAACAAAAATGAGCGCTCAACAGTTGACAAATGTTCCTAACGTGCAGGTGTAAAGGTGTTCAAACATAAATTACAGCAACTTGTGGATGACGGAGCAGACAGTGGACAATAAGAAGTCTTTACTGATGTTTCTCTCTAATTATCACTAATTATTACTTATTATGAAATAAAATTGTGCAGTAATGTGACAAAAATGTGCTTTTCCCTTCTAGTGTCTACTTTCAAATACGCGTGCTATAAAACAAGAAAAACATTTTTGTAGAAATGCTGTGCTTTTTGAGGTGAAGGTTACAAAGAACACCTCAAACATTGACCAGGCATTCATAAAATCACATGTTGATTTGAGATATCGCAACTTTTGCTGCAACTTTCTGAAAAAGCTGCCACAAATTCATACATTTGAGGTGGCAAAAAGGAGGACTGACTGTTTACAGAGATGATGTCACCACTCACATGTGGGAGGTGAAGAAATGCATCAAGGTCATTATTTAGTAACACTGTTTACACCAAGAAATATTGGGTAGTATATTTATTATTATTATGCTAATAATGACAGGCAGATTTCTCAGGAAAATGTCGACTTTTTTCTGCCAGCCAAAATAATAATAAAGAATAAATAAATAATAATAGTATTAGGATATGTCTAATTAGACAGTAATTGACACACAATATGTCTTATTCTACAATGAGTGGGGATGCTGTGTCTGTGTGTGTTACGTACTGCTTTGATGTATAATAATACTACTAATACTAATACTATTAGGAAAAGTCTAATTAGACAGTAATTGACACATAAGTGGTGTTATTCTACAATGAGTAGGGATGCTGTGTGTGTGTGTGTGTGTTGTTACGTACTGCTCTGATGTTTCCAGAGATGCGGTGACTGTGGACATCTAATCTCTCACTGCAACATAAAAATACACTGGTAATCATGACCACACCTGCAGACATCATCTTTGTGTTGAGCAATGTTGAGCAATGCTGAGTAGCAATAAGGTCAGTCATGTGACCACTGACGTGTGAACATGCTGAGCTACAGGTGTCAAACTCAAGGCCTGGGAGACAGATCTGGCCTGCCACATCATTTAATGTGACCTGTGCCACGTCATGTAATATACCATCTTATTTGAAGTGACCCGCCATAATATTTATTGTGACCCGCCACTTCATTTAGTGTGGCTCCCCCCCCTCATTTAATAAGGCTCACCAACTCGCCGGCAACATCATTTAATATGACCCGCCCTACCTAATTTAACGTGGCCAGCAATCTCATTTAATGTGGCCAGCAATCTCATTTAATGTGGCCAGCAATCTCATTTAATGTGGAGAGCAATCTCATCTAACGTGGCCCGCGCCACCTCATTTAATGTGGCCCGCACCACCTCATCTAAAGTGGCCCGCCATCTCATTTAATTAGGCCTACCCCACCTCATCTCAAGTGGCTCGCCATCTCATTTGAAGTGGCCCGCCACGTCATTTAATGTTGCTCACGCTACTTAATTTAATGTGGCTCATGCTACGTCATTTAATGTGGCTCGCACTACATCATTTATTGTGGCTCGCTACGTCATTTATTGTGGCCCGCAATGTAATTTATTGTGGCCCATGCTATGCCATTTATTGTGGCCATGCTATGCTATTTAATGTGCCTACTACATCATATAATGTGGCCCTCCATCTCATTTAAATGACCCGCCACCTCATTTATCATGGCCCAACATTGTCATTTAATGTGGGATTCCACATTATTTTATGTGGGATGCCACAATATTTTACGAGGTAGGCCACATTATTTATGTAGTTTGCCACATTATTTTATGTGGCCTCTCAAATGAATTATTGTGGTCCACAAACTTTTTTTTATGTGGCCTGCCATGCCATTAACGAATTATCTTATTTTAAATATCTGCTCCTCACCTTGACTTACAATTTCAAAGCAAGTTATCATCAAAAAAGATGCTTCTGCAAATAGTGTCAGGAGACCATTACATGTTTGTAGTTGCTACAAGCCGCCCTCTGAGGGCCACCAGAACTGCGAGTGGCCCTCAATGAAGACCAGTTTGACACCTGTGTAAGCTAAGTGGTAGCACATGAAGTTGTGAACACTCACATGTTGAGAGTCTTCTTCACTGGACCACTCCGGACTCCAGGGACCCTTCGGACAATCACGGAAGATCCTTTGGGGATGAGACCTCCCTCCTCCGTGTACTCTGAGGAGGACATCCAGTCAACAACTTCACAAATAATTATTCTAAAGATGTCATAGCATCTGTGTCCTGCCTTGGAGACTTTGTATATGTAAGTAATATTAGTAAGTTCATGACGCAGTGTGTTGAATGATGCGGACACGTTTGTTACTGGATACTTTCTAAAACGCTTCTGCTTTGGAGACTTTGTGTAAGTAATATTAATAAGTTCACGACGCAGTGTGTTGAATGAAGCGGACACGTTTGTTATTGGATACTTTCTATAACGCTTCTGCCTCGGAGACTTTGTGTGTATAACATGTAGGGACGTAGCGATATATGTTTACACATATGTACTACACTCGCGCACATATATTTAGTACACTTGTACATATATTTAGTACACTCGCGCACTTATATTTAGTACACACACACATTTAGTACACTCGCACATATAATTTAAGTACACATGTATTTAGTACACTCACACATAATTTAAGTACACATGTATTTAGTACACTCGCACACATATTAGGTACACTCGTGCACACATTAAGTACACTTTTGCACACATTTTTAGTACACTCGAGCACATACACTGTATTGCCAAAAGTATTTGGCCACCCATCCAAATGATGATAATCAGGTGTCCTAATCACTTGGCCCGGCCACAGGTGTATAAAATCAAGCACTTAGGCATGGAGACTGTTTCTACAAACATTTGTGAAATAATGGGCCGCTTTCAGTGATTTCCAGCGTGGAACTGTCATAGGATGCTACAAATCCAGTCGTGAAATGTCCTCGCTCCTAAATATTCCAAAGTCAACTTTATCATAAAAAAAGTGAAGAGTTTGGGAACAACAGCAACTCCAATGCAAAGCGTGGGATGCAGTGGTGTAAAGCACGTCGCCACTGGACTCTAGAGCAGTGGAGACGCCTTCTCTGGACTGATGAGTCACGCTTTTCCATCTGGCAATCTGATGGACCAGTCTAGCGTTCTCCTGGCAACCTCCAAGCCCACATTTCGGAATGCATTGTGTCGAGTGTGAAATTTGGTGGAGGAGGAATTATGGTGTGGGGTTGTTTTTCAGGAGTTGGGCTTGGCCCCTTAGTTCCAGTGAAAGGAACTTTGAATGCTCCAGGATACCAAAACATTTTGGCAATATAGTGTATGTTTACTACACTTGTACACATTCAGTACACTCGTGTACATATATTTAGTACACCCGCACACACGTATTTCGTACGCTCGCGTACACTTTTTTCGTACGCTCGCGTACACATTTTCCGTACCCTTGTACACACTTGTACTATATACATGTGCGCGGATGTACTAAATACATTTTTCGTACGCTTGTACACATTTTTCGTACGCTTGCACACATTTTTTGTACACTTGAACACACTTGTACTTAATACATGTGCGCGGGTGTATTAAATACATGTGCGCGGGTGTACTAAATACATGTGCGCGGGTGTACACATTTTTCGTACACTTGTACACACTAGTACTTAATACATGTGCGCGAGTGTACTTAATACATGTGCGCGGGTGTACTAAATACATGTGTGCGGGTGTACTAAATACATGTGTGCGGGTGTACACATTTTTCGTACGCTTGTACACATTTATCGTACGCTTGTACACATTTATCGTACGCTTGTACACATTTATCGTACGCTTGTACACATTTTTCGTACGCTTGTACACATTTTCCGTACGCTTGTACACATTTTTCATACACTCAGGCACATATATTTGGTACATATATTAAGTACACTCGCACACTTATATTAACTTCACATATATTTAGTACACTCTTGAACACATTAAGTACACTGGCGCGCACTTATATTACGTAGACACATTAAGTACACTTGCGCACATCCATTAAATATTTCGTACACTCTTGCACATATATTAAGTACACTTGTACACATACTTACCGTAGTTCACTCTCGCACATATATTAAGTAGACATATTTAGTACACTTGCGCACACATGTTCAGTGCACCTGCACACAGTGACGCAACGCAACCTCGACCACGTGCTTCCGGTGCCCGGTCGAAGTTGCAACGACAAGAAGCGGACTTTGATGGCAGCCAAACGAACAGGACGGACTTTCTTTAAAGGCGCCCAACCAAAGAAAGAAACATGTGTCACCTTCTTTGGTTTGCGCGTTGGTGATCTGCAGGTCGCAGCCGGCTCGCAGCTTCTCCCTGCCCATAATCTGCTCCTTCAGGTCGGCCAGGGAGATGTGCGGCCCGTCGAACAGCAGCGTGTCGTAGCTGAGCTTGGAGGAGAACTTGTAGTGAATGTGCGCCATATTGACAACAAAATAAACTAAATTAAAACCCGCCGGCGTGCGAGCAAGTTAGCCGAGCTAAGCTAGCGTTAGCAGTCGCCGTTCGCTAGCTAACAAGTGTCTGGCCAAAGTGGA
>NC_084736.1:31641460-31673960 GCF_033978785.1 Entelurus aequoreus | reverse complement strand
CCTCGGCTACAGAAGCTAGCTCTTGGGACGTGGAACATCACCTCGCTGGGGGGGAAGGAGCCTGAGCTAGTGCGCGAGGCGGAGAAGTTACGGCTAGATATAGTCAGACTCACTTCGACGCACAGCAAGGGCTCTGGAACCAGTTCTCTCGAGAGGGGCTGGACTCTCTTCCACTCTGGCGTTGCCAGCAGTGAGAGGCGACGGGCTGGGGTGGAAATTCTTGTTTCCCCCCGGCTCAGAGCCTGCACGTTGGAGCTCAACCCAGTGGACGAGAGGGTAGCTTCCCTCCGCCTTCGGGTGGGGGCACGGGTCCTGACTGTGATTTGCGCTTACGCGCCAAACGGCAGCTCAGAGTACTCACCCTTTTTGGATTCACTCGAGGGAGTACTTGAGGGTGCTCCCCCGGGTGATTCCCTCGTTCTACTGGGGGACTTCAACGCTCATGTTGGCAACGACAGTGAAACCTGGAGAGGCGTGATTGGGAAGAATGGCTGCCCGGATCTGAACCCGAATGGTGTTTTGTTATTGGACTTCTGTGCCCGTCACAGATTGTCCATAACGAACACCATGTTCAAACATAAGGGTGTCCATATGTGCACTTGGCACCAGGACACCCTAGGCCGCAGTTCCATGATCGACTTTGTAGTTGTGTCATCGGATTTGCGGCCTCATGTTTTGGACACTTGGGTGAAGAGAGGGGCGGTGCTTTCTACCGATCACCACCTGGTGGTGAGTTGGCTGCGATGGTGGGGGAGGATGCCGGACAGACCTGGCAGGCCCAAACGCATTGTGAGGGTTTGCTGGGAACGTCTGGCAGAGTCTCCTGTCAGAGAGAGTTTCAATTCCCACCTCCAGAAGAACTTTGAACATGTCACGAGGGAGGTGCTGGACATTGAGTCCGAGTGGACCATGTTCCGCACCTCTATTGTCGAGGCGGCTGATTGGAGTTGGTGCTTGTCGTGGCGGTAATCCTAGACCCCTTTGGTGGACACCGAGGGTGAGTAAGAAGGAGTCCTATCGGGTTCTTTTGGCACATAGGACTCCTGAGGCAGCGAACAGGTACCGACAGGCCAAGCGGTGTACGGCTTCAGCGGTCACGGAGGCAAAAACTCGGACATGGGAGGAGTTCGGGGAAGACATGGATAACGACTTTCGGACGGCTTCGAAGCGATTCTGGACCACCATCCGCCGTCTCAGGAAGGGGAAGCAGTGCACTATCAACACCGTGTATGGTGAGGATGGTGTTCTGCTGACCTTGACTGCGGATGTTGTGGATCGGTGGAGGGAATACTTCGGAGACCTTCTCAATCCCACCAACACGTCTTCCTATGAGGAAACAGTGCCTGGGGAATTCTGTGGTGGGCTCTCCTATTTCTGGGGCTGAGGTTGCTGAGGTAGTTAAAAAGCTCCTCGGTGGCAAGGCCCCAGGGGTAGATGAGAACCGCCCGGAGTTCCTTAAGGCTCTGGATGCTGTGGGGCTGTCTTGGTTGACAAGACTCTGCAGTATCGCGTGGACATCGGGGGCGGTACCTCTGGATTGGCAAACCGGGGTGGTGTTTCCTCTCTTTAAGAAGAGGAACAGTGTGGTTTTCGTCCTGGTCGTGGAACTGTGGACCAGCTCTATACTCTCGGCAGGGTCCTTGAGGGTGCATGGGAGTTTGCCCAACCAGTCTACATGTGCTTTGTGGACTTGGAGAAGGCATTCGACCGTGTCCCTTGGGAAGTCTTGTGGGGAGTGCTTAGAGAGTATGGGGTATCGGACTGTCTGATTGTGGCGGTCCGCTCCCTGTATGACCAGTGTCAGAGCCTGGTCCGCATTGCTGGCAGTAAGTCGGACACGTTTCCAGTGAGGGTTGGACTCCGCCAAGGCTGCCCTTTGTCACCGATTCTGTTCATAACTTTTATGGCCAGAATTACTAGGCGCAGTCAAGGCTTTGAGGGGATCTGGTTTGGTGGCTGCAGGATTAGGTCTCTGCTTTTTGCAGATGATGTGGTCCTGATGGCTTCATCTGGCCAGGATCTTCACCTGAGTGTGAAGCGACTGGGATGAGAATCAGCACCTCCAAGTCCGAGTCCATGGTTCTCGTCCGGAAAAGGGTGGAGTGCCATCTCCGGGTTGCGGAGGAGACCCTGCCCCAAGTGGAGGAGTTCAAGTACCTCGGAGTCTTGTTCACGAGTGAGGGAAGAGTGGATCGTGAGATCGACAGGCGGATCGGTGCGGCGTCTTCAGTAATGCGGATGCTGTATCGATCCATTGTGGTGAAGAAGGAGCTGAGCCGGAAGGAAAAGCTCTCAATTTACCGGTCGATCTACGTTCCCATCCTCACCTATGGTCATGAGCTTTGGGTTATGACCGAAAGGACAACATCACGGGTACAAGCGGCCGAAATGAGTTTCCTCCGCCGGGTGGCGGGGCTCTCCCTTGGAGATAGGGTGAGAAGCTCTGCCATCCGGGCGGAGTTTAAAGTAAAGCCGCTGCTCCTCCACATCGAGAGGAGCCAGATGAGGTGGTTCGGGCATCTGGTCAGGATGCCACCCGAACGCCTCCCTAGGGAGGTGTTTAGGGCACGTCCGACCGGTAGGAGGCCACAGGGAAGACCCAGGACACGTTGGGAAGACTATGTCTCCCGGCTGGCCTGGGAACGCCTCGGGATCCCCTGGGAAGAGCTGGACGAAGTGGCTGGGGAGAGGGAAGTCTGGGCTTCCCTGCTTAGGCTGCTGCCCCCGCGACCCGACCTCGGATAAGCAGAAGAAGATGGATGGATGGATGTTGTATCATAGTGGCATTACCACAGGTAACAATAATTATTACACTGTAACAATAATTTGTATCAACAATGTAGGAATAAAGAATATACCAACAATGGTAATAGACAACATAGCAATAATAGTAATAGACAACATAGCAATAATGGTAAGGAAACATTGAGCAGATGTTAACACTTTGAAACAGAGTACAGCAGCAGGTCAAATTAAAGACCCTCATCTCTATATTTGAACCAGACCCCATGTTTGTATAATAGTTTAAATCGATTAATAGTTTGGCATTGCTTGTGTTGTAATTCCAGTTTGTTCCATAGTTTTACTCCGCATACTGACACACAAAAACGTTTACGAGTGGTTTGAGCTCTCGGCAATAAGAAATATCCAAAGCCTTTCAAGTTATGAGCCTGCACTCGTCTTATAAAAAAACGTTGTAGATTAGGCGGCAATAATTTGTTAAATGCTTTATATAAGATTATTAATGTATTATATTTAACAAGGTCATCAAATTTGAGTATGTTCTAAATAACCAACGTTGTGAATGATCCGCACTGCTCTTTTCTGTAATATGATCAGAGGATGAATTGTGTTGTGGTAAGTATTCCCCCATATTTCAACACAGTATGTAAGGTATGGCAGTACCAAGGTGCAGTATAGGGTACGGAGTGCATTTTCATTGAGGTATAGTTTTGCTTTGTTTATAATTGAGAGGCTTTTGGAGATTTTTGTTTTAATGTGTCTGACATGAGGTGTCCTTGATAGTTTACTATCAATTATTATTCCCAAAAATATATTCTCATTTACAATTTCAATTTGGGTACCATCAATACTTATTTTCTGTTCAGACGTTATGTTGCGATTTCCAAACATCACTATCTTAGTTTTATTTATATTCAAAGATAATTTATTTGTGTCCATCCATTTTTTTACTGTTTAGTTTTGTGTTTACTGTATTTATGAGCTCATTATAGTCATCACTACTGTAGAATATATTTGTGTCATCTGCAAATAGTATAAATTTCAGTACTTTGGATGTATTAAACATATCATTAATATATACATTAAACAGTTTTGGCCCCAACACGGACCCTTGGAGGACACCACAAGCAATGCCAAGAGTATCAGATAAAAATGTACCCATTTTAACAAACTGTACCCTCCCTGTTAAATAACTTTTTAACAGGGAGGGTACCTAATTCCATATCTTCCCATTTTATCTAGTAGAATTGAATGATTAATGGTATCAAAGGCTTTCTTTAGGTCAATAAAAATACCAACTGCATATCTTTTATGCTCCAGTGCATTAGTAATTTCCTCAGTAGCTTCAGTTATCGCCATTGAGGTTGTTCGTTTGGACCTAAAGCCATTCTGACCGTCATTGATTATATGATGCTTCTCAAGAAAAGATTCAAGTCGAGACTTAAATAGTTTCTCTAAGATTTTTGAGAACTGAGGCAAAAGAGACATTGGTCTGTAATTGGTGAAAGCGTGTTTGCTGTCACTTTTGAAGAGTGGAGTTACCTTAGCGATTTTCATTTGACTTGGAAAGCAGCCAGTCTGGAATGATAGGTTACATATATAAGTCAAGGGTTTTACAATATTCAGTATAACTTTTTCAACCAATATCATGTTGATATCATGGCAGTCAGTGGAGCACTTACTTTTACACTTCCGCACAATGTTTGTCACTTCCTGCTCATTGGTAGCTGAGAGGAAGAATGACGAAGAATTCTGTTCAATAGTTGATTTTGTAACTCCATTGTCTGGGATATCAACAGCCAATTTAGGACCAACATTTACAAAAAAACTATTGAACTTATTCACTACATTACTCATATTCTAATCTTCACCGTTTTCATCAATAAAGTAGTCAGGATATGTCAACTTTGAATATCCTTGTTTGATTAGACTAGTCAAAACATCCCAAGTTCCTTGTATATTGTTTTTTTTTTTTTTTTTTGGATAATATAACCGTTTGCTTGTTCTTATAATATCAGTTAATTTATTTTTGTACTTCTTGTATCGTTGTTCAACTTCTTTTGTTTTTATTTTGATGAAACGTTTGTAGAGATTGTTTTTCTTTTTACAGGCATTAATTATCCCTTTTGTGATCCAAGGGCTATTTTTATTTTTTCCTTTTATAAAATATTATTTCACGGGGCAATGTTTATTATGCAGGGAAGTAAAGATGTCTAAAAAATTACAATAAGCCCTGTCCACATTTGGTTCTCTGTATACTGAAGTCCAATCCTGAACTGCCAAACTATTGTTTAGGGCACAGATTGTTTCCACAGTTGTTATTCGTTTAGAGATTTTTGCCATAGTGTCTTTGGTTTTCTTGAGATGACAGTCATATAAAGTAAAGACAAGTAAATAGTCAGTGATATCACATATAAATAGGCCACTGGTGACTTGATTTCCCATAATGTTAGTAAAAATGTTGTCAATGATTGTGGCACTATGTGTTGTTATTCTGCTTGGTTTGGTTATGGTTGGATATAGAGACAAACTGTACATTGTGTCAATTAAGTCATCAAAATGTTTTTGCTTGGTTGAGTTTAACAAATCAATGTTAAAATCACCACAGATAAATATGTTTTTTTGGTTCACAGAGGAAAATAGTTTACCCATCCACTCATTGAAAAATTCTATGCTTGAACCAGGTGCCCGATATACACAGCTCATGAAGATATTTGTCTTTTTGTCATTTAGGATTTCAACTGTTAAACATTCAAATAATCCATCGACTGCTATGGTCATGTTTGTTAAAACTTTAAATGTAACAGATTTATGAATGTACAATGCGACCCCTCCTCCTATTTTATTTATTCTGTTTATGTATTTTAATTCATAGTCATTCATACTAAAACCAATACCTTTATCATTATTGAACCAGGTTTCAGTAATTGCAATAATGGTAAATGGATGACTAAATTCTTTCAAGTAATCCTTGATAGCCTCAAAGTTAGTGTACATGCTTCGACTATTGAAATGTATTATTGACAGACTATCTTCTGATTTTACACTGTTTTCATATTGTTCACAGGTCAAATAATTACAGTTTTTTACAATCGCAGAGAAACAATTATTATCAGGGTCTATCTCCATATCAGTCTCTGTTGTGGCGTGCTCTTGATACTCACACATGTCCAGTTCTTTTTGTTGATGTTGGAGGATCTTCTGTAACATGTCCATATCAATACTTGGTGCAAGCCCGGTCACAGGCAATTACAATGTCTGTTAGTCCGGGTGAGGAGTCAGTTAAGCTAGAACTAGCCAGCGCCAGGCTGGATAATCCATGTACGCATAGCAATTCTCTTAGAATAATACACAATTCACATAATGTTTTTTCTGTTGTGTCTGTGTCAGAGGTGGACATGCATTCTACTGAGGTGGAAAATTATGATATGTCCAGTCTATTGCAGCACCAAGCAAACAATCGGAAAATTCCCGTCATATCAATTCCTAGATATGGTCGAAACTATTTAAAGTGCACTACGCATAATAAACGCAACATTGTTAATATTGCCACTACGGATAATCTTAACAAAAACTCGTCAAAACAGCCCAATACCTATAATATGGGCTTTTTAAACATAAGATCATTGTCTCCCAAGGCGTTATTGGTTAATGAGGTCATTAGAGACAACAGTCTTAACGTCATTGGTCTTAGCGAAACCTGGCTCAAACCAGACGAATTCTTTGCGCTCAATGAGGCATCTCCTCCTAACTATACGAATGCGCATGTTGCCCGTCCTCTTAAAAGGGGAGGGGGTGTCGCACTAATATACAATGACAATTTAAACCTCACCCCTAACCTAAATAATAAATATAAATCGTTTGAGGTGCTTACTATGAGGTCTGTCACACCGCTACCTCTCGACCTGGCTGTTATCTACCGCCCCCCTGGGCCCTATTCGGACTTTATCAGTGAATTCTCAGAGTTCGTTGCTGATCTAGTGACGCACGCCGACAATATAATCATAATGGGGGACTTTAATATCCATATGAATACCCCATCGGACCCTCAGTGCGTGGCGCTCCAAACCATAATTGATAGCTGTGGTCTTACACAAATAATACATGAACCCACGCATCGCAACGGTAATACAATAGATCTAGTGCTTGTCAGGGGTGTCACCACCTCCAAAGTTATGATACTTCCATATACTAAAGTAATGTCCGATCATTACCTTATAAAATTTGAAGTTTTGACTCATTGTCAACAAGCTAATAATAATAATAACTGCTATAGCGGCCGCAACATTAATGCTGCCACAACGATGACTCTTGTTGACCTACTGCCTTCGGTAATGGCACCATTCCCAAATTATGTCGGCTCTATTGATAACCTCACTAACAACTTTGACGATGCCTTGCGCAAAATTATTGATAGTATAGCACCGCTAAAGCAAAAAAGGGCCCCTAAAAGGCGCACCCCATGGTTTACAGAAGAAATTAGAGCTCATAAATTATCATGTAGAAAACTGGAACGCAAATGGCGCGCGACTAAACTTGAGGTTTTCCATCAAGCATGGAGTGATAGTTTAATAACTTATAAACGCATGCTTACCTTAGCTAAAGCTAAATACTACTCAAATCTCATCCGCCTCAACAAAAACGATCCTAAATTTCTGTTTAGTACAGTAGCATCGCTAACCCAACAAGGGACTCCTCCCAGTAGCTTCACCCACTCGGCAGATGATTTTATGAATTTCTTTAATAAGAAAATTGAACTCATTAGAAAGGAGATTAAAGACAACGCATCCCAGCTACAACTGGGTTCTATTAACACAAATACGACTGTATATACGACGGACACTGCCCTCCAAAATAGTCTCTCTATTTTTGATGAAATAACATTAGAGGAATTATTACAGCGTGTAAGTGGGATAAAACAAACAACATGTTTACTTGACCCACTTCCTGGGAAACTTATCAAGGAACTGTTTGTATTATTAGGTCCATCAGTGTTAAATATTATAAACTTATCACTTTCCTCCGGCACTGTTCCCCTAGCATTCAAAAAAGCGGTTATTCATCCTCTGCTCAAAAGACCTAACCTCGATCCTGACCTCATGGTAAACTACCGACCGGTCTCCCACCTTCCGTTTATTTCCAAAATTCTCGAAAAAATTGTTGCACAGCAGCTAAATGAACACTTAGTGACTAACAATCTCTGTGAACCTTTTCAATCCGGTTTCAGGGCAAATCACTCTACGGAGACAGCCCTCGCAAAAATGACTAATGATCTATTGCTAACGATGGATTCTGATGCGTCATCTATGTTGCTGCTTCTTGATCTTAGCGCCGCTTTCGATACCGTCGATCATAATATTTTATTAGAGCGTATCAAAACACGTATTGGTATGTCAGACTTAGCCTTGTCTTGGTTTAACTCTTATCTTACTGACAGGATGCAGTGCGTCTCCCATAACAATGTGACCTCGGACTATGTCAAGGTAACGTGCGGAGTTCCCCAGGGTTCGGTTCTTGGCCCTGCACTCTTTAGTATTTACATGCTGCCGCTGGGTGACATCATACGCAAATACGGTGTTAGCTTTCACTGTTATGCTGATGACACTCAACTCTACATGCCCCTAAAACTGACCAACACGCCGGACTGTAGTCAGCTGGAGGCGTGTCTTAATGAAATTAAACAATGGATGTCCGCTAACTTTTTGCAACTCAACGCTAAGAAAACGGAAATGCTGATTATCGGTCCTGCTAGACACCAACATCTATTTAATAATACCACCTTAATATTTGACAACCAAACAATTAAACAAGGCGACTCGGTAAAGTATCTGGGTATTATCTTCGACCCAACTCTCTCGTTTGAGTCACACATTAAGAGTGTTACTAAAACGGCCTTCTTTCATCTCCGTAATATCGCTAAAATTCGTTCCATCTTGTCCACTAGCGACGCTGAGATCATTATTCATGCGTTCGTTACGTCTCGATTACTGTAACGTATTATTTTCGTGTCTCCCTATGTCTAGCATTAAAAGATTACAGTTGGTACAAAATGCGGCTGCAAGGCTTTTGACAAAAACAAGAAAGTTTGATCATATTACGCCTATACTGGCTCACTTGCACTGGCTTCCTGTGCACTTAAGATGCGACTTTAAGGTTTTACTACTTACGTATAAAATACTACACGGTTTAGCTCCAGCCTATCTCGCCGATTGTATTGTACCTTATGTCCCGACAAGAAATCTGCGTTCAAAGAACTCCGGCTTATTAGTGATTCCCAGAGCCAAAAAAAAGTCTGCGGGCTATAGAGCGTTTTCTATTCGGGCTCCAGTACTCTGGAATGCCCTCCCGGTAACAGTTAGAGATGCTACCTCAGTAGAAGCATTTAAGTCCCATCTTAAAACTCATTTGTATAATCTAGCCTTTAAATAGACCCCCCTCTTTTAGACCAGTTGATCTGCCGTTTCTTTTCTTCTCTCCTCTTCTCCCCTGTCCCTTGCGAGGGGGAGTTGCATAGGTCCGGTGGCCATGGATGAAGTGCTGGCTGTCCAGAGTCGGGACCCCGGGTGGACCACTAGCCTGTGCATCAGTTGGGGACATCTCTGCGCTGCTGACCCGTCTCCGCTCGGGATGGTTTCCTGTTGGCCCCGCTGTGGACTGGACTCCCGCTGATGTGTTGGATCCACTGTGGACTGGACTTTCACAATGTTATGTCAGACCCACTCGACATCCATTGCTTTCGGTCTCCCCTAGAGGGGGGGGGGGAGGGGGGGGGGGGGGTTACCCACATATGCGGTCCTCTCCAAGGTTTCTCATAGTCATTCACCGACGTCCCACTGGGGTGAGTTTTTCCTTGCCCGTATGTGGGCTCTGTACCGAGGATGTCGTTGTGGCTTGTACAGCCCTTTGAGACACTTGTGATTTAGGGCTATATAAATAAACATTGATTGATTGATTGGTGTGGTCTGTGTTCTTGGTGTGGGTAGCATTGAGATGATGTAAAGGTCACAAAGCTACATTGATACCAAGTACTGCATCTATGTCAATACTTTTCAAGATTTTAAATTTTCCTTATCACCAAGACTTTTGCTTCCTCCGGCGTCCCATTTATCAATCAATCAATCAATGTTTATTCATATAGCCCTAAATCACAAGTGTCTCAAAGGGCTGTACAAGCCACAACGACATCCTCGGTACAGAGCCCACATACGGGCAATTTAGTTTGATGAAGATCTTACAGTTCGTTACCCAGGTTTGTTAAATCTTGCTTTGCCTTTTAAAAAAGTTGTCATGTGATCCTTGCGAATTTAGCATTTTTCTTGGTCAAGTGTTCATTTATGAAAACATCTGTACCTTTGAGTTTGCGTCCTTGATTTAATAATGCGATTTTCTTTTTTCTTTTTGTGAATCTCATGATGACAGCTGGTGGTCTCTGGTTCCTCATGGGCAGTGGGTGACAAGCCTCGATGTGCTCCAGGTCCATCTCTATTCCCCTGCTCTGGAGATAGGAAGCCACCTGCTGCTCCACCGACTTTATCTCATGCTCGTTGGGCTCCCCGCTGCTCGCGGCCACCGCACGCGAGTAGTTGCACGGCTTGATTTTGATCCCGGTGATGACCACATCATTCATGTGGGAGTATTGCTCCAGCTCGTCCACTCGCTGCTCCAGGTCCACAATGCGCCAGTCTTTTTCCACATTCTGGAGGCGTAGTTGTTTGACCTCCTCCAGCAGGCCCAAAAGCTGCTCTTGTTGAGTTCTGACCGCAGTCACATCGCTGCACAGGGAGTGGAGTGTGACCTTCATCTCTTTGAACTCCTTCGATGTCGGGCTTTTCCCTGGTTCAGGCATTATGATGGTTTATCTGCCGACGCATCCAGCAACAGAAGAAAAAAACCCACCTCCGTATATCAGGCTGCTAATGCTAGCCGGCTTCGGTGTGCTAGCCCACAGCACCGATCGACACAAGCTGCAAAGTGTCACGGCACAGTGACACAGCGAAGCTAAAAAAGCACAAAAAAGTACAAAAAGATGTGCTGGCTTTGCACAAGGGGATTGCCAAACTCAACAGCCCCACGTCGAAAACAGTTAGCCAGACGCACGCAAACTCCAAACCGGAAGTGACGTGTGAAACAGGAAACCATGTTTTAACCAACAATCTTATGGTACATTAAAGGCCTACTGAAACCCACTACTACCGACCACGCAGTCTGATAGTTTATATATCAATGATGAAATCTTAACATTGCAACACATGCCAATACGGCCGGGTTAACTTATGAAGTGCAATTTTAAATTTCCCGCTAAACTTCCGGTTGAAAACGTCTATATATGATGACGTATGCGCGTAACGTCACTAGTTAAACGGAAGTATTGGTACCCCATTGAATCCAATACAAAAAAGCTCTGTTTTGATCTCAAAATTCCACAGTATTCTGGACATCTGTGTTGGTGAATCTTTTGCAATTTGTTTACTGAACAATGAAGACTGCAAAGAAGAAAGTTGTAGGTGGGATCGGTGTATTAGCGGCTGGCTGCAGCAACACAACCAGGAGGACTTTGACTTGGATAGCAGACACGCTAGCCGACGCTAGCCGCCGACCGCACGGATGATCGGGTGAAGTCCTTCGTCCTTCCGTCGATCGCTGGAACGCAGGTGAGTACGGGTGTTGATGAGCAGATGAGGGCTGGTTGGCGTAGGTGGAGCGCTAATGTTTTTATCATAGCTCTGTGAGGTCCCGTTGCTAAGTTAGCTTCAATGGCGTCGTTAGCAACAGCATTGTTAAGCTTCGCCAAGCTGGGAATTATTAACCGTGTATTTTCATGTCCATGGTTTAATAGTATTGTTGATATTCTGTCTATCCTTCCAGTCAGGGATTTATTTATTTTGTTTCTATCTGCATTTGAGCCCGATGCTATCACCTTAGCTCAGTAGCTAAAGAGCTTCGCCGATTTATTGTCGTGGAGATAAAAGTCACTGTGAATGTCCATTTCGCGTTCTCGACTCTCATTTTCAAGAGGATATAGTATCCGAGGTGGTTTAAAATACAATTCCGTGATACACAATAGAAAAAGGAGAAAGTGTGGAATCCAATGAACCCTTGTACCTAAGTTACGGTCAGAGCGAAAAAAGATACGTCCTGCACTGCACGCTAGTCCTTCACTCTTACTTTCCTCATCCACGAATCTTTCATCCTCGCTCAAATTAATGGGGTAATCGTCGCTTTCTCGGTCCGAATCTCTCTCGCTGAATTGTAAACAATGGGAAAATGTGAGGGGTCCTTCCTCCGGTGACGTCACGCTACTTCCGGTATAGGCAAGGCTTTTTTTATCAGCGACCAAAAGTTGCGACCTTTATCGTCGTTGTTCTCTACTAAATCCTTTCAGCAAAAATATGGCAATATCGCGAAATGATCAAGTATGACACATAGAATGGATCTGCTATCCCCGTTTAAATTAAAAAAATTCATCTCAGTAGGCCTTTAAACATATGTTTCTTATTGAAACATATGTTTCAATAAAAAACATATGTTTCCGTACACCGCCACGTGTTCTTGGGGCGGCATTGCTTCCTTTTCCCAGGTGGAGTCCAATGTAGTGCAATCTTGGGGATGCGGTATTTGTCCATCCTGAGAACTTGCCCAAGCCATTGGAATCGGTGGCATTTGATCTCTAGCACCACACTGTTGCACTTGGTCTTCTTGTATAGATGTGCATTGGATATTTTCTCGGGCCAGAAGATTCAACAGAGTTTCCTGAGGCATCCATTGTGGAAGGCTTCGACTTTTTTCATGTCGTAGGATGTTACTCGCCAGCACTCCGAGCCGTACAACAATACAGATTTTACATTACTGTTGTAAAGTCGGACCTTTGTTCTTAAGCTAAATTGCTTAAGAAGAAAGAAGAAATCTGCGTTCAAAGAACTTCGGCTTATTAGTGATTCCCAGAGCCCAAAAAAAGTCTGCGGGCTATAGAGCGTTTTCTATTCGGGGTCTATCTCTACTATGGAATGCCCTCCCGGTAACAGTTAGAGATGCTACCTCAGTAGAAGCATTTAAGTCCCATCTTAAAACTCATTTGTATACTCTAGCCTTTAAATAGACCCCCTTTTTAGACCAGTTGATCTGCCGTTTCTTTTCTCTTCTCCTCTGCCCCCCTCTCCCTTGTGGAGGGGGAGTTACACAGGTCCGGTGGCCATGGATGAAGTGCTGGCTGTCCAGAGTCGGGACCCGGGTTGGACCGCTCGCCTGTGCATCAGTTGGGGACATCTCTGCGCTGCTGACCCGTCTCCGCTCGGGGTGGTTTCCTGCTGGCCCCACTATGGACTGGACTTTCACTATTATGTTGGATCCACTATGGGCTGGACTTTCGCTGATATTTTGGATCCACTATGGACTGGACTTTCACAATATAATGTCAGACCCACTCGACATCCATTGCTTTCGGTCTCCCCTAGAGGGGGGGGGGGGGGGGGGGGTTACCCACATATGCGGTCCTCCCCAAGGTTTCTCATAGTCATTCACATCGACGTCCCACTGGGGTGAGTTTTTCCTTGCCCTCATAATGCGCCACACATTTTCAAGGGGAGACAGGTCTGGACTACAGGCAGGCCAGTCTAGTACCCGCACTCTTTTACTATGAAGCCACGTTGATGTAACACGTGGCTTGGCATTGTCTTGCTGAAATAAGCAGGGGCGTTCATGGTAACGTTGCTTGGATGGCAACATATGTTGCTCCAAAACCTGTATGTACCTTTCAGCATTAATGGCGCCTTCACAGATGTGTAAGTTCCCCATGTCTTGGGCACTAATACACCCCCATACCATCACAGATGCTGGCTTTTCAACTTTGCGCCTATAACAATCCGGATGGTTCTTTTTCTCTTTGGTCCGGAGGACAAGACGTCCACAGTCTCCAAAAACAATTTGAAATGTGGACTCGTCAGACCACAGAACACTTTTCCACTTTGTATCAGTCCATCTTAGATGAGCTCAGGCCCAGCGAAGCCGGTGGCGTTTCTGGGTGTTGTTGATAAACGGTTTTCGCCTTGCATAGGAGAGTTTTAACTTGCACTTACAGATGTAGCGACCAACTGTAGTTACTGACAGTGGGTTTCTGAAGTGTTCCTGAGCCCATGTGGTGATATCCTTTACACACTGATGTCGCTTGTTGATGCAGTACAGCCTGAGGGATCGAAGGTCACGAGCTTAGCTGCTTACGTGCAGTGATTTCTCCAGATTCTCTGAACCCTTTGATGATATTACGGACCGTAGATGGTGAAATCCCTAAATTCCTTGCAATAGCTGGTTGAGAAAGGTTTTTCTTCAATCAATCAATCAATCAATGTTTATTTATATAGCCCTAAATCACAAGTGTCTCAAAGGGCTGTACAAGCCACAACGACATCCTCGGTACAGAGCCCACATACGGGCAAGGAAAAACTCACCCCAGTGGGACGTCGGTGAATGACTATGAGAAACCTTGGAGAGGACCGCATATGTGGGTAACCCCCCCCCTCTAGGGGAGACCGAAAGCAACGGATGTCGAGTGGGTCTGACATAACATTGTGAAAGTCCAGTCCACAGTGGATCCAACACATCAGCGGGAGTCCAGTCCACAGCGGGGCCAACAGGAAACCATCCCGAGCGGAGACGGGTCAGCAGCGCAGAGATGTCCCCAACCGATGCACAGGCTAGTGGTCCACACCTCTTAAACTGTTCAACAATTTTCTCACACATTTGTTGACAAAGTGGTGACCCTCGCCCCATCCTTGTTTGTGAATGACTGAGCATTTCATGGAATCTACTTTTATACCCAATCATGGCACCCACCTGTTCCCAATTTGCCTGTTCACCTGTGGGATGTTCCAAATAAGTGTTTGATGAGCATTCCTCAACTTTATCAGTATTTATTGCCACCTTTCCCAACTTCTTTGTCACGTGTTGCTGGCATCAAATTCTAAAGTTAATGATTATTGGCAAAAAAAAAAATGTTTATCAGTTTGAACATCAAATATGTTGTCTTTGTAGCATAGTCAACTGAATATGGGTTGAAAATGATTTGCAAATCATTGTATTCCGTTTATATTTACATCTAACACAATTTCTCAACTCATATGGAAACGGGGTTTGTATATATATACACACACACATCTATATACTGTACATATGATATATGTCTACATATACACACACATCTATATACATACATATGTGTGTGTGAAGAACATGTAATAAGTAATTACTTATTATTAAACCTTCTCAGTGGCCTAGTGGTTAGAGTGTCCGCCCTGAGATCGGTAGGTCGTGAGTTCAAACCCCGGCCGAGTCATACCAAAGACTATAAAAAATGGGACCCATTACCTCCCTGCTTGGCACTCAGCATCAAGGTTTGGAATTGGGGGTTAAATCACCAAATTGATTCCCGAGTGCGCACACCGCTGCTGCTCACTGCTCCTCTCACCTACCAGGGGGTGGAACAAGAGGTTGGGTCAAATGCAGGGGTTAATTTCACCGCACCTAGTGTGTGTGTGACAATCATTGGTACTTTAACTTTATTATTCATCACAACTTATATCATTTTACTGATTTGAAATAAAACATAACAAAGGGCCTGAATTAAAAATGTGTAAATATATTATTTGATGCTTTATGTGTGTTTGTATATACTGCATATACAGACATACACATACATATATATACACACACACATAAATTTACAGACATTCATACATATATACACACACACATATATATATATATATACATGTATATACATACATACACATATACAGACACACACATATATATACATTCATACATACATGTATATACATACATATGTACACACACACACACACACACATATACTGTATATGCACATTCATATATATATATACATGTATATACACACATACACATATATATATACATACATACATATATACACACACATAAATTCACATATATATATATACACACATAAATTCACACATATATATATATATATATACATACATTTACATATATTTACATGCATATATACACATACATATATATACAGTATATATATAAGTACATATATATACACACATTCATACACACACATATACATATACAGTATATACACACACAAAACTGCAAATGACATGTACATAAGTATTCAGAGCCTTTGTTGATGCCCCTTTGGCAGCAATTCCAGACTGAAGTCTTTTTGAATAGGCACCTTTCTTTGGGCACTTTCTACGTGAAGTTCTTATTTCAATGTTGACAATATTTCAGCAGGAAACCCTACAATGTATAAAGCCCATAAAGTGTTATAAAATGGAGTAAATGAGTTATTGTGACGTAGACAAATGTCATATTTTGACCCAGATGTTCCATATTCTGAACTAAACTGCTCCTCTAAGACACAAACTGGCCAAACTTTTGGGCTGTACTGTATAATATTCATCTTTAAATCACTTTTACTGCGGCTTCAAATATGGTTATCGGCCTTCTCGACTACTATCAGCCCTAAAAACAAACACAACATCGCTGGATCTCTACTTTGATGCAGCAAAAGGAGGCAAGAACAAGATGAGTGAGCAATGGTTGTGTAGTGAAGAGAGCACACACAGGTGCGTTGAAAAGGTGTCTTCTTTATTGTCTGTATACAATATTCTCTGACTAGATATATTCATGGAAGTCCAAGTGTGCTTTTTTCTTCACAGCGTTAGTCCGTTGTCAGACGGCTGCTGGTGGGAGGTGACTTTACAAAGTGTCCCACTCCAACTCATATTAGCAAATACTCGCTTCTCAGCACTTCACAGCGACTAGGTTCTTTTTTTTTTGTTTACACTTTGGCACAAAATCCTCCTAATTTGTGCTGAGAACAAGTTTGTGTTTTCAAGCTGTGAAGGGAATGTGGGTCTGTGTGTGTTCTTGTATTTCTACCCTTCTTGGGACATCAACAAGGAAAAGTACCGTCCTTATGAGGACCGGTGGACAAGTTAGGACATAAATCATGTTCCTAATACAGAAAACCATCTCATTTGCACCCCTGGTGGTGAAATCTATCAAAATTAGGGTGGTCCCAAAAAGGAGGGTTTTTTCAAATTGACTTAAAAGTGCTCCACCTCTGGTCAAAATATGAAATAACAAGTGTGTGTAAAAATTTTAAGTGCTCCCCCTCTGGCCAACAAATGTAATAACAAGTATGTGTAAGAAATGGAAACGCGCCCCCTTAGGCCAAAATTTATTTTAAAAATTTAAAAAAATGTATATAGAAACATACTGTAATAACTTGTAAATAATGAAGATTAAAAAACAATTACAAACAAACAAATAAAAATAAAAAAAAGTCACTAAAAGCTTACCTTTTTTATGTTTTATATAGCTTGTATATATTATCAATTTTGTAAATACAAATCTTTATATATTTAGAAAGGGTGGTCCTAAAGATGTAGGCATTTTTCGGAGGTCTCAAGAAGGTAAGAACGACAAGAGCGTGTGTGTGTGTGTGTGTGTGTGTGTGCGTGTGTGTGCGTGTGTGTGGCTCCTGACAGGACTGGGAAGTACAAAGCAGCATCTGCACACTTAACAATGTTTTTACTTTAATTATCTGGAGTCACTCGTGCACAGAAACATGTGTTCAACACACCAATACAAAACACACAACCTCTTAAACACGCACACACACACTCACACACGTTATTGTCACAAATATATTTCAATTCATATTTCTATACTTATTCTCACTTCCGATACGATATTGGAGCCGATACAGACATCAACTCGATACGATATCAGCAGGAATCGTACATACATGTATCAGTTAGTAGTGTGGAATGTTAGAAAAGGTTTGATCAGGTGAAATGAGTCAAACAGAGAACAATGGTAGTTATGAAAAACACTAAAATATTCAGTATTAACCCCTGGAATGGACTTATGCTGTTTTGAAGTTGAAGTGAAGCGGTAATTGTTTTTTGGTGACACAATAATTGATGAAGTTAGGATCATGTGGGCACGTTTGTTACTGGATACTTTCAAATCCTGCCTTGGAGACTTTATTTGTAAGTAACATGTAACTAGAATTATTTGATACTTGTTTATATTGACAAATGTCATGTTTAATTGTTCAATGATTATTACCTATGTGTAGCTTGTGTGCTAGTGTGTGCTTAGCTGTTGTGTAGCTCCTCGTAGCCTATATTCATATTTACCAAAAATCCCAAACTATAAGCCGCTATAATTTTCCTTGACTTTAAACCTTGCAGCTTTAATTTATGAATGATTCTCCATAAAAAAACAAAAACAAAAACATGCAAAGACAATTAAATGGCGTGTTATTGTTTGTGCTACGGCGCCATCTTTTGGACGGGTTCGCTCACAGCAGGGTGAAGCTTTGAACCGGAAGTAGAAGTGCCGTCTTCTAGCCGTCCATAGCGTTTCTACTTGTATGGATTCTTCGTTCATCACTCCAAGCAACGTTGGTAAGTTTTACAATATATCTAAAACAATTCTTACTTACTAAAGCGTCCCATGTGTGATGTCTGTAGGAGTGTTTTCATGCATATTTGTACGTGCTATCGTAATGTAATGAAGCTAGCGTCATTATCATTAGCTAATATGCTAACATGAGTGTCTGTGTTAGTATTATTAACTTACAACGACATTCTTTTTGTGCATGTTTCACTTTTGTAAATTCACCAAAACGTCACCGTGGAGTAATTGAGTCTGTTTAGCTGATTGGAGAGCTAGCTTGCGCAGCTAGTGGGTCCATGACAATGACTTGTGTTTTGTATGATCAGCCGTTTTACTGCCACCATTTGGAAACAATTAAGGTATACAAATAAACATTTACAGAATATTTCTGTGTAAATAACTAATTTCACAACGTATAAATCTGCGACTTATAGTCTGGTGCGGCTAACATATGGAAAATATTTATTTCCTCAAACATTTTGTGGGTGTGGCTTATATATATGGTACATCATTCCTTAAAAAAAATACATTTTAATGCAAAAAATTCAGTGAAACAAAAAAAATTTTATTTTAAACAATTAATTTCCATATTCTACATTACACAATAATACAAGCATGTATAATTCCTGCTGATATCGTCGTGGATCGATATCAGTATCGTCCAATACTCAAGGCTGTAAAGTTGTATGGCAGCAAAGAGCAAGCAGCTGACGGCCACACTGTCATGAGCCACACACCACACACAGAATGATCAGCAACAGTCGACAAGTGTGTGTGTGCGTGTGTGTGTCGGTTAAAGAGCGGCGGTCATGAGGGTACCTTGGAGACGACGCCCCTCTGCCGGCCTCCAACCGACCCGGGTGACACGTGAGCGACACCGAAGACACAACGTCCCAGCACTGTTGCGTGGACGTTTGTAGGAAAGAGGGCAGAAGAAGTGAGATGTGGTAAAAGTGAGTCCCACCTTGGAGGGCCACAAAGAGGACTGGGGGCAAAAAAAGTCCCTGGGATCTGTCTGAAGGCAGGACAAGGCAGGCACTCTGTGTACAGGTGAGGAGAGGCAAGCTGCACACACACACGCACACACACACACACGTACACACACACACATACAGGTGGGGATGAACACGCACTAACATGCAGGCACATAATCTGACCCACAAGTCTTAGTAAACTTGAATTTTCTCCAACAATCTGATGAATACTAGTGTGTAGTTTTTTCATAGCTTTGTGTACTTTGGAGGACAACACTATTTGATACATTGTTGTATTTCCTCAAATAATGGCCTCTACTCGAATAATACACCCGTCTTTAAGCCAGGGTTCTCAAACTGTGGCCCTTTAGTTAACTTCATTGAATTGGCCTGGGCCATACGGCTGAAATCTCGATCCCGATACGAAAGTTTTGTATGGGTCGATATGGATAATTATGGGCCTGCTGCAATGCAAGCAGCCCATATTATTATTCTTCATACTTCAACTTGTATTATTATAGTTACGGACGTTTCTCTTACGATTAATACGAGACGGATCGGCCAACGAACCCCCACATATGTTATACCGCCGGAAAGGTCTCACTCGCGCCTAAAGCGGTACTTTAAGTTGGCAACATTTCGTGTTACCATGATGACGCTATTTACGAATAAAAAAAAAATGGGCCAATTTAATGGGTACATACCCTTTTTAATGGACGATTGCTCTGAGACAAACGCCAAAAAGACAAGATGACCTCCGCTTGTATCTCAGCCATACTTTCATGTAGCTCGGTGCTTAACACACTTTCAACACAAGCTAACTGATAGCATGCTAACATAGGCATGATTTTTTTTTAGCTAAATTTGCTTCCGTTTACCCCAGAGTCAAATAACTTGGTACATGACACTTGTTAACTGTTAGCATGCTAGCAGGCTAATATTAGCATGCTAACTTTTTTTTGGGACGTTTTTTCTTCTTCACTTTTTTCTCTACTTCCGCAGCCATACAGCTTACAGCTGTGTTACTTGGTATGTGATACATACTAACTTTTAGCACACCATCGTTAGCACACAAGCTAAGTGTTACATGTTAATGTAAACACGCTAATGTTTTAGGCTAGCTCTATAGCTCATTTTGTACAGTTACACCTACAACTCATGGTTACGGACACTCGGCACCATCTTAAAAGTACGGCGATACTGTCAGAAAAATAAAGCAAAAAGACGTTATTTATTATTTGTTGATTTTAATAACTGAGGTGCACCATGGATGCTGAAAAGTCAAAGCATGCAGGGGACATTTTCATGTTTTATTTTGTTAAAAAAAAAATACAATAACAATATAATAAAATGTTATCAATAAATTATAAAATTAACAATAATTTTAAAAAATCATATATATATATATATATATATATATATATAAACATATATACATATTATTATATTGTTATTGTATTTTTGTATTTTCTTAATTAGATTATCTAAAAAATAGTGCTCAATACCGTGTGTATATATATATATATATATATATATATATATATATATATATATATATATATATATATATATATATATATATATATATATATATATATATATATATATATATATATATATATATATATATATATATATATATATATACACACATACACACATACACGTATATTTAAAAATAAAAGTGACACAATTATCATTATTATTAATTTGAGAAAAATATAATTTCCCCCCCATTACTTCATGTCTTTTTGTGCTTTTTTCTTACATTTTTTTTTCTTCAAAAAAATTTAGCTTCGGACCGCACTTTGGACACATAACTAATAAGAATATACTTCATCACCTACAACAAAACACTAAGTTTTGTCTTTGAATATATATCTTTTTTAGCATTTCTTAAAACAAAATAAATATATATTAAAATGGCCCCCGCATACTTTGACTTTTCAGTATTTGGCCCCTGGTGGAAAAAGTTTGGAATATTGAATATAAGGAGCAGGATAAAAATAATATACAATTATTGTAAATGTAACTTTCTGTGATTATAATCCCTCAACTATCTAGGCAGAAAGGAAATGTCAACACAAGCATGGAAAAAAAAGTACTTTCTATTATATTCTATTCTAAAACACTCAAACAATGTCAACAAAATAGTCAAATCACATTGAACACTTAACAATAAGCTCCTAAAATGAAGGTGCAAAAATTAAGAATATGTGAGAAATGCTTCATAAAGTGTAAGAAAATAGTGCAAATTGTGAAAATGTAAATTTAGAGAAACCTGAGAAGAACTATTTTCTGCAGGTTTAGTGCTATGAAATAACGGCCGTGTAACATTAATTTGCCCTGTTATTCTTATTTATCTATGGAAAGGCATGTTTATTAGGCAGTAATTATTTAAATATAATTATTATATCAATAATTATTGACATGTTTATGATTTATGGAAAATAAGGAGCAGGAGAATAATATATTTTATTTTGAAATGTAACCTTCCTCTGATTATAATTCCTCAGATATCCAGGCAGAAAGGAAATATCAACACAAGCATGGACAATGTCAACAAAATGGTAAACTTCCATTGAATACTTAACAATAAACTCTTTAAGTGAAGGAATATGTAAAAAACACTTTATAAAGTGTAAGAAAATAGTGCAAAGTGTGAAAATGTAAACATAGAGAAACTATTTTCTGCAGGTTTAGTGCTAGGAAATAACGGCTGTGTAACATTAATTTGCCCTGTTATTCTTATTTAACTATTGAAAATGTTTTTTTATTATGCAGTAATTATTTAAACATTATGATTATATCAATAGTTGACATTTTTATCACCAATAGAAAATAAGGAGCAGGAGAATAATATATTTTATTTTAAAATGTAACCTTCCTCTGAATATAATCCCTCAGCTATCAATGCAGAAAGGAAATGTCAACAAAATGTTAAAATCACATTGAGCACTTAACAATAAGCTCTTAAAATTAAGGAATAAGTAAGAAATGCTTCATAAAGTGTAAGAAAATAGAGCAAAGTGTGAACATGTAAAAATAGAGAAACCTGATTTCTTTTTTCTGCAGATTTAGTTCTAGGAAGTTACAGCTGTGCTCTAAAGCGTGAGCTAAGGTGGTATGGTATCAGCGGTCTTGGTGGGGACGAGCGCTTTGCATCATTTACAGACAAACTATAGTCTTTGTGATAAAATGAAATGTGATAAAAATCTATTTTTGAACAATACTGTACATCCGAGGGCCCTCAACAGAATTGTATTTAAGTTGTATGTGGTGTTTGCTTTAAAAGCATAACTTTGAGCAAGTTGCAAACGGCCCACTTTAAAGAGGGAGAGCGACAATATCAACTTCATTTTCCTATGACTGACTGAGCAGGAAAGGGCTAGGATTAAGTCTGCGGTATAACTTCATAGAAAGCACGTGCCTACGGGGAGGGGCGGGCCTTACATCCGTACTAACGATGAGTTATGCAAACCAACAAGGAAATACAACAAGGTTTTTCACCTGGGTCGCCAGATGTGATGGGTGAGTCCTGGAAAGTACAGAAAGCTTCTTCCGGCTTGCACGCTGACGGATGGATGTTCTCCTCCCTGCCAGAGAGGCTGCACATGTGAGTCAAACAGCAGATAAATACAGACGGACAACCACCCCCGGTCTACGCAGGAATAAATAGGTGGTCCTCCCTTTAGAATATATACTACACTCATAACAACACAGTTATATCCAGTCCAAGCTGTGCAAGATGGACGCCCGCCAGGAGCAGTGTGGCGTTCAGGGTGCTGCTCCACACTGGGGGATATTTTCAGTAGTGTTTGGCACCGATGATGGCTATCTTACACGTCTAACTACTTGGATAAGTCGTCTAATCTCTTCAAAGTCGGAGGGAAAGATCTCCGCCAGGCTCAGCTGGAGCCAACGTGGCCGAGTTTCCTTGTCCCGCTTTAAAGACGCTCGCTCCCTCGCCTCCCCGCCTCCACCCTCGCCATCGAAAGCCCTTGTGTGCTCCACTCCTTGGAAAATTAAAAGCCCTTGCTCGGGAGAAAAGCACATGTTCCCACTTCACAGCCCGCGACAACTGCTGACGCGATGGAAATTCATATTCACAACGTGAAGGACACGCGTCTCTTGAAGCTCTAAAAACGATTAAAACAAGCCCTCCCAGCCACCGCCAAAAAAAATTCAGGAAGATCGAAGCATGCGGAAGAAAGTTGCAACGGTTATAACTTCCCACCACAAGGGGGCGATCTTAGTGTCGATATCAACGTCTCGTTGTCGAGTCTCGGATCACTTATGGGGGGAGATCCGGTCATCTAACGTGAAGTTGTCACCATTTGATGGTTTTCGCCGCCAGGCTACGCCCCCTACGAATGGGTACCAATAGATACCGACCCATCCGGCACTTCGGGGTGTTGTTATCATCGTTTCTACCAATTATGACCAAGATCCAAGTTTGTGGAGCCGAGTTATAAAAGTTGAAAGTTTTGTGGCGAATCATGGGATCAAAGTTTGGTCAAAGGAGTTAGTTTTTGGCCTAAAAATGGCCGATGGAAACCAAGATGACGGACTTATTATGGAAGAAATATGCTAGGGGTGGAACGGTTCACCAACGGTTCGGATCTGGTTACGGTTTTCAGTTCACTTGTATGTACATTGTTGTTCTTTTTAACACACTAGAATCCCATAGATCCCAATTATCCACCGTTATGGTTCTTACAATAAGATCTTATCAAATAAAACCTAAATTGGCCCCTAAAGTTCTGACAAGGTATTTAACGCTAACAGTATTCATGATAAACTGCAGTAAAACTCACAACAATAAGTATCATCGTTTTAAACTCCGTGATTGATTACCAAACTTTGATGAACTCACAGTGATGCTGCTCATTTCTTAGAAAATAAGCTAGCACGCTAATCGCGAGCTTGCTTAAACGCTAACACCAAAACAATACACATTAACGTTTTGAAAATCACTTCCGGGCGTGATCCGATCATCTAACGTGAAGTCTGTAACCATTTGATGGTTTTCGCCACCAGGCTCCGCCCCCCACGAATGGGTACCAATAGATACCAACCCATCCGGCACTTCGGGGTGTCATTATCATCGTTTCGACCAATTATGACCAAGATCGGAATTTGTGGAGCCGAGTTATAAAAGTTGAAAGTTTTGTGGCGAATCATCGGATCAAAGTTTGGTCAAAGGAGTTAGTTTTTGGCCTGAAAATGGCTGACGGAAACCAAGATGGCCGACTTTGTTTGTTTTCAAAAATATGTTTTTTTTAGGACTTTTACCATGATGGACGTCTCCAGTGATTTCCGTGAAGACATGTGAAACTGGTGGCAGGGGCTAATTTTTTCTACTTTCCAAGGGGGCGCTAGAGAGTCATTTTTGACATTTCAAAGATATAAATTGCAAAAGTTGGCGAGTTTTTGTGCGTGTTAATTCTTTAAAAATGCGATAACAATATAATAATAATAATAATAATAATAAACAAAGCAGTTCCAATAAATTCCTAATAGGGTTTGAAAGGGCAAGTGATTTTGCAATGCATTGTGGGTGTCCGGTAGACATTTTTTGCTAAACGTAGGTTCTGTTTACATGGCTGACCTGTGCCTGCGGTGATGTGAGAGAGACAACAAGCTAGATACTGATCCATCCGGCATTTCAGGGTAGTTATCATCGTTTCTACCAAGTATGATCAAGATCCGAGTTTGTGGAGCCGAGTTATAAAAGTTAAAAGTTTTGTGGTGAATCATTGGATCAAAGTTTGGCGCCATGCCACACCCACATCCTAAGGTGTAGGCAAAATTCCTTCGCATTTTGTCATTGCCCATCTCTCTAGTATCGGTCATCTTAACCTCGGTTCATTCGGTCCAAGTCCCCAGGAGGAGTTCGTTAAAGTACCAACCCTGTTTTTGGCCTAAAAATGGCCGACGGAAACCAAGATGGCTGACTTTGTTTGTTTTCAAATAAGGGTTCTTGGGACTTTTACGTGCGTCCTGTCATGTCTCCAGCGATTTCCGTGACGGACAACATGCTTTTACCTTGTTTGTCGCCCGCAGCTACCCCGGCTAACGCTAAATGCTAGGTGTGGAACAGAATAGAACATTGCAACTTAGCAGTGTGCACACAGCAACATGTACCAGGTGATGGCGTTAAAAGTCGTGTTTGCTCGTCTCAAGGCTGCGATCCAGGCCAGTCGCTTTATTAGCTATATAACCCGACTTCCTTCGGCTTTGCTTTCACGCTAGAAATGATCAAAACCTTACCAAATCTTTTTTATTCCTGCCGTGATCCTGACCACCACTGTGGCAGGTAAAGATGGCGCACGTTCGCCACGTGTTTTGAACTCGCCAAAGAAAAGCACACAGTCTTGTATTAATCCATGTAAATAGGCCATTAAGAGTCCAGCAAGACCCACAATGCATTGCGTTTCCACATCACACTTGCAAGCCTTATATAAGGTATTTTATTATGAAAGGTATAGTCTAGGGGTGGAACGGTTCACCAACAGTTCGGATCTTGTTACGGTTTTAAGTTCGCTTGTGTGCACATTGTTGTTCTTTTTAACACCCTGGAAGCCCATACATCTCAATTATCCACCTTTATGGTTCTTACAAAAATAAAACTTAAATTGGCTCCTAAAGCTTTGACGAGGTATTTAACCATAAACAGTATTCATGACAAACAGCAGCAAAACTCGCAAAAAATAGTATCATCGTTTTAAATTCCGTGATTGATTACCAAACTTTGATGAACTCACAGTGATGCTGCTAGTTTTTTTTTTTAAAAATAAGCTAGCGCGCTAATCGATAGCTAGCTTAAACGCTAACACCAAAACAATACACATTAACGTTTTGAAAATAAAACTGAGTTAAAAGAGCTCTGTGTATATGTTCTGGTACGTATGTAACGATAAAAGCTCTAAATGACAAACCGCGGCAAAACTCCAGACGGTTAGTATTATCGTTCTAAATTAAAATGATGGTAAAACCGTGATTGATAAACGCACTTTGATAAACTCAGAGAGCAGAGATACTGTTCATTTGCTGGTGAAGCAAGCTTGCAGGCTAAAGGCTCGCAAGCTAGCTTAAATGTTAACGCCAATACAAGACATATTAACGTTTTGAAAATAGAACTTAGTTAAAAGAGTTCGGTGTGTTTGTTCTGGTATGTATGGAAGGATAAACGCTATTAATGACAAACCGTGGCAAAACTCCCAACGGTTAGTGTTATCATTCGAAATGAAAATGATCGTAAAACCGTGATTGATAAACTTACAGAGCAGAGATACTTTTCATTTACTGGCGAAGCAAGCTCGCACGCTAATGGCTCGCTAGCTAGCTTAAATGTTAACGCCAATACAAGACATATTTACGTTTTGAAAATAGAACTTAGTTAAAAGAGTTCTGTGTGTTTGTTCTGGTATCTATGTAACGATAAAAGCTATTAATGAAAAACCGTGGCAAAATTCCAGACGGTTAGTATTATCGTTCTAAATGAAAATGATCGTAAAACCGTAATTGATAAACTCACAAGGCAGAGATACTGTTCATTTACTGGCGAAGCAAGCTAGCACGCTAATGACTCGCTAGCTTGCTTAAATGTTAACACCGAAACAAGACACGTTAACGTTTTGAAAATAGAACTTAGTTAAAAGAGTTCTGTGTGATTGTCCTGCTATCTATGTAACGATAAACGCTATTAATGAAAAACCGTGGCAAAAGTCCAGACGGTTAGTATTATCATTCTAAATTAAAATGATCTTAAAACCGTGATTGATAAACGCACTTTGATAAACTCACAGACCAGAGATACTGTTCATTTACTGGCGAAGCAAGCCAGTGTGTTAATGGCTTGCTAGCTAGCTTAAATGCTAACACCAACACAGGACACATTTCCGTTTTTGAAAATAAAACTTAGTTGAAAGATTTCTGTGTGTTTGTTCTGGTATGTATAGAACGATAAACGCTATTAATGACAAACCGCCGCAAAATTCCAGACGGTTAGTGTTATCATTCTAAATGAAAATGATCGTAAAACCGCGATTGATAAACACACTTTGATAAACTCACAGAGCAGAGATACTGTTCATTTACTGGAAAAGCAAGCTAGTGTGCCAATGACTCGCTAGCTAGCTTAAATGCTACCACCAACACAGGACACATTTCCGTTTTGAAAATAAAACTTAGTTTAAAGAGTTCTGTGTGTTTGTTCTGCTATCTGTGTAACGATAAACGCTGTAAATGACAAACCGCCGCAAAATTCCTGACGGTTAGTGTTATCATTCTAAATGAAAATGATCGTAAAACCGGGATTGATAAACTCACAGAGCAGAAGTACTGTTTATTTACTGGTGAAGCAAGCTAGCATGCTAATGGCTCGCTAGCTTGCTTATATGTTAACAACGATACAAGACACATTAACGTTTTGAAAATAGAACTTAGTGAAAAGAGTTCTGATATCTATGTAACGATAAAATGCTATTAAACCGCGGCAAAACTCCAGACGATTAGTATTATCGTTCTAAATGAAAGTGATGGTAAAACCGTGATTGATAAACGCACTTTGATAAACTCACAGAGCAGAGCTAGCATGCTAAACGCAACTCTTAAAAAACACTAAATCCTTTACAAATAAAAACAGAAGAACATATTTAAACACTTCAATAAAAATAATAAGGCTCTTAAGAAGCCTCCAATCAATAAAGTTTTTATTTTGGTCACAATAATTGTAATATGACTTTTTCATATTGTTAATGACAAATTGCGGTTAGTATTAAATGAAAAAGATGGTAAAACGGTGATTGGTAAAAGCACTTTGATAACTGACGCTTGAAGTCAATGCAGAAGTCCTTACATGTATCGATACAATACATCTTTGCTTGCGATTTCAAGTGGAAGTATTTTCATGTAGCGAAACAGTGTAGCAATAATCCCTGGGCGCCGCTGGCTAGCATTAGCATTAGCACGGTGTTTTCCTGTGCTTTTGGACCACCTAAAATGAGTAAAAACGCACATCAGCTGACACAAAGAAGTTTGGAGTAAGACATGTTTTGTAGTAGTTTGGCACGCTGGTGTGTGGCCGTGAATACATAACTTATTAAGTAATTACTAAGTAGTCTGTGAGAGAGCATATGTGAACACCAACATTCCTTCTACGCACCATTACAGCACTTTAATCACATGACTTCCATTTCTTTTCTATGGAATTGTAGATTTCATTTATATCGCACACTTTCATTACGTCACCTATTATAAGACCATATGATAGGACGGTATCATAGTCCTATATCATAGGACAATATCACACTCCTATATCATAGGACGACGTCATGGAACGATATCATAGTACAAAATCGTAGCGCGATATAGGACGATATCGGAACAAAATCATAGGACGAAATCATTGGACATATCAGGGTATGAAATCATAGGACAATATAGGACAAAATCATGGGACGATATCATAGTATGATATCATAGGACAAAATCACAGTACGATATCAAAGGACAAAATCGTAGGACAATATCATGGGATGATATAGTATGAAATCATAGCACGATGTAGGACGATATCAGCACAAAATTATACTACGATATCATAGTATGAAGTCATAGGACAAAATCATAGTATGATATCATAGGACAAAATCATAAGATAATATAGTACGATATTATAGTACAAAATTATTGGACGATATCATAGGACGATATAGGACAAAATCATAGGACGGTCTCATAGGGAAAAAATCATTGGACGATATCAGAACTAAATCATAGTACGATATAGGACAAAATCATATTACGATATCATAGGACGAAATTATAGGACAATATCATAGGACGATATCATATTTCGATATAGGAAAAAATCATAGTACGATGCCATAGTACGATATCATAGGACGATATAGGACAAAATCATAGTACGATGCCATAGTACGATATCATAGGACGATATAGTACAATATAGGATGATATACACTGATATAGGAAAAAATGATAGGTTAATATAGGACGATATTATAATACGGTATCATAGGACAAAATCATAGTATGATACCATAGTATGCAATTATAGGACAATATCATAGGACGATATAGTATGATATCATAGTACGATATCATAGGACAAATAGGACAAAATCAAAAGGCGATATCATAGGACAAAATCATAGTACGCTATACACTGGTATAGGACGAAATCATAGAATAATATAGGACAATATTATAGTACAATATCACAGAACAAAATCATTGGACGATATAGGAGAAAATCATAGTACGATACCATAGTATAAAATCATTGGACGATATTTTAGGGCTCTACACGCCAAACTGATGAGTGACACAGAAAAAAACAACACGTGAGCTCCGAATGGTTGGTTTGTTCCGTGAACCGTTCCATCCCTAACATATGTGGGTTATGACATTTGAGTCTCACAAGCTACTCATATTGGTCATAAACATATTTCCTCCAAGCTCAGTGTAGGATTTGGTCATTGACTTCAATTCAATAAATGGAAATTGAAAAATTTGAAAAATAGAAAATTAACAAACATTCTTCTTTTTCAGTGTAAAAGAGCAATAACCATTTCAAAGTTGTATTTTATAATTTATATAACAAGAGTTAAAATCATTGGTAAGCAAAAACCAAAGTGGTGTGTTTATATAAACATGTTAATCTTTCTGACAGAGGATACAAAACTTCAGTTTGGTTTTTTTACATCTAGTTATTGCTTTTAAACACTAGAAAAGAAGAACATTGTTTGTTTTTTTACAAACATATCTTTCATATTGCAAAATGAAATGAAAATAAAACAAATTCCAGTTCCCATTCATGTATAGAAACTCTTGTATGATGCGTTCAGGTGCTGTCTGGTTATTTGAGTCCTGCAACCTGACATTGTCATAGCTTTTGGATTGTAAGCCTATTATTCTTACATACATGTGTACAAGTTCATCTATCATAAAAGTAGATTTGGCCTGATTTTTCTCTTGTGTTCGGAAAAGTCAGATGTTTGTACGCTGTCAAAATATAGGGGTGCACAAAAAAATTGATTCACATCCAAATCCTGATCCTTAATCATCCCGATTCTAAATTGATTCATAATTTTCACAAAATGGATTAAAAAAAAAGAATATAAATAACATTTTCAATTTGAAAACATATGTTTTTAGGCCATCTCCATGCAACTGGAAGGAGCTTTTCTAACCTGCTTTCTAAAACTTATTGTCATCCTTCTTGTGTTCGGGCTCAAAAATATAAGGTCGCACTTTGATAAACTCACAGACCAGAGATACTGTTCATTTACTGGCAAAGCAAGCTAGCGTGCTAATGGCTCGTTAGCTTGCTTAAATGCTAACACCAACACAGGACACATTAACGTTTTGAAAATAGAGCTTAGTTAAAAGAGTTCTGTATGTTTGTTCTGGTAAATATGTTACGATAAACGCTGTTAATGAAAAACCGCGGAAAAACTCCAAACGGTTAATATTATCGTTCTAAATTAAAATGCGTTTGGGCTCAAATATATAAGGCCTTGGATCATAATTCGTCCTGAAGTAATCGTTGTTGGCTCTCACAAAGTCTGCTTGATTAGCAGAAGGGGAAGGGATCTGTGGTTCCTCCTCTACATCACTCGTGACCGGCTTCCTCATTATCCCTCAAAATGGCTCGGGAATCTCCGTGTGATTTATATTATTTTAATCATCTATTTACTTTGTAAGTCTTCTGGTGTCATAAATCAGATATATATGATAACAGCTTCAATATAGAGGCAACTTCTTTTTCTACTCTACTGCTACTTTAAGAGTTGTTTTCAGAATAAAATACTTGTTTCTACCTTAAAAGTCCTGCTTATTTCCAGATATACAAATGCTAATTTAGGATGTAAAATTACTGATCATTTCACTAGTTTTAGTATTTTTTTTCCACTAAAATCTTTTTATTTAGTTTTTTTTTTGCAGTGTAATACTAACCACGGGACGTTTTTCCGCCGTTTATCCCGAGTTATTAGTATCAAAACGTCCGCTTTTTTTCTGACATGTTTATGGTTGGGGCTGCAGGCCACAAATGGCCGGACTTTGGGCCGCCTTGGTCTAGAGGGTCTGTGCTAGCATGATCTATAATACAAACCCCGTTTCCATATGAGTTGGGAAATTGTGTTAGATGTAAATATAAACGGAATACAATGATTTGCAAATCCCTTTCAACCCATATTCAATTGAATGCACTACAAAGACAAGATATTTGATGTTCAAACTCATAAACTTTATTTTTTTTTGCAAATAATAATTAACTTAGAATTTCATGGCTGCAACACGTGCCAAAGTAGTTGGGAAAGGGCATGTTCACCACTGTGTTACATGGCCTTTCCTTTTAACAACACTCAGTAAACGTTTGGGAACTGAGGAGACACATTTTTTAAGCTTCTCAGGTGGAATTCTTTCCCATTCTTGCTTGATGTACAGCTTAAGTTGTTTGGGGTCTCCGTTGTGGTATTTTAGGCTTCATAATGCGCCACACATTTTCAATGGGAAACAGGTCTGGACTACAGGCAGGCCAGTCTAGTACCCGCACTCTTTTACTACGAAGCCACGTTGATGTAACACGTGGCTTGGCATTGTCTTGCTGATATAAGCAGGGACGTCCATGGTAACGTTGCTTGGATGGCAACATATGTTGCTCCAAAACCTGTATGTACCTTTCAGCATTAATGGCGCCTTCCCAGATGTGTAAGTTCCCCATGTCTTGGGCACTAATACACCCCCATACCATCGCAGATGCTGGCTTTTCAACTTTGCGCCTATAACAATCCGGATGGTTCTTTTCCTCTTTGGTCCGGAGGACACGACGTCCAGTTTCCAAAAACAATTTGAAATGTGGACTCGTCAGACCACAGAACACTTTTCCACTTTGCATCAGTCCATCTTAAATGAGCTCAGGCCCAGCCAAGCCGACAACGTTTCTGGGTGTTGTTGATAAACGGTTTTCGCCTTGCATAGGAGAGTTTTAACTTGCACTTACAGATGTAGCGACCAACTGTAGTTACTGACAGTGGGTTTCTGAAGTGTTCCTGAGCCATGTGGTGATATCCTTTACACACTGATATCGCTTGTTGATGCAGTACAGCCTGAGGGATCGAAGGTCACGGGGTTAGCTGCTTACGTGCAGTGATTTCTCCAGATTCTCTGAACCCTTTGATGATATTACGGACCGTAGATGGTGAAATCCCTAAATTCCTTGCAATAGCTGGTTGAGAAAGGTTTTTCTTAAACTGTTCAACAATTTGCTCACGCATTTGTTGACAAAGTGG